>NC_041389.1:87831340-87836392 GCF_002162155.2 Triticum dicoccoides
GATGAATCAGAGGCGTGTGAACATGTCCTACTGTGTGTGAGCTAAGTGTGTGAACACGATTTGGTAAAGGTAGCGGTGAGAGGCCATGTAGGAGTACATGGTGGGTTGTCTCATTGCAGCCGTCCTCAGGAACTGAGTTCTGTGTTTGTGATCCATGACCAGCTACTACCACACATTGGAATGCTTAAGTGCCCCTCTCGACTTATTAATCAACTTGATCTCTGTCCAGGAGTTGCAACTAGTTTCTGGTGTTTGTAGGTAGTGTTAGTAGTCTACCAAGTGGCACCCGGTACAGGTGGGCTTGGGACAGACTAGGCACAGTGGCCCGGTGTACCAAGTGGCACCCGGTTGGTGGGCTTGGGAACCCTGCACACATCGTTTGGGGCCGTAAGCGACACCCCGGCCGGATCTCCTTGTGGATGGAACCCGAATAGGCGATAAACCTGGACTAGAGACCTGTTCGGTTAGTCAGGTCGTGGCCGACTCCCTCGCCCGGCTTCCGCTTGAAGGTTGCCGAGGTACATGACGTGTACAGGGCGGTAAGTGGCGAGAGCGTGTGTGAAGAAGTACACCCCTGCAGGGTTATCATCATCTATTCGAATAGCCGGATTCCTCGGATATGGAAACTTGGACCCCTTGCATAGTTCATAGACAAGTGAAAGTGGATACTCTAAAATATGCAAGATAAGCGTGAGTGCTATGGATGGCGTTCTCGTAGGGAGACGGGAGCGGATCCATAGTGGTGTATTGATATGGTGAATATGTGGACTCGTGTGCGCCACCTCAAAAGAGTCGCTTGCAGTCGTAGTTAGGTTAGCCACCAAGTCAAAGCTGGCTTGCTGCAGTTAAACTCCTCCCCCCCCTTTGTTGATAATGATGCATATGTAGTTAGTTCTGATGTAAGTCTTGCTGGGTACATTTGTACTCACGTTTGCCTATTTTATGTTTGCAGAGAGACTTCAGTCTCACTAGTAGTTCCGCTTGGACTTCGACGTTTAGCTTGTTACCTCAGCTACGATCTTGTGCCCTCGGCAGGATCTGATAGATAGTCAGGCTTCTCAGCCTTTTTCATTTATAGATGTCTGTACTCAGACATGATAGCTTCCGCTTGTGTTTTGACTTGTATGCTCTGATTGTTGGGTCATGAAACCCATGTTTGTAATGTCTCGCTCCTCGGAGCCTATTGAATAAACTACCTGAGTCGTAGAGTCATTTTGTGATGCCATGTTGTATTGCACATATCGAGCATATTGTGTGTATGTTATTGAAATGCTTGGTATGTGTGGGATCTGACGATCTAGTTGTTTATCTTTAGTAGCCTCTCTTACCGGGAAATGTCTCCTAGTGCTACCGCTGAGCCATGGTAGCTTGCTACTGCTCTGGAACACTTAGGCTGGCCGGCATGTGTCCTTCTTCGTTCCTGTGTCTGTCCCTTCGGGGAAATGTCACGCTTTGAGTACCGGAGTCCTGTTAGCCCGCTACAGCCCGGTTTACCGGAGTCCTGCTAGCCCAGTGCTACAGCCCGGACCCACTTGCTGATGACCGACACGTTCGAAGCTGGGTCATGAATGCCTGTCCCTGTAAGTCTGTGCCACTTTGGGTTTATGACTAGTCATGTCAGCCCGGGCTCCTTATCATATGGATGCTAGCGACACTATCATATACGTGAGCCAAAAGGCGCAAACGGTCCCGGGCAAAGGTAAGGCGACACCCGTGGGATACCGTGCGTGAGGCCGCAAAGTGATATGAGGTGTTACCGACTAGATCGATGTGACATCGAGTCGGGGTCCTGACAGCGTTGGTATCAGAGCTTGACTGCCTGTAGGATTACCAAGCCAAACTGGTCGAAGTTGAGTCTAGAAATTCTTTAGTTATATAAGGGAATTGATTGTGGGATGGAACGTAAGGCTCTTTTTACTCCTTATACCTTATGGCCTTCTGATCTGAGTCATCATCTTCTCCTCTACGGGGATTAAGAACTAGGCTTTCTCTTCTTTCTATCAGGATCACGTGTTACTAACCCGCAGACTTATAAGATTGTTGATTCAAGCCTCAGTTCAGTTTCTACTGTCTTCTGTACGTTAACTGTTGATCTCGAAACCTTGATATTGTGCTTCTGAGTGGTTATGCCACCATTTTTGTGAATGTCTCAAATCTTTTCTGAGCATTTACAGCCGTTATGCTGTCCGAGTCATCCCAGGTTTCTAAGTAGTCTGATACACTTGCAAATTCCTTCCTTCCGTTTCAATGTTCCTTTGGGCCAGATTAACCACACTAATCAGTAAGTTGAGGTACTCTGTTACCTTGACATATATGTTGGAGATATTATTAGGACCCTAGGTGTCTTAGGGGATCACCTAGTAATCTAGCAATGTTTTGTGATCCCAGTGTGATGATTCTGGCTTTTATTTTCGAAAGCATCCCGTGATGCCACTTAGTAGTAGGTATTCTACTCCTTGGGTTCTTGAACCCGAGATTCACTCTACCTACTTCATGTTGATAGTAATTGCTAGTGCCTTTAGGATATTAGTAACCTTTGCGATAGTCCTTGAAGTCCGTGGTATCTTCTTCTTCCAAATACCATGAACTACTTATGGCAGAAGTTCCTCGTTGAACTAAAATATCACAACAGGATTATTCTTGAGGAGTTCTCCATTCATAAATCGTGACTCTGCCAGTTCTACTTTTCTGCATGGGTTATCCGGAAGAAATATGTTGAACTTGGTTCGACATACTAATTTATGCATCCACAACTCAGAAAATTATATGTTCCTTTGAGTTGTTCTCTTTAGTTGCATTCTGACCCTCGTCTATCAATCGATAGTCAAGAGTATGCGTGCGTTCGTTTATCGATGCCTAATACTCTTGTGGTCCGTCAAGCCATTCTATCGCAGAATGACTAGGAGAAACAAACTCCAGTACCTCTTCCATATCCAGGATTGGGTCAAAGAAGTTGTGCTCCGCAGATCAAATTGCTAATCCAGCTTTTGTTCTGTTCTACCTTGGAGTATTACCATCTTTATATCGGAATTGTCATGGGAATTGCACACCATCCTATGAACTCTTGACACAGTGATACTTCTCGCCATCATTGTTTATTCCTCGGTTCCTGTGTTATCGTAACCGGAATGTCGACAAGTGAATCGTGGTGTGTGAAATCAATACTGCTAGCAACTCCGTTGTTTGGTAGTTAAAGGACAATAATTTCATTCTTAGTGTGTTGGTTATTGAATCATCATTCTAAGATTGATCGTGCTACCTAGTCCTTATTTCCTGGTGCACTCTTTGATTGATGAGTTAGGATTTGTCAAGTCCTCGCTCATTTGATCATATCATCTTGCCCTGAAAAGCAAGATTGTTCTCGAGCTTAGTAACATATCGGTGGTTCGTGATTTTCCGAAGATCTTCTCGGAAGTACTACCGGGTCGTCACCTGACCGTTATGTTGAGCCCGTGATCAAGTTGGTTTCTTATGAACCACCTTCTTTCCAAGAATCGGTGTTAGATATCCCTGAGCTAGTTGGTTAAGCTGGACAACAACTTGGAGAGTTGGAAGATAAAAACTTGTCTGACTTAGTTCGTTCCAAAGGGATATTCTTGTGTAGTGTGTGTTGAAGAAAGATGATATCTTCATCGATTGGTCCCTGTGATCAGTTGCTGGACCTATTGTCTTATCAATCCCTTGATTTGAGTGTGGGCTATCGTCAAATCAAATCAGTACCAACGATGCTCGTAATGTTGTCCTACTCGTGGTTGATCCCTCGAGCATACACCATTACATCTTTGGTCTGACCAATGCTATCACCGTGTTCACATGATGGTGGAAGTCCAGTGATATGGAAATTCCGATGAGTTGCTGTTGAGCCCATCAGTAGAATTTTGTCTCCCCCCATGAATCATGTTGAACATCAACCTAGTGTTGGAAACTTGTGTAAGCATTTCTTCGTGTTTCGTTCATGAAGCATATGTTTGAATGAAAGTAGTGATTTTCCCTAATTCATGTGCATATGATGCAAGTTGCCGCCATGAATTTGAGGAAGATTGTTTTGTTTCCCTGGAATCATTCCAAATTAGTCATGCACACGTGCGAAGTATTCTGTGGTCTGGAGACTTGCAACCTTCATTCCATATGTGTCCCGAGCACACCAAGCCACTGATTGATTTGTTCAAGGGGAAGAAGTTCCTTCATAAGAGCTAATCATATGACTTATGCAAGGACTTCATTATCCACGGTGATGGTTCCCAACCAGAACTCGGTAGTGTTTTATTGTAAGACTACCACGTGGTCATGCTTGTCCGGGACAACGTGTTCACATGTTTGTAGCAGAACCAGCTCATGTTTTGGAGCTTGCTATCGTAGTTCATCTCCCGAGAATCCCGCAACGTCATCTCGTCGATTTGTGTTGCAAACTTTCATTTTTCTTCCTAGACTCGATGAGTCTGGAATATCCTGACACCAACCAGATCTGAATCTCAGGCAGATATGATGGTTTGGAACATTTCCCAAGAAGTATAATATCGGTCCCTCGAAAACCGGTAAAGTGGATGTCGTGGCCAACACATCCAGCCGGAAGACCTGTTATTATAATATCTCGATTGAGGAAGTTGGCCACCTCCCCATAGGGATTTCGTAGGATTTACTCCCTAGTTGCCCCTATGGATTTTGAGATCCCGAAGTCCGACCTTTTACTTGATGTCCTAGATACCAGACCATTTCTATGAATGGGTTACACTAGCACATCAAGGAGAACATTAGAAGCGGAGTGCTAAATGTTTCTCGGTCGATCATCCAGATTTTGTTTCCTTGGCCTCGCTAAGATGAAATCTGAGAAGGTGTTATCTTTCTTTGCATCTACATCCTCCATCATCATTCATCATGGTAGCAAGTTGTGTTGCCGGACCCTTGACACGGATGTTGGTAAAACCTTGATGAATATGGAAATGCTCAAGTTCTTGAGAGCACGCACAAGCGTTACGTGTTATCATCGGCTCTAACTGGGATTACTCTCAGTTTCCTCGGCAATGCTATGACCTCTTCAAACAGTGAATTCAC
>NC_041389.1:87838599-87857532 GCF_002162155.2 Triticum dicoccoides
AGGCAGAGGCGAGGCGTGGCGCGCGCCGAAGAGCTCCGGCCACCTCCTGCTTCGCGCTGAAGGCCTCCCCCTTCGAGCCTATCCATGCGTGGAGACGCCACGCAGCCGCCCGGAGCCGTCCAGCCTCCCTCTCTTCCCCTGGACCCCGTTCCCTCCTCTGCTTCCCTCCCGCGCACACCACCGAGCGGAGCTCGCCGTCTTCGTCGCCATAACCATGGCCACCAGCCCTCCCTCGCCCATCCAGCGTGCTTGAGAGCTCCGTCACGACATCTTCGACCTCCCCACCAACCCATGGAACTACGGACGCGCCACAACGTCGCCGGCATCGCCATTTCCATCGCCGGCCGCCGAGGATCTTCATCGTCAATTCACCACCATCGTCGCGTCCCCGAGCCGGCTAACCACCCCTATGGCACCGCTGTGAGCTCCCACGCCTCCCCTCCCTCTTTCCCCCTTCGATTGCGCCCTGTAGCCTCGATTCCACCGGAGCCGCGAGCTCGGCTCCGCCGGCGATGTCGCCGCCGTCGTTGCAGGTCACCGAACTCGCATCAGAGCACGGCCTTGAGCTCGTGAGGCTCACAGGAAGCCCATGCGCAGCTCAGCTTGTCCAAAACCCCACCAGGGCCTCGCGCCCGTTACCACCCGAACTCCGGCGCCGCCGCGAGCTCCGTTCCGACGAGCCCCGGCGTTCCCGCAGCCTCCCACCTACCCCATCAGATGCGGGAGAGCCCGGGCTACGCCCCGGTGCCCTCAGCCGCCGCCTCCGTCACCTTTAGCGCAAGTCCGGCGCGTTGCCGCCGCCATTTTGGTCGCCGCCGGCGTAAGTCCGGCGATGATGACGTGGGCATCATTAGCGGCTAACCCCCCCCACACTAACCAACCCCCTAGGTCACTGACAGCGGGCCCCACCCCTGGTCAAACCCCAGTCAGCGTTGGGTTTGACCGGGATTAGCTCCTGTGTCACTGACGTGTGGACCCCACACGTCAGCTTTGACCGAGCCAGCCCAGTTGACCCTGCTGACGTCACTGTGACGTGGGACTGACGCAATAAACCATTTTCTGGATTTATTATAATTCAGGAAATTCCAGAAAATAGCTAAAACTTCAATAAATCATAGAAAATTAACCGTAACTCCAAATTAAATAATTTATATATGAAAAATTATCAGAAAAATTCAAGGAATCCATCTGTACCATTTTCATGCATGTTAGAACAACTTATAGCTGCTGTTTAGCACAAATCATATAAAGGGCATTTAAATATCCACATATGGAGTTTGAATTTGAATCTTGGATTCAAACCAACTCCATTTAATCTGGTTTTAGTTGCATTAGCCCAACACATATTCATTTTGCCATGTCATGATCATGCATCATATTGTGCATTGCATTGATTGTGTTCCTTTCTGTGTTGCCGGTATTTGTCCCCTCTCGATAGACGTGATACCGATGATGTGATCGATGACACTGATGAAGACTCAATGTTATCTTCAGAAGTGCCAGGCAAGCAAAACCCCCTTGCTCATTCCGACAAAATCCCACTCTCTCGCTCCTGCTCTCTTTTACTGCATTAGGACAACATCGATTCATCTGTTACTTGCTGCGGTAGCTGAACCCCTTTATCCTTTGCATGACCTGTCATTCCACAGTAAATAGATGAAACCCACTAGCATGAGTAGGAGTTGTTTGAGCCCTGATGTGCCTACTCATTCATGTTTGTTTGTCATGCCTGCTACTACTTAGAGTTGAGTCAGGTCTGATTCATCGGGGATGAATCAGAGGCGTGTGAACATGTCCTACTGTGTGTGAGCTAAGTGTGTGAACACGATTTGGTAAAGGTAGCGGTGAGAGGCCATGTAGGAGTACATGGTGGGTTGTCTCATTGCAGCCGTCCTCAGGAACTGAGTTCTGTGTTTGTGATCCATGACCAGCTACTACCACACATTGGAATGCTTAAGTGCCCCTCTCGACTTATTAATCAACTTGATCTCTGTCCAGGAGTTGCAACTAGTTTCTGGTGTTTGTAGGTAGTGTTAGTAGTCTACCAAGTGGCACCCGGTACAGGTGGGCTTGGGACAGACTAGGCACAGTGGCCCGGTGTACCAAGTGGCACCCGGTTGGTGGGCTTGGGAACCCTGCACACATCGTTTGGGGCCGTAAGCGACACCCCGGCCGGATCTCCTTGCGGATGGAACCCGAATAGGCGATAAACCTGGACTAGAGACCTGTTCAGTTAGTCAGGTCGTGGCCGACTCCCTCGCCCGGCTTCCGCTTGAAGGTTGCCGAGGTACATGACGTGTACAGGGCGGTAAGTGGCGAGAGCGTGTGTGAAGAAGTACACCCCTGCAGGGTTATCATCATCTATTCGAATAGCCGGATTCCTCGGATATGGAAACTTGGACCCCTTGCATAGTTCATAGACAAGTGAAAGTGGATACTCTAAAATACGCAAGATAAGTGTGAGTGCTATGGATGGCGTTCTCGTAGGGAGACGGGAGCGGATCCATAGTGGTGTATTGATATGGTGAATATGTGGACTCGTGTGCGCCACCTCAAAAGAGTCGCTTGCAGTCGTAGTTAGGTTAGCCACCGAGTCAAAGCTGGCTTGCTGCAGTTAAACTCCTCCCCCCCCTTTGTTGATAATGATGCATATGTAGTTAGTTCTGATGTAAGTCTTGCTGGGTACATTTGTACTCACGTTTGCCTATTTTATGTTTGCAGAGAGACTTCAGTCTCACTAGTAGTTCCGCTTGGACTTCGACGTTTAGCTTGTTACCTCAGCTACGATCTTGTGCCCTCGGCAGGATCTGATAGATAGTCAGGCTTCTCAGCCTTTTTCATTTATAGATGTCTGTACTCAGACATGATAGCTTCCGCTTGTGTTTTGACTTGTATGCTCTGATTGTTGGGTCATGAAACCCATGTTTGTAATGTCTCGCTCCTCGGAGCCTATTGAATAAACTACCTGAGTCGTAGAGTCATTTTGTGATGCCATGTTGTATTGCACATATCGAGCATATTGTGTGTATGTTATTGAAATGCTTGGTATGTGTGGGATCTGACGATCTAGTTGTTTATCTTTAGTAGCCTCTCTTACCGGGAAATGTCTCCTAGTGTTACCGCTGAGCCATGGTAGCTTGCTACTGCTCTGGAACACTTAGGCTGGCCGGCATGTGTCCTTCTTCGTTCCTGTGTCTGTCCCTTCGGGGAAATGTCACGCTTTGAGTACCGGAGTCCTGTTAGCCCGCTACAGCCCGGTTTACCGGAGTCCTGCTAGCCCAGTGCTACAGCCCGGACCCACTTGCTGATGACCGACACGTTCGAAGATGGGTCATGAATGCCTGTCCCTGTAAGTCTGTGCCACTTTGGGTTTACGACTAGTCATGTCAGCCCGGGCTCCTTATCATATGGATGCTAGCGACACTATCATATACGTGAGCCAAAAGGCGCAAACGGTCCCGGGCAAAGGTAAGGCGACACCCGTGGGATACCGTGCGTGAGGCCGCAAAGTGATATGAGGTGTTACCGGCTAGATCGATGTGACATCGAGTCGGGGTCCTGACACGTTCGGCCTGATCGAGGATACGAATGGGGTACTCTCGATAGGTAAGATTATCTTGGAGATCAAGCGTTTCGTGGTCCACTTCACGGATAGGATCCGAGAAGCAACGCCTGAGTTGAGAAACGTGGAAGACATCATGGACTCTGGAGAGATGCGGAGGTAGTTCCAACTGGTAGGCAACTTCTCCTCGTTTGGCGAGAATGCGAAAAGGTCCAATGTAACGAGGAGCCAATTTGCCTTTGATACCGAAACGATGGGTTCCCTTCAGAGGGGTGACCCGAAGAGAAGCCTTCTCGTCAACCTCGAAAGTCATAGCCTTATGTTTTCGGTCATATTGACTCTTTTGACGAGATTGGGCTGTTTTCAACTTTTCACGAACGATGCGAACTTGTTCTTCTGCTTCCTGAATCATGTCCGGGCCAAAGAATTGTCTTTCCCCGGTCTCTGACCAGTTAAGGGGTGTTCGACACCGTCGTCCATAGAGAACTTCAAAAGGGGCTTTACCCAAGCTAGATTGATAGCTGTTGTTGTAAGCGAATTCGGCAAATGGAAGGCACTTCTCCCAGTCCATTCCGAATGAGATAACAGAGGCTCGAAGCATGTCTTCTAGAATCTGGTTGACGCGTTCCACTTGACCACTCGACTGAGGGTGGAAGGCGGTGCTAAAGGAGAGACGGGTTCCCATAGCATTTTGGAAACTTTCCCAAAATCGAGAGGTGAAAAGACTTCCTCGATCCGAGTTAATTTCCAAAGGAACACCATGGAGAGACACTATTCGGGAGATGTATAAGTCTGCCAGCTGACTAGCGGTTATACTCTCACGAACAGGTAAGAAATGGGCTACTTTGGAAAGACGATCGACCACGACGAAAATAGCATTATTCCCTCTCTTGGTCCTGGGAAAACCAGTAATGAAATCCATACCAATTTTATCCCATTTCCATTCAGGAATAGCTAAGGGTTGAAGGGTGCCAGCAGGCCGTTGATGCTCTGCTTTTACACGACGACAGACGTCGCAATTAGCAATATACTGAGCAATTTCTCTCTTCATCCTAGTCCACCAGAACCTCTGGCGTAGGTCCTGATACATCTTAGTACTACCGGGATGAATGGTGAGAGGAGATTCATGAGCCTCCTTAAGGATCAACTGCCGTAGATGCTGGTTCTTGGGAACCACTAGACGGTTCTCAAAGTACACAACACCATGATCATTTGTGGAGAAACAACTAGCACCTCCGCTAGCAATGTTCTCCTTGATCTTAGCTATTCCCTTATCTCGCTTCTGGGCAGCAATGATTTGATCCGTAAGAGAAGGTTTCGCCACCAAGGTGGAAAGAAATCCTTGAGGAACAATGTGAAGGTTAAGCTTCCGAAATTCCTCATGGAGAAGCGGTTGACTTTGTTGTAACATCAGATTGTTACAATAAGATTTACGACTTAGCGCATCAGCCATGACGTTGGCTTTCCCTGGGGTGTAGGTTATTCCTAAGTCAAAATCTGTGATCAACTCGACCCAACGTCTTTGCCTGAGATTCAAATCCGGTTGGGTGAAGATGTACTTCAGACTTTGGTGATCAGTGAATATTTCGCAACGATTACCGAGGAGGTAATGTCGCCAGGTTTTAAGTGCATAGACTACGGCTGCAAGCTCTAGATCATGAGTAGGATAATTCTCCTCATGTGGGTGCAATTGCCGTGAAGCGTAGGCAATTACGTGTCGATCTTGCATGAGAATGCAACCTAGTCCTTGTCGCGAGGCGTCGCAGTAGATAACAAAGTCCTTGGAGAAGTCTGGCGGTACCAGTACGGGGGCAGAAGTCAGGCGTCTTTTCAGTTCCTGAAAGCTGTGCTCACATTGTGGAGTCCACTCGAACTTCTTATCTTTCTTGAGGAGTTCGGTTAGAGGTTTAGCAACTTTGGAGAAGTTCTCGACAAAGCGACGACAATAGCTCGCTAAGCCCAGAAAGCTCCGAACTTGCTTGACCGATTCAGGTGGAGTCCAATTAAGGACGGCTTGAACTCGCTCAGGGTTAACAGCAATACCTTTACCAGATATTACATGACCCAAATAGGTCACTTCTGGCAACCAGAATTCACATTTAGAAAATTTGGCATAAAGGCGATGCTCTCAAAGTTTCTGCAACACTAGCCTTAGATGTTCGGCATGTTCTTCCTCGTTCTTGGAGTAGATGAGTATATCATCGAGGTAAACTACGACGAATTTATCCAAATACTCCATGAATATTGAGTTCATTAACCGAGAAAAGGTGGCTGGAGCGTTGGTTAAACCGAAGGACATGACGGTGTACTCGTATTGGCCATAACGAGTAACAAAGGCCGTTTTAGGAATGTCCCCGTTTCTGATTTTGATTTGATGGTAGCCCAACCTCAAATCCATCTTGGAGAAGACTGAGGATCCAGCGAGCTGATCGTACAGGTCGTTGATCCTGGGAAGCGGATATTTGTTCTTGATTGTGACCAAATTGACAGGTCGGTAATCTACAACCATTCGGTCCGTACCATCCTTCTTCTTGACGAAGAGGACGGGGCAAGCCCACGGAGATGAGCTAGGTCGGATGAAACCCTTTTTCAAGGACTCATCGAGTTGTTTCTTAAGCTCAGCTAGTTCTAGGGGTGCCATCTTATAAGGTCTTCTAGCAATCGGAACGGTTCCTGGAATGAGGTCTATTACGAACTCAACCTCCCTGTCAGGTGGGACACCTGGCAATTCCTCTGGAAAGACATCCGGGAAGTCACGGACTACCGGAACGTCCTCAAGGTCTGGCAAAGGGCTGGCGTTAAGAGAATATAATTGTCGCTTGGCTATTCGGGTCAAGACATTGACTATCTTTCCCGAAGGATGGGTGAGTTGAACAGTCCTAGAGAAGCAATCGATTTGGGCATGATGAGCCGACATCCAGTCCATACCCAGAATGATATTAATATCTGAAGATTTAAGGGCTATCAAAGACGCGAGGAAAACAAGTCTGTCGACTTGGATTTCATTTCCATAACTTACCCTAGAGGTCTGCCATCTAGAACCAGGGGTAGAAATTTCCATAGTGGATGGCATGTCACAGAATGCAACGTTATGCAAACGAGCATAACTTTCGGATATAAAAGAATGAGAGGCTCCTGTATCGAAAAGAACAGATGCCGGGTGGCAATTAACAAGAAGCGTACCAAGAACGACGTTGGGATCCTCTTGAGCTTCTTCGGCGGAGATACAGTTGACATGGCCACGTGAAGCGGTGACCGGCTTGGCGTGGAATATTTTTCCTGTCGGCTTGCCACGGCCAACAGCTTTAGCAGATTGATTGGGGTTGGTCTGGGGACACTCACGCATATAGTGACCAGATTCCCCACACTTGAAACAAGTCACGGAACTGGTACGTGGAGGAGCATTGTTAGTTGGACCCCCATAGGGCTTGGCCGGTGCAGACTGTTGAACAGGGCGAGGCGCCTGGAAAGATGGCCTCGGTGTGAACCTGGGTGGCAGGGCGGTGTTGGGTACCCACACGCGGCGCTTCTGAGGACCAGCACCGGATGAGGAACCCATGTCATGGCCATGCTTGTGTGTTGCGTCATAGTCAGTCTGACCAGTTTCAGCACTGATGGCTTTGTTGACAAGTTTCTGAAAAGATGTGCACTCATGCAGACGGAGGTCACGGCGAAGCTCAGGACTAAGGCCCTTACGGAACCTTGCTTGCTTCTTGGCGTCAGTAGAAACTTCCTCGGTTGCATATCGTGCGAGATTACCGAACTCCCTGCTGTAAACATCCACAGAAAGTCGGCCTTGGGTGAAACTGCAAAATTCTTCACGTTTACGGTCCATGAGACCCTCCGGAATGTGATGTTCACGGAAAGCCTCGCTGAATTCAGCCCAAGTAGTGACATGGCCCGCCGGGCGCATAGCTCCATAATTCTCCCACCATAGACTGGCGGGGCCTTCAAGATGATATGCAGCAAAGGTGACCTTGTCAGCCTCCGCTACCAGCGCGGAACGCAGTTTGTGAGAGATACTGCGAAGCCAGTCATCAGCATCGAGAGGCTCGACGGAGTGGTGGAATGTGGGTGGATGTAATTTGATGAAATCACTGAGTGACACCACGTTAGTCCTCTGATGGTGTGCTGTGTTCTGTTCAATACGCTCCAACAAACGGTTGGTCTCCCGCTTGTTTCTCTCAGCTTCCATCATAACCTCGGCTAGTGAAGGAGGATGAGGCAGATTTGCATCCCTGGCTTCACTGCCTTCGGCCTGCTCTTGAGAAGCAGGGTTAGCGCGCGTGTTGACCATCCTAGGTAAACAAGACGATGATTTAGTCAGGATGATAAAATTCCGACATAGGGTAAAAATGTAAGGAATAACTCGAAATGCAAGATGATCATCCGTATGACATGGTAGATACAGAAACTGCTTCTTTATTCCATCGTCATACACACCATACAGGGTTTAGTACAAGACCAAACAAAGTACTATTACGGTGAAAAGAGGATTACATCTCATCGGAGGCATTCCAAGCTCCTATACATTATTTTTCTACACCTCCGGAAAGAGTACAAACTAGGTCATATCCCACGAGTCACGCGGGACGATAGACGACACAGCTAGTGCGAACTAGTGATACTACCACTAACTCAGACCGATCCGTAGTAGTCCTCGTAGAAGTCACCTCCATAGCCTGGAAGCTCAACATGATCATCCGGAAACAGACGATCTCGCGGAGCTTGCGGACCATAGGGGCTAGGATGAGGCCTTGGACCAACAGACGGTGGCCTGCGGGGACCGCGAGGTGGGGTGATGCCTCCTACATCACGCCAAACCATCACGTCTGGCAGAGCAGATCTCACAAGATAGAGATCGCGCATATCTGAACATCCAGCTTGCACCGCCGGTGCGAACCCAGTCAATGTGGCCCAATGGTCAGCACGGGTATTGAAGAGCTCTAACCTCAAGGCCCGATTTTCACGGTCCTTATCCTCGAGCATCTCAGCAGTGGTGCGAGTCCGTGAATCCTCCTGGGTGGGGTCAGCATAGATAGCCTGGAGATACCCTTGTGCTCCCGGAAGTGATCCTGGCATATACCGGAAATCAGAGTCCCGAAATAGACCAGATCTGACTAGCATAATGGTCATCATAGAGTAGGCGGCGTCCTGCACAGCCATCTCAATAGTAACCCCGAGTCCATAGGAGCAGTGAAGAGGCTCGGTGGATCCAGGATAAGATGGAAATTTCCTGACAGTGCAGAGATACTGGCTTTGATTAAAGTCTCGGAATTGCTCTTCGACCGTGTACTCAGGATACCAGCGGTATCCAGCCTCAGTCATTACCCTGACCAACTTGGCAGTATGGCCGGGTACATCTAGGCATCGAGTCAGGCGAACCACTTGATTGAGGTCGCGAGTGGCCATCTGAAAGCACAATCATAATGCAAAGGCATTAGAATTTCTAGCAAAATTTCGGCAGCATAACAGCTGTAAATGCTCAAGAAGGATTTTGAGACATTTGACAAAGGATTTCGTACGCACTCAACATCATCATATCAAAGTTCTGAATCCATTCTAACAACATAATGTGGTAGTAGAACTGAACTAGGCTTGTATCCATCAGACTTATAAGGTACTACTGATTAGTAACACGTGATCCTGATAGAGAGAATAGATCCTAATTCCTTAACCCCCGGTGGAAGAATGGACTGACTCAGATCAGAATGTCATAACATAAAGGAGTAAAAAGAGCCTTACGTTCCAACCCACAAACAATTCCCCTACATATAACTAAAGAATTTCTAGACTCAACATCGACCAGTTTAGCTTGGAGAACCTACAGGCAGTCCGGCTCTGATGCCAAGGCTGTCAGGTCCCCGACTCGATGTCACATCGATCTAGCCGGTAACACCTCATATCACTTTGCGGCCTCACGCACGGTATCCCCACGGGTGTCGCCTTACCTTTGCCCGGGACCGTTTGCGCCTTTTGGCTCACATATATGATAGTGTCGCTAGCATCCATATGATAAAGAGCCCGGGCTGACATGACTAGTCGTAAACCCAAAGTGGCACAGACTTACAGGGACAGGTATCCATGACCCAGCTTCGAACGTGTCGGTCATCAGCAAGTGGGTCCGGGCTGTAGCACTGGGCTAGCAGGACTCCGGTAAACCGGGCTGTAGCGGGCTAACAGGACTCCAGTACTCAAAGCGTGACATTTCCCTGAAGGGACAGACACAGGAACGAAGAAGGACACATGCCGGCCAGCCTAAGTGTTCCAGAGCAGTAGCAAGCTACCATGGCTCAGCGGTAACACTAGGAGACATTTCCCGGTAAGAGAGGCTACTAAAGATAAACAACTAGATAGTCAGATCCCACACATACCAAGCATTTCAATCATACACACAATATGCTCGATATGTGCAAATACAACGAAGCATCACAACATGACTCTACGACACAAGTACTTTATTTAAGGCTCAGGGAGCCATACATAACATACACAAAGGTACGGGTCTCACGACCCAACATACAAGTCATACAGTCATACAAACCAGCAGCGGAAGTAACTTGTGTGAGTACAGACAACTAGTAAAATAAAAGAGGCTTGGAAAGCCTAGCTATACTACGTGGTCCTTCACAAGCTCAGGGTCACCACCTGGGTCTTTAGCCTACTCGTTGATGTCAACGTCTACATAGAACCCATCAGAAGGGGTTGCAACGTCTTCTGTAAAAATGTAGATTATAGCAACATGAGTACAAAGGTACTCAGCAAGACTTACATCAGATCCTACATACATGCATGTTATCAAGAAGGGTTGGTGGAGTTATTGCAGCAAGCTAGCTTTGACTCTTGGCTAGGCTATCCTACGATACTCCAACTTGAAATGGTTTTGCGCACACGAGTCCACTACTCACCAATTCAATACACTACCGAGGATCCGCCTCCGTCTTCCTACGGAAGAGCCATCCTCGGCACTCACACTTATCTTGAGGCTTTTAGTAGTTTCCATTTACTTGTCTATGAACTGTATAGGCAACCAAGTAGTCCTTTACCGCGGACGCGGCTATTCGAATAGATTATGATAACCCTGCAGGGGTGTACTTCTTCATACATGTTTCCACCACTTAGCGTCTGCACACGATATGTGCTCGGCAGACTTCAAGCGAAAGCCGACGTGGGTGTAGACCACGACCTACCTAAACACTTAAGCCTCTAGTCCAGGTTTATCGCCTATCCAGGTTCCATCCGCAGGGAGTCCGGCCGAGGTTTCCCATACGGCCCCGAACGATGTGAACAGGGTTCCCGAGATACCTAACGGGTATTCGGTACACCCGGCCACGTACCTACCGCATCACAGCCCACCCCTATGGTCAGCGCTGTCCACGGCCTCCAGTAGGCTACAAACACCAGAAACTACTTGCAACTCCTGGACAGAGAGCTAGGGTGAATAAGAAGTCGAGCGGGGTCATATTTCAGGGCCCAATGCATGGTAGTAGCTGTATCTTAAATCACGCATACAGATCTCAGTGCTTAAGGTCGGCTTCAATGAAACAACCCACCATGTACTCCTACATGGCCTCTCATCGATACCTTTACCAAATCGTGTTCACCACACCACTTTCATTACCGACATAATCATTTCACTCTAGCCATCACCCAGATGAACCAGACCTGACACGACTCTAAGCATAGCAGGCATAGCAAGGTAGGAACAACACATACATATGGCTCAATCAACTCCTACACATGCTAGTGGGTTTCATCTAGTTACTGTGGCAATGACAGGTCATGCAGAGGAAATGGGTTCAACTACCGTAGCACACAGCAGTTTGAAACGCGTTGTCTTAATGCAGTAAAAGAGAGCAGGAGCGAGAACATGGGATTGTATCGATATGATCAAATGGTTGGTTGCTTGCCTGATGGTTCGATGCACTGATACGGTTCTTCGTTAGGGTAATCACGGTACTCCTCGGAGGCAGAACCTGTTGCAAGGACACCGATACACAACCATCACCAAACAATGTGCAACAATATGATGCATGCATGAAACATGGCAATATGAGTGTGTTGGGCTAATGCAACTAAAACCAGAAGGGTTTGAACAAATTTGAATCAAAGATTCAAATTTCAAACTCAAACATGGCCTTTTAAAGTGCTTTTCCTTGTTCTGTTTAAAACATCAATTTAACTTGTTTGATCATGCATGAAAATAGTACAGATGGATAGATTGGATTTTTCTGATCATTTTTCATATATAATTTGTCCAATTTGGAGTTACAGAATTAATGTTATGAATTTTTGAAGTTTAAATTATATTCTGGAATTTCCTGATTTAAATTAAATCCAGAAAATCAATTACTGTGTCAGCCTGACGTCAGTGTGACGTCAGCAGGTCAACGGAACAGGTCTGGGTCAAACCTGACAGTGGGTCCCGCATGTCAGGGTGATTATTTTAATTAAAATTTAATTAAAACTAATCCTGTTTAATTAACAGGGCTGGGCCCCACCTGTCATTGACTCAGGGGAGTCAACCAGGGCCCACCCGTGGTCAAAGTCAAAGCCAGCGACGCCGGCGTTTAGCCGCCGGCGAGCCTGACGCGGCGGCGGGAGTGGTTTTGGCCATTTCGGCCACCAAATGGGCCGCGGAGACCACCGGAGTGGAGCTGAGGACAAACCGCAGCTCTTGGCGGAGTCCGTTGGGGTCGGGGTGGCCGGAGTTGGCGCCGGCGACGACTTTGGCAGCCACCGGGGTTCGGTCGAAGATGAACTTGGCGCTAGAGGGGTCGGTGAGGCTCGTGGAGTGGCTAGCTAGGTGCTGCGGGACTCGGTGAGTAAGATGGACACCATCTTGTGGCCGGAGTGTGGCCGGAAGCACGTCGGCGACGAGATCCGCGGCGGTGCGGGCGTGTGATCCTCGTGCGGTGGCTACACGGCTCAGGAATGAGAGAGAGAGGGTCGGAGGAGTAGCTAGGCTCACAGCGCTCCCGTAGAGGCCACCGGCGAGGTCGGGGACGAGCTGAGGCGGCGACAGCGTTGAAGGGGATCTCGGGCGACGGTGAGCTCGGGCGAGGTCGGTGCGGTGGTCTCGGGCCGCACGAGCACACGGGGCTCGGCTAGCTCGATGAAGTAGAGGACGGCGGAGCTTCTGGACAGGGTGGCGCGGCATGGAGACGACGGAGAGCACGGCTACGGCGGTGGTGCGGCGACGGTGGCGTCGGCCATGGCGTGGGAGCGCGAGGGAGAGAAACTGAGGGCGAATGGAGGTGTCCAGGAGGATCGGGGCGCGACGTGGAGCTCGTCCAGGCCATCAGGGCGGCGAGAGGGGGAGGCAGGGTGGCGTGCAGCTGCGTGGCGAGCCGCGGTGCCGCCGCCGAGCACCTTGGCTGCCTGCCTGGCAAGCCAAGCAGCTCGCTGGAGCGGTGGCCGGGCTGGGCCGGCCAGGTGGGCTGGCTGGTGGGCCTGTGGTGGCGCCAGGTAAGTTTTCCCTTTTCTTTCTGTTTCTGTTCTTTTTTAATAATTCTGCAACTTTGTTGAATTAAATAAAATACTTAGGCAACTCCTAAAATCACCAAATTACTCCTGGTCCATAGTTGGATTATTTCCAACATGAAACATTTTAGTTTGGAGATATTTGAGCATTTAAATATTTTATATAATTTTAAATGCCCAAATTCAAATATTTATGACTTAATTCAAAAACCCTAAGATGGCCTAGGAAAATGTGCACCACTTTTGGCAGAGGTTCTGAACCAAGACAAAAATGATGGGCATTTTAGAAGGGCATTTCAGGTTCATTGAAAAGTTTTTTTAGTAAACCCTAGTTGGTTTCAGAGGGGACTGGGGGTTCTGTCATCCCCATTTCAAGTTTCTGATGAAAAAGTAGACATGATGCAACACTCTAATGCATGGCTAACTAGGATGTGACACTGCTTTGGGCAGCTGGAGCAAGAAGACCAGAGGTTGAAGAAGCACTACAAACGTTGGATGGACATCGTACGGTCACTGCAGCTAGAATCGTTTATATTGACTAAATTGACAAAGCCCTTGGAACGCGTCAACTTAGTAGGCCCATAGGTCAACCTCCGAAATGGTGCGCCCTAGATGTCAGGGGGAGGCATCACTTTTTGGGCGGCTGAAGCAAGAATATCTGAGGTTGAAGAAGAAGCACGACATCCACTGGATGGACATCCAACGGCCACAGCTGCTAGAACCGTGTGTTGTTGACAAAGCCTTGCATACGCGTCAACTTAGTTTTTTAGGGGGACGCGTCAACTTAGAAGGCCCACAAGTGTGTGGCAGAGAACATATAGCCCATTTGCGATTTGTAAGAATGTACAGCCCATTTTTTAATTCTAATGGAATTTACTACAACACATTTACAGTTTGTTAAAAGTACAGCCCATTTCTAGCTAGGACAACGATTAATAATTTCAACCAACCGCTCAAAACAGAGTTCAAAAAAAATCTCACATTTTGATGGGATCTAAAATATTTTTATCCGAAATTTCTAGTCAGATTAAATATAATTTCAAAATAAAGTTGTATTACATTAAAATCCAACGAAATATTGCGCGGGCAACAAGTAATGAAATTCAAATTTTCAAATTCCAAAAATAATCTATTTTTTAAACTAATTACGCGTTTGGTGCATTTTTTATAGTTATTGCACATTTATTATAATTACATCCCATTTATTATTTCTTAAAGTCTATTTTCTTGTTAAGCCTAATGCATACCTCCTAGGAAAGTTTGCAGCCTAGCGGGGCGGAGAATAACAAGTTGACCCAGATATTGTGTACAACTGTCGGCCCAGTTGCATTGCTGATATTAAAAAGGCCTGTGGAGTATGGTACAACCTAACATGGCTACTCAGCCCACATTCAGCGACGTCGGAAGGGCCCAAACAAGGCTTCTGCACAACTTTTTGAAGTCACTCAGCTCAATTAATAACTTAAGAAAAAAGTTAGATTACAATGGAACCTAATTAAAAGCTATCACGATCAAAGAAATAATTCAACGGGTCCCACTTGTGTGTGTGTGTGTGTGTGTGTGCGTGTGTGCATGCGCGTGTGTGTGAGAGAGAGAGAGAGAGACCCATCGGTCGATGCTCGTAAATACATCTTTCAGCCATATGCATTGCTGATGCTCAGTAAAAACTTATATAGTTGACACAATCAAATAGAACATCATAGCACACTGAACTTGCATACACAAATTTCATGCAGGTGGCACAATCAGGATGGAAGCAGTGGATCGCTACGGGTAGGGCTATGTTGAAACCAACGAACTCGTATATAACGGTTCATCGTCTTTATCAATGACAGGGAAATATCTTGAATGTTGTGCAAAGAAAACAGACAAATAGCACAATAAGTTCTTCCAGCACATTAAGTTGACGTACATCCCTTTCTTAAAGAAGTTCAGGTGCAAAATTAGAACAGGTCACAATCAAATGTACTGGCACATTAGTGCTTCACACCCATAGCTTGGATTTAACTAGTATCTGACAAGATTCAGTTGTTACCTCAAAGTAGAGCACATCTAGGCAGCCAGCCCAGCCTCTTCTCCCAAAGAAGTAGTGGCCTCTGTCATGCGATGGAGTAGGCCCTGTGCCATCCATCATTCCGAGCAACACGGGGAAAGTCTGACATTGACTCCTGTAATGGACGTCGTTGACGAACCCTGTCACCAGCGATGGCGGCAGGACTTCAATTGATGGATTGACCACTTCTTTGACATGCACGAGCACTCGATACAGGTACATCCCTAGCGTGGTCCGCGGCAGCCTTGGTGGCGATGAATAGTACAACCCCGGTTCCTGCACCGGTATCTCAAGACCAATCACCTTCGGTATGGTGGGCAGCTTCTTCATCCATGCCATAACCGTCAGAGCCCAGCTATTTAGAGGAACAAACATATTTATGAGCTCACCTCCAAGGTCGTTGATAAGCTCATTCATGGACTCGTTGTTCCAAGCACGTCGAGGCATGTCGTGGAAGGTAAGCTTTGTTAAAAACTCAAGCTCAGAGGGCACCGAGCCCCATCCTGGGTGCCACCGATCAAAGCTCACCAGCGCGCCATCACAGAACAAACGCCGGGAAGATTTGAACACACGACTGCAGTCAAAAGTTGTCTGGAACCTGACGAAGAAATCAGCCGGTGGCGGACATTCTTCGACGAGTAAGTCACTTATTTGGATTCCATGCGCAATGCCAAGAGCTTTGACAAGGTCTTCCAGCGAGACGGGTAGGCCGGTCGCTGTTGATGGTTACCATCAGCACTTTGCCGGCAAACTGGTCGTCAAGCGCTGCCATGGCACTGTTGAGCGACAGCATGCAGCGATCGAAGGCAGGACGGACCTCAGGATCTCCTGCTCAGAGATCCGTGTTGACTGGCGACATGAGAGTGTGCTTGAGTATAGGGAGTACATGAGGGGGATTTGGGGGAACCGGAGTAGGAATCGAGATTCTAGAGGTGGGGGAGGGGCGGGAGATTGGGGATGAAAAGGTAGCATGTATTTCAAACACGCGCCAATATGCTCTCGGCGCAAGAGCATGAAAACACCGGTGGCGCCCACACGTCGGCCTAAGAGTCCTTATTCTTTCTTTTTTGGAGTGCCCGGCCTTTTTTTAGGATCTTTTGAGAGCCTGGCCTGAGAGTCATAATTGACCTTTTTTGCATTGTGTTACTACTCGGCCCATATTCACCGACACCTCACTGGCCCAAACAAGTGTACATCATCGAAAAGACACTGAGCTCAAATTATATATCTTGAAAAAAGGAGATATACTCTAAACACTGGAGGATGGTGATGCCCTCATTTATCCCACTAGTAGTGCGAGACAATAAACAATAAAAAACAACGATATATACAACATTCAAACACTGACTAGTGACTACTACTGACATAAACAGCAAGACATGATAGTTCATGAGAAGTCTTGCTACACCACCAAAACGCACCCATCTGCAGCGCTCAGACTCTCCTGATCCAGACGAGAATGACATTCTACACATAGGGAACTATTACATAGTAAGAGTGACATAGACAAGGATGACCAAATGACAAGGAATATGCATAACAAAAGAGAGAACTACCCATCTAGAACAAGCAGCAAAGACAACAAAGTCATTCGAAGAGGGATGATCCAACACCATCATAATTTGAAGCCCCGCTTCAGCGACC
This sequence comes from Triticum dicoccoides, assembly GCF_002162155.2. NCBI lineage: Eukaryota > Viridiplantae > Streptophyta > Magnoliopsida > Poales > Poaceae > Triticum > Triticum dicoccoides. The sequence continues at coordinate 87,855,342 of NC_041389.1, forward strand.
AGTGATCTGGAGACACCAGTACTCCACCCTTTCGACGCAACTGCCCAACTACCTATCAACCTGAAGGCTTGAACCATATCACTGCCTGTCTTAACTGAGACATCCAAGGAACGAAGTTAATCCGGATGCCTTTGTCATTCTCACCTTCTTTTGGCTGCAGGTTGTATCGTTGACAATCAGGGGAATTTGCTCCCAAACTCCTAGGGCTCGTCGTGTGGACACAATTTTCTGTAGCAAACAGAGCCTCTCTACCATGAAGGTCCTTGCCAACGGTGATCTCCTGGTTAATCTGATAATTGAGTTCGAGAAACAGAGAGTGTGAACCAAGGCTGTTTACCCGCCTCAAACTCAAAAATCCTGAAGGCCCCAACGAGCTGGTATCCTGCCCATAGATGTAACAGCCACTGTCCTGATACTCATGTATTTCATGGTGCTTGTATACAGTGGGGTTTTTGCAATATATCTTTTTCGACTCATGTGTCCAAATGATCATCAGTCTTTTGCCATCGTATGATTGAGCGAGGAACCAGTTGTGCTTCCCTATTTTTGGCAAAGGTGGTGTGATTACAAAGGAAAGTAACTGTAGGGACACTGCAGCATATCAAAAAAGGCAGGCATTGTTAATGTAAGATCAACATTGCTCAGAGTATGAGTAGGATAATGCAAGAAACAACATTGATATGTCCCTGTTGGAACTGGGAGGAAAATACAGGGAAATGTATACTGGGTTCGAAAATATAGAAGTGCCATGCATGGTTACACTCATGTTATCTCGCAATCGATTCTTCACAGGAAACTACCTTGTCATGCATGTTATGTAATCATGTTCTATCCTCACAAACAAATTCTTCAAGGTAACTAACAGAACATGCATTGTTATATACTCGTGTTCTGTGGGAATTTTTTTTTTGAGGATATTATTCTAGCCATTGATTGCTGAAGGGCAAATATAGGTATGCACACATGGTAAGCATTACAGGATTTCACTACTTCCAAATATAGAGTTCTCCATATGCACATTTAGTTCCCTAATGTATAGTTAGACGAAACCAACAGTGCGGTGCATGTTTCTACATCATGAAAATGAGGAAACTAACATGGCCATTGATACACACTCATATTTAGTAGTAGTATATAGATTACTGTAAAATAAGGAGAATATACATATATTCCAAATCGTTTGATTATTTAGGGGTGCAAATTGGCTATAATGACATGGTCACAATCGCATGAATTAACTCTTTCCAAATATAGCTGATTTACTGCGTCTCTAATACATTGCCATAGTTCTACTCAAATTCTGCTCAAACAAGGATATGCCAATCATCACAAAAAGTTCAAACAGTGTCATGGCGTCATCATTAACATGAGACGGAAACAACTTACACGAGCCGTCCCAGCAATACGTGGTGCCACCTACTTTGTTAATCGCGTAGATGATGCCATTGTGTTCAATAGCATCACAAAAGTGTGTATCAGCTTTGACGATGATCCACTACGAGCTGAGTTGTCTCCAGCTAAATAAGGCACCGGCGTAAAGATAGGAGAGTCCGCGGTCGAACAAGGCAATTAGATTGAAGTCTGCGTAATCCGCATGTCATGTGGGCACTTGGCAGATTACAATATTCTGCAAAACAAGGTCCGTCCAACTGACATGGTAATCTAGATGACTTGGACCGCGATGGTAAAACTCTATATAATCCAACGGAGGAAGGATAATCTCATGGGAGGTCTGGAAGTTCACGAGCACCAACTTTTTACCGTCTTCTCTGTAGGCAGCCATCTAGTGGGAGTTCAAGCCGACCTAGTACATACCTCCCAAGAAGTGTCGGGCAATGGTGATCGGATCGAAGTTGAGGGAAATGATGTACGGCGACCCACTACATACCTGCAAAGAAGTTTCGGCTAATGGAGATCGGATTGAAGTCGAGGGGCATCATGTACGCCTACGTATCATGGTGAGAAAATCTTGCAAGACCAGATAACAACAAGCAGGGTGTCTTGAAAAGCTTAGGCCTCGCTTCAATGATGGCCGTGTGCATGTCCCTCAAGCATGCAACCAGCCGCAGGGCGCTCAACATATCCATACACAAACAACAGAGGTCGAGTATGTCACTGGGGAGATTGCTCCAATCGCGGCTCATATGGATGTTGCGCGGTTCGCGTTCGTCCATGGTGGAGTTTGGAAGGT
>NC_041389.1:87858057-87864197 GCF_002162155.2 Triticum dicoccoides
TGGGGGCTTGATTTACGGGGGAGAAGGCTGTCGGTGCTGGAGCGGCTAGCGAGGGAATAGTGGTACTGGGGGAGGCGAGCGAGGCAATGGTACACGGGGGCAAAGTGAGATGGAGACAAAGATGGAGACGAAGATGGAGATGGAGATGGATATGGAGTGGTGCTATGGGAGGGGAGAGGGAGACGAGGCGAGGCATGCTAATGTGCTATACAACGGCAATGACAGACTGCAGAGTGCATAGGGTGAGGCTGACTTTGGTAACCCGAACATGCCGCCTGGACTAGTGCCAGACGCAGGGTGTCGGTGTCAAAACTGGCGGATCTCGGGTAGGGGTCCCGAACTGTGCATCTAAGGCTAATGGTAACAGGAGGCGGGGGATGTTTACCCAGGTTCGAGCCCTCTCTATGGAGGTAATACCCTACTTCCTGTTTGATTGATCTTGATGATATGAGTATTACAAGAGTTGAACTACCACGAGATCGTAGAGGCTAAACCCTAGAAGCCAGCCTATGATTATTAGTGTTCTTGTCCTACGAACTAAACCCTCCGGTTTATATAGACACCGAAGGGGGCTAGGGTTACAGAGTCGGTTACAGAGAAGGAAATCTACATATCCGAACTGCCAAGCTTGCTTTCCATGCAACGGAGAGTCCCACCCAGTCACGGGACGAAGTCTTCAATCTTCATAGTCCAACAGTCTGGCACAACTACATAGTCTGGCTATCCGAGGGCCCCCTAATCCAGGACTCCCTCAGTAGCCCCTGTAACAGGCTTCAATGACGATGAGTCTGGCGCGCAGATTGTCTTCGGCATTGCAATGTGGATTCTTCTACAAATCTAGAGTACCTGTTGTAAAGAGTAGTGTCCTGCTATTCATTAATGTTGCACTCCTCGGCTTCTGTACTTTAATAATGGCAGTCTTCATGTGTCGAGCGAATTCGACACTACTAGGAAAAGGGCTATAGATGGAAATGACACTAATGGCGCACCAGACATGTGGTGCGCCATTAGTATATACTAATGGCGCACCACCTTCTGATGCGCCATTAGTGTTGAAACTACTAATGGCGCACCCTGCCCACGGTGCGCCATTAGTACCAAATTTTTTTTTGAACTAGTGCGCCTGTCCAAACATACTAATGGCGCATCCACTGGTGGTGCGCCATTACTAGTTGTAACTAGTAATGGCGCACCAGCCAGAAGGTGCGCCACTAATGTTATTTTTTTATTATTGTTTTTATTCCTTTTTTTGCAAAAGTACTAATGGCGCACCACCAGGGGGTGCGCCATTAGTAACCTAGATTACTAATGGTGCATTTGTTGCTGGTGCGCCATTAGTAAGTGGGCAGCAACAAGATATTTTGGACAGCCTCTCCTCCCACACTCACTTTCTCCCCACTTCATTCTCTCCACCGCCTCCTCCTTGTCTCGGGTGCCTCCTCTTTTTCACCTCATTTCCACCATAGATTCATTCAAATTAAGTGGTTAAGTTACCTTGTTTTGCTAGGTAAGTAAGGGGGGAAGCTATATTTATGTTGTTCTCCCTACAACAATGTGCACATGCACTTTTTATGGCCTAGCTAGATCTATGTATGTTCGTGGTGTTGCATATGTTTGTGGTGTTGCATATGTGTTTGTGTTTGGAGGTGTACCGGTATTTGAAATGCGATAGTTGCCAATATTTTGCCGGAATGTTGATTCATTTCCGTTTCGGCGAGAATTTTGGCATTAAGCATTCTTTTTGGTCCTATTTTTAGGGAAAGTCATGCCAAATTTTTTCTTGGTTCTAAAATATCGTTTTGCTCTACCCCGCAGGCGACCATGGTCCGCACGATGACCGAAGGCATCGTGAATAGGTTTTTGAGGTCCGCGAAGGCCGATATGCTTCAAAAGAACGAGACGGAGATAAGATGTCCGTGTCGAAGATGCAAGCTGAATAGCCTTATTGCGGACCCGGATTCCGGGCAGGTGCGGGACCACCTGCTCTTGCGTGGTTTCATGGATGGCTATAGGTGGCAAGGTGATGAAGATGACTACGAAGTCGTCCATGGGGGCCGGGCAAGAAATGAGGAAGGGCAGCAAGACAACCACCGCGGCTCGGGGGGGCGAGAAGACGAAGAATCCCCAGGAGATGATCACGACGGTGATGCTGTACACAGTCATCATGTAGAAGATGCAGGACATGATGATGATGCTGGCGGAGCAGACGACGCTGGACCATCGATGGGCTGGGTGCAGGACCCTCATATTCAAGAGCTGCTTCTCAAGCAGACGGATAACGCAAGAGCTGCCGCCCGAGAGAAAGCCAAGATGGATCAACTTGAGTTAGACGCGGTTACTCCATTGTATGAAGGATGCAGGCCCGAGGATACCGCCTGAAAGTAACGCTCATGGCTCTGGAGATGAAGGTAAAACACAAAATGACCGACGCATGCTTCGACGAGAACATGTCATTCTGGCACGAACGTCTTCCCAAGGGGAACAAGTGCCCGACCAGTTTGGAGGAGGCGAAGAAAATTGTGTGTCCTCTGGATTTACCGCACGTGAAATACCATGTGTGCATGAACAATTGCATCATTTATCGGGACGAGCACGCGGAGTCTACCATATGTCCGGTGTGCGGTGTCACTCGATACAAGAAGAGGAAGAAAGCTCCTCGAAAAGTGGTGTGGTACTTTCCGATCACTCCTCGTCTGCAGCGGTATTTCGCGGACCCTAAGGTAGCAAAGCTCCTGCGTTGGCACGCGGATAGGGAGGAGAAGAAGCGAGAAGATGACGCAAATGATCCGGAGATAGATAAAAAGACAAGATGCTGAGTCACCCTAAGGATGCGAGCCAGTGGCAAGCGTTGAACTTCGAATACCCAGAATTTGGGAACGATCCAAGGAACATCATGCTGGGCGCGAGCACCGATGGAGTCAATCCGTTTGGCAGCCAGAGAAGCACACATAGCACCTGGCCTGTGTTCGTGTGGATGTACAACCTTCCCCCCTGGTTGTGCATGAAGAGGAAGTACATTCACATGAGTATGCTAATTGAAGGGCCGAAACAACCAGGGAACGACATCAATCTGTATCTAGGGCTGCTGAAAGAGGAGATTGACACGTTGTGGAAAACGCCAGCCAATACGTGGGACACCGCAGAGAAAGAATATTTCCCTATGAGAGCCGCACTGCTCACGACGGTGCACGACTATCTCGGTTACGGATATCTTGCGGGGCAGGTAGTCCACGGATTTTCTGGATGCATAAGGTGCATGGATGACACAACGTATCGCCAGCTAGATAGAGATCCCGGGTCTTCGAAAACCGTGTTCATGGGACATCGAAGGTGGCTTCGCGACGATGACCCGTGGAGGAAACGCAAGGATCTGTTCGATGGTGAAACCGAACCCCGAAAACGCCAGTGTACGAGGAGCGGCGAGGAAATAGACAAGCTGTTGAAAAATTGGAAAGACTGCCCACTGCCGGGAAAGAAGCAAAAGGCGCCAGAGCCGCTGCTGAAGGTATGGAAAACGAGGTCTGTTTTCTGGGACTTGCCGTACTGGAAGATCCACCGTGTGCCTCACAGCCTTGATGTCATGCATATCACGAAGAACGTGTGCGAGAGTCTGCTTGGTACCCTGCTCAACATGCCAGAGAGGACCAAAGATGGGCCGAAAGCAAGGGCAGACTTGAAATCAATGGGCATCAGGCAGGAGCTTCACGCCATATATGATGATGATGATGATGATGATGATGATGAGGCGAAGCAGGACACAGAAAGTCGTCGCAAAGGCAAAAAGGCCAAGAAGACCGGAAATGACTACCCTCCCGCGTGCTTCACTCTAAGTCAGGAGGAGATCGAGCAGTTTTTCACCTGCCTCCTAGGAGTAAAACTTCCTTACGGTTACGCGGGGAAGATAAGCAGATACCTAGACCCAGCGAAGCAGAAGTTCAGCGGGATGAAGTCTCACGACTGTCACGTGCAGATGACGCAGATACTTCCAGTTGCAATCTGTGGGATCATGGACGCGCACGTCCGTAAAACGCTATTTGGCCTATGCAACTTCTTCGACGTCATCTCTCGGAAGTCGATTGGCGTGAGGCAACTCAGAAGGCTACAGGAAGAGATCGTGGTGATACTATGCGAGCTTGAGATGTACTTCTCGCCCGCATTCTTCGACGTTATGGTGCATCTGCTGGTCCATATAGTGGAGGATATCATCCAACTCGGGCCGACGTTCCTGCACAGCATGATGCCGTTCGAAAGGATGAATGGTGTCATCAAAGGATACGTTCGCAACATGTCACGTCCAGAGGGAAGCATAGCCAGGGGCTTTCTGACCGAAAGTGCATCTCCTACTGCACGAATTATCTAGGCATCGAGAACCCCGTTGGTCTGCCCGTCAACAGGCACCTCGGCAGGCTCGCTGGATGGGGTCACCGTGAGGGTCTCCGCGAAATGCATGTCGACTTCGAGGGTCGACTCGCCGACTTTGAAAGAGCAAACCTAGTCGCGCTACAACACATAGACATGGTCGATCCTTGGGTGGTAGAGCACAAAACCTTTATTAAGAAGACGTACAATGACCGAGGCCAACAGAGGATGGACGGAGATATACTCAAAGAGCACAACTCATGTTTCACGCATTGGTTCAAGCAGAAGCTTCTGTCGTACCCTTTACATGAGGATTCTTCCGCGGAAGAACAACTCATATTCGCCTTGTCACAGGGCGTCGAGCACAACCTGATGACCTATGAGGCGTACGATATCAACGGCTACACATTCTACACCGAGGCCAAGGACATGAAGAGCGATGGTTATCAGAACTCCGGGGTAACGATGGAATCCTACACCGGTAATGACAAGGACAGATACTACAGAAGGATCGAGGAGATCTGGGAGCTGAGCTACGCTGGAGAGAAGGTCCCGATGTTCCGTGTCAGATGGGCCAAGAACGTCATAAAAGAAGACCGGTATTTCACCACCATGGTTATACCCGAAGCCAAATCCAAGACCGCGGGCGCAGACGTCACCGCGAAAAATGAGCCATGGGTACTGGCTTCCCAAGTGGACCAATGCTTCTTCATTACCGACCCGCCAAAGCCCAGTCGTGTTGTCGTGAGGAGAGGCAAAAGGAAGATCATCGGAAAGGATGGAGTAGCCAATGAGCAAGACTTCGACAAGTACGGCGACCCGAGGATCGAACATGACGATGATGATGAAGTAGCAGCATACACCACAAGAAGAAGCAGGACCACCCTACCTAAAGGACGTCCGTTCCACAGAAGAACTCCATTTGCGAAAAAGAAGGGCAAGAAGATTGTGAACAGATAGCTAGCTAAGATCGATTGTATTTAAATCATAGCCTTCATTTCTCGATTGTATTTCATGGGTACTTTTTGAACTATCATGAATATTTTTAAATTTCATGGACACTCGATCTCGATCCCCCTCCATCTCGATCGCTATCCCACCTCGCCAGATCCGGTCCCCCTCGCCGCCGAGCACCCCCCAGTCCACCGGCCGCCGCCGACCCCCCGCACCCTCGATTCCCCTACTCAACCGCCGCCGCCGACCCCCCGCACCCCGCGCACCGTCTTATAAAAAAATAAGTATCAAACAGCTTTTTAAATGCTACTGTCTTATAAAAAAATATTATTGTTATTATTTAAACAAGTTTGAACATATTTAAACACAAATAAGTATCAAACAGCTTTTTAAATGCTAAAAAAAAATTGTGGAGCCTGGGAGTCAAACCCAGGACCTACTGGTGTGAGAACTGGCTGCTGACCAGTCGAGCTAGTAGAGGGGACTTGATGTGGATCAGTTCTAGTGGTACATAACCTGTTGGCTCGAGTTGAAATAAAAAAAATACTAATGGCGCACCACGGTGAGGTGCGCCATTAGTATTGTGCCTGATCCCCCCTTCCCTCTCCCCCTTCGCCCGATCTCCCCTTCCCTCTCCCCCTCGCCAGTTCCCTCTCCCTCTCGATCCACCGCTGCCGCCGCCGCTGCCCTGACCCACTGCTCGCCCTCGCCCTCGCCCTCTCCCTCCCTCGCCCTCTCCCTCGCCCTAGATCCCCTTCCCCTCTCCTCTCCCGACAACGCTGCCCTGCCGCCTCGACGCTGCCCCGCCGCCCCGACGCCGCCTCGAC
>NC_041389.1:87865319-87896484 GCF_002162155.2 Triticum dicoccoides
CCCCGCCACCTCGACGCTGCCCCGCCGCCTCGACGCGACCCCGCCGCCCGGACGCCGCCCCGTCCACACCACCGTCACCGGAGCACCACCACCACCCGGACCTCGTCCCCGACATCCTCCCCGCGCCCCACTCCCCGGCATCCTTATCCTCTCCGACCGCCTCCTCCACCCCGGCCCGCTCCTCCAAGGTAAGCTACCGCCCCGACCCCTGTCTCCTTCCCTCCTCCCATCCCATCTCCATATGAGCATGATAATTGGCATGAACCTTGGATGCCTAAAAATTTCAGATAGTTTTTTTAACATGAGCTCTTAAGTGCGGACAAGTATTTTATTTGCATATATTCTTTCTCAAAGTTTCTCAGACACCCAGATTTTGTTTTTGGCACGAACTCCTCCGATGTCCATATGATCATGCAAATTTGCACCAACCTTGGATGCCTAAAACTTTTAGATTTTTCTGAACATGAGTTCTTAAGCGCGGACAAGTACTTGCATGCCTGAAATGAACACGATGATCATCAAGTCAATTGGTTATTGGTCGATAGTATAGACAACTAGCTACACTGAGTGACGAAACTAAACAAGCCTGCCTGGCCACCCGTCCATCCTACATGAGGGAAATTATGCCTGAACCACGGAACTATTTAATTTTTTATATAACTCATAAAACAAAAAAATGGCTCCATTGGTTTTTGGTGCTTCCCCATGGCCAGGACAAGATAACTTTATCATTGTGCTATGAGATTAAACAGGGAGAGGGATGCTAACGCTCCTTTTGCTTGGCAGTATAAAGTACTAGTAAGTATAGATAAGAGGTTGGTTTTTTGAGGAATCAACAGTTAACGGGTGAGGCTCACGCTGCAGTGATGGCTGCAGTATAAAGTAATATTCTTGTTTCGGTGTACATATGTAGGACACAAACAATTAAGGTGTCTATTTTGATTTAGTGCCTTTGCCTCCACTGCCTTTATCTGGATTGAAGCTTGCTTGTGTTTACTTCTGATTACAAGATCTCCATACTCGGAGATTTCTTTATATATGTTGTAGTATAAATATATTGTTTTGTCATTCTGTAATTGTTAGTGGAATTTACACTGTAAATGTTAGTGGGTTTACAGTGTACTTCTAGTGGATTTTTGCTCTGTATTTGCTAGTGGCATTTTTACTGAAACTAAATTGAAAATGGGACTCTATGCACCAAGTTAGAGAGATGATGAAACAGCGTGGTGTGCTCAAAGACGCAGCATGCAGCTGGGTTGGGTCTGACAACTGTCCACCTGTCAACTGATGCAAATTAACGGTGATTTTTTCATGATATTTTGGGGGATTTCCTTCCTCTGTTGATTCGTTCTTGGGCTTTGCTGCTCCAACAGCAAAAGTAAAGCGTACAATGTCTGATCGATTCTGGACATGCATGGTCGCTTAGTTAGCAAAGTCGACTTATTTACAGTACAGAGTAGCTCACAAATCTTAATACAACCTGTGTCAACTTAATTAGACACTAAAATACAACAAAGAGGTTTATTTATGTAAGCTAGGCTAACTTAATCAAACATACTCCTACTACGTAGCTCAACTTCAATAGCAGATTGTAGGACCTCCATGTATCAATTTCCCTGAGTATATATAAATTGATGGCAACAAAGATTTGGCTTAGACTGTTCTGCTCATTGCTTGGCTGCAAAGGGTGACTTGTTGTATTTAGAGCATGCTATTGCTTTCATATAACCAGATTTTGCATATCATTGTTTCTTCTGTTTCCAGTTTTACTGATTGGAGTATGTTTCTGGTTGAGGGGAGAACTGCACTGTAGTAGTACTGATGGAGCTGAGAAAGAGAGTGGTTCATTCTGAAACTGAACTAGCAACAGGCAAATATTGTATTCCCTGAGTAAATCCTTTTCTGAGCTAAAATATATTTTCTTGTTGATTGAAGAATATCATATTCCCTGATTAAATCCCTGGGGAGTGATAATTTTTCCTATGTTCATAGTGTGAGATTGATCCAGATTGAATGTTATGCATATCTTAAACATAGGAGTGTTAGACATAAAGCATGTCCAGCAGAACCTTTAGTGCATCTTTGCTCTTGTTCATTTAGTTTCAGTAAACAAATATTGGGAAGCATGACATGGCCTTTGTGAGCTCCTTTGTATAAAATGAAATGCAAGGTTGCTGATACTGTAACCCAGATCACACAGATCAATTTTTTTTTCAATTTATGCAACTGTAAGAGTACCAACCAGATTACACAAATCATTTTTTCTTCAGAAGTGTGTCATAATTTCCCTGTCCTAATTGTTGTTTTGATTCAGAAGTGATGATTTGCTACAACCAGTGCATGCATGCCTTTTTTCTTCTTCATTTTTAGTAAAGTGCTCTGTTCTGGGTCATGGACTTTGTGCCATGGACCAGTGCATGCATGCTGCTGCTGCTGCTGTATTACTTGTCAAGTGATGCTGCTGCTGCTATCTGCGAGTTGCTGTTGCTAGTTGTGATTTTGTCAAGTGATGCTGCTGCTACTTGTGATCTTCTAAAATGACCCCTTTCTCCTGAAACGTTGATTAATTTCCGTTTCGGTTGAGAAATGGGGCACTCCAATGTCAAGAAAATTAGCAAAGGTCATGCCCAATTTTCTTGACCTAGAAGGTGCCCGATTCTCAACCGAAATAAAAATTAATTTGCTTTAGTGGTTGGATTAGTTTAGTATTTTTTTCACACACTCAGACACCCTTGCTTGCCATGTGTGTGAGAGAGATAGTGAGAGGAGACAAGAAGAAGGGGGTTAGGAAGATGTTGCCTGCTCATCAAAGCTAACCATCTCCCCCTTTTCACCCCTTTTCCTTTGTCTTTTGTGGGTTGCAAGGAAGCTACTGTCTTAGCTAGCTTAGCTTGTGCACAAATCCCAGTGTTACAATCTAGAAAATTAGCCTGCAAAGATGAGGTCCCATGCTGGCTGTACCACTGCATCATGCAATAGTGCCTTCAAGATCCAAGGCAATATCACAAACATCATAGGCAATTTGACCAAACTCACAACCTTGTATCTTTGCAGCAACCAACTTTCTAGACACACCCCTCAAGAACTAGGTTACCCTGAGAACGTGGACTTGGACCTTAGCAACAACACACTAACAGGTTCTATCCCAAAACACCTAGGCAATATCACAAACATCTCTCAATTGTTCCTTGACAATAACCAACTTTTTGGCGACATTCCTCGAGAATTAGGTTATTTGGTGAACTTAGAGATCTTGTTCCTTGACAATAACCAACTTTTTGACCAAACTTTGTTTCTATTTAGAGAGAAACATGGCCCACAACGATGAGGCCGGGGGTTCGGGCGGCAAGGCATTCTGGGAGCTGTCCGAGGAGATGGAGGAACAACCTCACTTGTATGAGGCCGCCGCCTTCCCCACCGATCCTGAGACCACTGATGGTGCCGCCGAGGATGACCACACTGATGCCACCACTGATGGTGCCGCCGAGGATGCCACCACTGATGATGGCGGCGCCCGCACAGATGGCAGCCAACCGAAGAGGCAACGGAAGGACCGGCGCCCGATCGTGCTCCGCACCCTCAAGGAGGAAGTTACTGAAGTGGACTCCAACGGGAATCCAACGGCGCCCGAACGAGTAGTCAAGGGGTACTCGCTTCAGCTCGGGTGCATTGTCCGGAGCACCGTCTCGATCAACACCGAGAACCTGAGGCATCCTGATCGAGGGAATTTGCGCAACCTCCTCTTCACGAAGCTGCACGAACAATACAAGTTCCCCGCTGAATTTGAAAACACAAGCCTCAAAGGGAATAAAGTGAACAATGCTGCCCTCACGAAGATGAGCAAGGCCCTGTCTACTTGGAAAAGCAATCTGAAGAGAATGATCGAGAAAGGTGAGAGTTATCAGAAGATCAAGGAGAAAAATCCTTCGATCACCGAAGATGACTACAACGACTTCAAGATCAATTTCTCGAGCACCGCAAGCTCCCAATCAAGTGAGTGGGGGAAACAAATGCGGGAGCTGAACATAGGGGAACACACACTCGGTCCCGGCGGTTACAGAGTGGCGGAGCCTATATGGGACAAGGAGGAGGCGGACCGTGCCGAGCAAGGCCTACCGCCCCTCTTCGATAAATATGGTGACAAGCAGACCAGGAACTTTGTCAGGGCCCGGTACAAGAAGGACCCGAAAACAAAGGAGCTTACCACGGATCCGAAGACCAGGCAGCTTGAGCTTGTTCTGGTAAGGAATACACCCCCGCGTAATTAGCTCCATATGGTTGCATTCTAATTAATGAAGCCAAATTTCTAAATGGTTCACATTCCTTCCGCAGGCGACTGAAAGCAGTAGCGCGGGGTCGACTAAGAGCAACCCTTGGGACACCACTCTAAATAGGGGGTTGAATGTAATGAAGAACAAGGATAAGCTCAGTAAGCCGACGCCAGCTGGTCGTGTGGCCGGCAAAGGCTTGTCGACAAAATGGGGGTCATACTATACCGCTGGTGTGCGGAAGGAGAAAAAGACCAGCTCGGAAAGCCAGGCGCGAGAGGTTCAAGAACTCAAGGCACAGGTGGCGCGGATTCCGGAGATTGTCCAAGAGCAAGTGGAACAACGACTCGGAGCGACGATCACCGCCCTTGTGCCTACCTTGATCTCGGGGTTGAGTGCGTGGATTGCGGGCGGCCAACAGGGGCCGCCCCCGATTCCTAGCTTCACGGCCAGCAACTCGCATAATGCGATGGCGGGGCCATTGGTGCCTCCGACGGAGGCGACATTGGTGTCTCCGACGCCGGCACGGGAGCTTAATGCACCCGGGTGTACGCCGGCCGGCACCTTTGCAGCAAGCGGCACCTCTGTCAACTACACGCCCGCCGTTGGCGGTGCGTCGACATTAGCCGAGCTCGACGCCATCATCACGGTAACTAATTAAGCCTGTCTCGGCCGAGGACTTCATCTCCTTGCCTTTGACTGGGCATCCCTGACGCCCTACATGTTTTCGCAGGGCGCCGCCGATGTTCCGTGCACTCTCCTCCACTTCGTGAACAACGAGTTGGTCGATGTCGCCAAGGGCAAAATCGTTCAACCGGGCAACCCCTTGTTCCACGGTACCCAGATGCCACCCAACTTGTTTAGGGTTCAACTGGTTCAGGTGCTGCCAGGCTGCGACGACTTGTTACCTCCAATTCGACCCGTCGGGGCCGACGATGAAGACGTGATGACCCTCAGCACCTGCCTGAGCTGGCCCCTGCTTTGGCCGAAGAGCCAGATTCGTTTGGGGGCGGGGGACACCACCCCAAAGACAACACCGCCAGTCGTGCCGGCGCCAAGTCGGCCCCATGTCAAGACCGCCGTAACGGTGCCGGACATCCCTATGCCACTGGATCCAAACATGCATATGGCACAGGATCAGAACGACGACGACGACGACGATGATACATTTGGCAACGTCGATCAGTACTTTGCCGATCATGGGTACGATGGCGACTTCATGGGGCCTCCTTCTCAAGAACCAAACCCAACAAAAGACGTGTGCGATCTAGCTGGTACCGCGGAGAAGCCAAGTTGCAACAGGCGCCGTCTGACGTTCAGCTCTCAGGAGACGCCTCCAGCTGCCGACTTCACCGAGCCTCAGATAGGCGAGGTTTGAAATATTATCAGCCCCAACACACTCAAGAAGGCGGTCTGTGAGCAGAACTCGGTCCCATTACAGGAGAAGAAGAAGGCACGCAAAAGAAAGACTAAGAAGGGTGCGAGCCAGCCGGCACCGAGTACGATCCGTGCTCAGGACGGGCCACCTTCACCGCAGGATATCTCGAGGAGGGTGCATGTGGCGGGTAGGGCGATGCTACCGACAAATATGCTCAATGCTGCAACCGGTGCTATGCGGAGTCTGCATGCCAGTGTTCTTTCTTTGGAGAAGCGGCGTCTCAGGGAGAAGGATGTGGCATACCCAGTTTTCGCGGCCAAGGTGCTAGAGGGCAAGGGCTTTGTGGATAACTCCATCGGGCGTACGATCGTCCTGCGTTTTGATGACATCCACGCTATGTTGAACCTTCATCCGCTGCACTACACCTTCATTCGGCTATTTTCGCTGAGTATGGAGATGCGGATCATTCGCACAAGACCCCAGACATCGTGATAGTCGACCCCTTCTACATGCGTGCCAAGATCTTGGGCAGCGCTGGGGACCGGCAAGTCGCGAGTTCTTACCTCGAAGGCGTCATTCTGGCAAACCAAGATAAGGATAACTACCTCGTGCCTTACTTTCCTGAGTAAGTCCTCCCCTCAACCGGCCCGTAACATATGAATTCTTACATTTCGATCGTTTTTCTTTTAACATTCCGTGTTTTCTGCAGTGACACACGTTGCACGCTCATCCTCCTAAGCCCCAAATATTCCATGGCCACGTATTTCGACCCGGACCGTCAGTCGAACGTAGACTACACAAATGTCAAGAAGGTTCTTGATGATGTTCTCCCCGGCTACGCCAAATCTGGAGGCACCTTCACCAGGACTATTCGTAAGTACGGCAAGCACGTGTTCTCCCACAATACGACGTTCTACTACATCAAGCAGCCGCCTGGCGGTTAGAAGGGTGCCTACTACGCCATCCATCACACGCGGGCGATCGTACGGGACCATCATCAACTTCTGCTACCGAGTAAACTCAAAGATTGGGCCGCGAGCGTGTCGGCAATCCAGGACGCGGACCTCCGACAAGAATTCTTTCGCATCCAGTCGGAGTTTGCGGAAATCATCCATCAAGATGTCCTTCGTACCTTGGGGCAGTTCTACCTCAGAGATCAACTGTCCAACAGTGACATCGACACAATGCTACAAATGCAGGCTGACAACGACCGTTATTTCATGACTCCCACGATAGACGGCGGCTTCATCCACGCTCCGGTCCCTTGAGTCGAGTCGAAAGCAGTGATGCTGTGTCTAGTTTTGAAACATCGATTGGCTCATGTTGTAATTAAACTTTAATGAACTTGTAGTATGTCTCTTTGGTTTCGAGAGTCGTTCAACTTAGATGTAATCGATGCTATTAATGTCTTGCTTTTCTCTTCCGATCGTTCTGTTGCATAATTATATATTGCTTATGTATTGTCTGTGAATTGGTACTAACGTTTCGTTTGGCTAGTGCATAGCGATGCCGACGTATGTCGTGTACAAGGGTAAGGTTCCCGGAGTCTACGATGACTGGGAGGAGTGTCGGAGACAGGTTCACCGATTCAGCGGTAACAGTTACAAAGGGTACACCACTAGGGCCGAGGCCGAATCTAGATACGCCCGCTATCTAGCGGGAGAGGGGAGGGAGCGTTGGAGGAACCGGATGAAGACGAGTTTCATCGTGATGATGCTCATCGTGATGACCGCAGCTCTCTTCTATGTGATGGTAGTTTAGATGATCGATATCGACTTGTAATGTGAAGACAAACTCGCTACTCGCGGTCTCGAGACTTGTAATATAATGTTCTATATTTGTTCGGTCTTTTCAATTCGGAGACTAATATGATGAATTGTATTAGGAGACTAATATGATGAATTGTATTCTTCTATTGTATTCGATGAATCTGTTGTTGATGTGTGCTGTCTATATTTTGTCAAATTATACATTTTGTAACCTGTGCAAAAAACAGAAAATAAAAAAATAAAAATAAAACCTAATATTCATACTACTGGCGCATCACATGATAGTGCGCCATTAGTATGACAAAGCATACTAATGCCGCATCACTGGTAAGTGCGCCATTAATATGCCATGGTTACTAATGGCGCATCCAGTGGTGGTGCGCCATTAGTATGCCAAAGCACCTGGATATACATGGCCCCTGGGAGGCATACTAATGGCGCACCCTGGCCTATACTAATGGCGCACCAGGTGGTGCGCCATTAGTAAAAATTACTAATGGCGTGCTGTTAATGGCGCACCACAGATGCGCCATTAATGGCCATACTAGGTGTGCCATTAGTAGGGGTTTTTCTAGTAGTGCGAGAAGTCGGGGCATTTTTACATTTGCCACCCTGACCATGTTAGTAAATCGTCTATTAAAGAGACAGGGATGCTCAGATCCAAATCACACCACCTTCCCCAAGCGAGGATTCATCATAGCGCGCCCGAAAATACCATCCCATCATGGCCGGCCCCCGCAGCTCCTCCTCTCGCTCCCACAGCGTTAAGCCAGGTGATTGGGTGAAGTGCACCATATCCCACGGCCGGTTGGTGGAGTTGCAGACCCAGGGGTTTCTCCCGCCTGCATATCTCGTCCCCGTCCGGACCGGACTAGCCACTTATGATGGCGGGAACAAGCATAGAGTTTTCCCAACCCATCCAGGGGGGAGCGAGTATGCCTTGTCCCTTACTTGCTGAGGGGCCTCGTATTTCCGACCCATCTGTTCCTTCGCGAGCTCCTGGAGTATTACGGCCTCCAGCTGCATAACTTCAGTCCTGCCTCCATACTGCACATCACAGGTTATGTAGCCCTTTGTGAGCTATTTCTGGGCTGCAAAGCTCATTTCGAGCTACGGAAGAGGCTATTCTGCCTCATCCCCCGCAATCAGGAAGGATCAATATATCAAGTGGGCGGAGCCGAAATATGGCGCATCGCCAGGCCCGGATACCTGTCCGGTACTCCGAAGAAGACATCCGAAGACTGGCGTTCGGAGTGGTTTTATTTAGAGGACGTCCCCCTTCCGGACCCTATTCAGATGGATCTTCTGAGTTTAACAATGCCCCATTGAAGAAACACCGCAGCTAGTGCCCTCGGAGCCCCCAGGAGGAAGATAACAAAGAGGTCCTTTATCTGATGGGCAGGATAAAAACACTGGCCAAATCTGGATTGACAATAATCAAGGTTATGTCAATATGCACAATGCGAGGGGTGCAGCCACTCCAGTTTTGGGGGCGTCCCATGTGGCACTTCTACGGAGAGGACGATGCCGCCCACTGCGGTTGGGAAGGTCCGGCCTCCGCCACGCCCTGGCGAACATATTGTCCGATTTGTATAAAGGAGAAGAAGAGGAGTTCATCCGCATTAAGCCGCGGGATGGATTTTCCATGTACAACCCCCCAAGCTGGGTGAGCTGCTATCTTTTACTCAACTCTATTCCTTCCCGTATTCTTTCATCATGAATATTCACCTTGCTAATTCATAGCAAGAACTGTGAGAAGTAGTGAGGGAGGTCCACAACCTGCCTCCACAGCCAGAGGACTACAACTGGAACCCTCGACCCCGGACTTGAAGACGATCCAGACGTATATGTGGAGCTCCTCGATAGGATGTTTTACCAGGCAAGCTGTGATGGTGCCTTGGTGGCCATCGCGGCGACTCACCAACAAGGGGCTCCCAAGCCACGTAGGCTTAAAAGGAAGGCGGTCAGGACCGAGACACCGTCGCAGAGGTATGATTTAAAACCTGCTCCGTGATTATCGTCTTAAAATATAACAATGTCCATTGTCTCCTGGCAGAAAAAGCACCCGCCGGACTGTGTCCGGAGATCCTGCCGACCACGCCTCCACCAGCCAGACTCCAGAGCCGGACTCAAGGGCGGAGGCTAATGTGGGGACAACGCCGGACGGTCCTTCTATAGAGGATGCGGATAGAATATCCGCTACAAATTCCAAAGTGGAGAGTGCTATGAATCACAGGCGTCGACGGGCCGTACTCCGCGACCCTAATTTGTCTGAAGAGGCTTTCAATGCTTTCAACTCGGGAGACGCGTACATCCGAGCTGCTCAAGGTGGGCTTGCTAGAGCCATAGACCAGTATTTAAAGGATATACAGGTAAGAAAAATCTTATAATTATGTATATCAGTAGCCCCTGAGACTTGAAACAGTTGGCATAACTGATTTAAGGATCATTGTATGCATAGGTTCTTACAGAGAAGAATTCCCATTTGTCTCAAGAGCTGGAGGAGTGCAAAGCCCAGCTAAGGGCTGCAGTTGCCGGAATGGAGGAATCCAAGAAGGCCTCATCTGGTAATACTTGTCTTGATCAAAAAATGTAATTATGTGTACCAGTTAGTATTCGGCATGCTCGCAAATCTAACGATAGATTTTGCTGACAATCCCGGAGTGTATTCAGAGATCGTACAAGAGGATGAGCAACATGCTCAACGATAGCTAGAGGCTAGTGAGCGCGTGCTTACATGGGTTAGGCGAGAGAAAAACGATCTCTAGGATGCCAATACCCGACTGGGCGTTGAATTGGAAGATGTTCGGGCCCAGCTTGCTAACTCCGTGAAGGAGAACAAGAGGCTTTGACGCGGCATTTTTAGTATGTGCTCAAACGAACCTTTATACAGTTCGGCGAAGAAACGGGCTAACAGAGTTATGTCTATAGGTATGCTGACAGGTCATCCCGAAGAGGAGATGCCCGGATCTGCAGGCGATCTTCTGCAAGAGCTTTCACAACTGCACAAACAAGTTCGGCAGGTGATGCAGGGTATTGCCTAGGCCTTGTGGCCATCCGTCTCCCTGCTAGGAGGCATGGGCGAGCTTGTAGAGATGCTCAAGGGAGCGCGGCGGCGCTTCCGATTATGGAAGATATCGGCCTGCTGACAAGGTGCGAGGGAAGCCTGGGCCATGGTGAAAACGTGGTACACCAAGGTTGATCCAAATCACATAGCCCAGGTCGGGCCTATAGGGTCAGATGGGAAAGAGATTCCCGTTAGTTTGGTATATGACCAAGTAGGATTAGCCGCAAAGTATTCCCAATAGGATTATAGGCTTGATAGCTTGTTGGATGGTATAGAAGAAGAATTTAGCCAGTCTAAGTGACTGTGTACTTCAATTGACATATTTTGTCCCTAGCCGGATTGTAAATCATTTTTCATGGCAGACCTTTTCGCTTCAACCTCCGGACCTGACAGTCCGGAGTGTATCCGAATACTCGCTCAGTTATGTAAACCGGGGTACGCGTGGAAACCAGGTGTAGGGGTCATAAGTGCTTGAACAGACAAATACCCAACTAGTATGTTATATTACATGGATAGTAAGAAACATCTTCCACAGATAATAGTTCCGTTAAGGGTTCCTTTCCCTAGGTACGCATGCATTAATGTGCATGTCAGAACTGCGAACGGAGACGCAGGATATGAACCATCTGGGGATTTATATTGTAATAAGTAGGAAACATCTTTTGTTCACCGACCGAATATTCCCTTAAGAACGCTAGCTTTCGGCTTCACCCAGTCTGAGGTACACATCTGGCGGACCCGGCAGTAACAATCGCAGAGGTTCTCCCCTTATGCCCTAGCCAAACTAACGGGAACATAGGGCACAAACACAGGAGCCACGCAACCCAGCTTGGCCAAAACTTAAGTCATATCGATGCATATAATGGCGAAGAAAAGGTACATATGGAAAAGTGACACATATGTAGTGGGCATGAAGCCCGGAAGATAATTATATTAAGCGTATGTATAAGAAGCCCTCGGGTATAGTGAGTGCGCATGGCGCGTCAAGGTTGTGTAGTCGAATCACACTTGAAGCTTTTTAGGGCCATAAAAAAAGAAAGAAAGGAAATATAATTTAAAAAAGGCGGAGGTAAGAAGATGAACACAGAGTTTGGCGCTAGGCGTAGAATCTTTGGAGTCTGGACACGTTCCATGGGTTCGGCTAGAGTCGATTATCTGATGCATCACGCAGGCGGTACGCTCCTCCGGTGAGAACTTTATCAATGATGAAGGGACCCTCCCACTTGGGCTTGAGCTTTTCCTTTTTCTTCTTCGGTAGGCATAGAAGGACTTCGCCAACGTTATCAGTTTTGGCCCGTAGTTCTCTGCTTTGATACCTTCGAGCCTGTTGCTGATAGAATGCGGAACGGGCTTTTGCGACGTCGCGCTCCTCCTCCAAGGCATCTAGACTGTCCTGCCGATAAAGCTCGGCTTCTCTATCTTCATACATGCGCACTCAAGGTGAGTCATGAATGATATCGCAGGGCAATACCGCCTCTGCGTCGTACACCATGAAGAATGGTTTGTATCCGGTAGTGCGATTCGATGTTGTCCGCATTCCCCATAGTACAGAGTCGAGCTCCTCGACCCAGTGCGTATCTGATTCCTTCAAGGATCACACTAGTCTGGGTTTGATGCCGCTCATAACAAGACCATTTGCTCGTTCGACTTGACCGTCTGTTTGGGGGTGATAGATGGAGGCATAATCGAGCTTAATGCCCATGTTGCCGCACCAAGTTTTCACCTTGCCGGCTGTGAAGTTAGAGCCTTTGTCGGTGATGACGCTATGGGGGACACCGTAATGGTGTACAACCCCTGATATGAAGTCTATCACTGGTCCGGATTCGGCCGTTTTAACTGGTTTGGCCTCTATCCATTTGGTGAATTTATCTACGATGACCAATAGGTATTTTTTCTTATGGCTTCCTCCTTTAAGGGGTCCTACCCTATCGAGCCCCCAGACCACAAAGGGCCAAGTTATGGGGATTGTTTGGAAAGCGGTAGGTGGCATATGGCTTTGATTTGCAAAAAGCTGGCAACCGACACAATGTTGGACAAGGTCCTGTGCATCTGCCCGGGCTGTCGGCCAATAGAAACCTGTACAGAAGGCCTTGCTTACAAGGGCCCGAGCTGCGGCGTGGTGGCCGCCGAGTCCAGCATGAATTTTGGCCAAGAGCTGTCGCCCTTCATCTTCGGAGATGCACCTTTGGAGTAGTCCGGTATTGCTTTTCTTATAAAGCTCTCCCTCGTGAACCTTGTAGGCTTTAGAGCGCCGCACTATGCAAAGTGCCTCATTTTGGTCCTCGGGGAGTTCTTGCCTATTAAGGTAGGCTAAGAAGGATTCTGTCCATGGGGCGATGACAGCCATGATCACGTGGGCCGAAGGTGTTATTTCGGTGGCGGAGCCTCCAATTATGTCAGTGTGTTTGGGATCTGGGGTTGTGGTCGGTGTCGGTGTCAAAACCGGCGGATCTCGGGTAGGGGGTCCCGAACTGTGCGTCTAGGCGGATGGTAACAGGAGACAAGGGACACGATGTTTTTACCAAGGTTCGGGCCCTCTCGATGGAGGTAAAACCCTACTCCTTCTTGATTGATATTGATGATATGGGTAGTACAAGAGTGGATCTACCACGAGATCAAGGAGGCTAAACCCTAGAAGCTAGCCTATGGTATGATTGTTGTAATGGTTGTTGTGTCCTACGGACTAAAACCCTCCGGTTTATATAGACATCGGAGAGGGCTAGGGTTACACATAGTCGGTTACAATGGTAGGAGATCTACATATCCGTATCGCCAAGCTTGCCTTCCACGCCAAGGAAAGTCCCATCCGGACACGGGACGGAGTCTTCAATCTTGTATCTTCATAGTCTTGGAGTCCGGCGGACGATGATAGTCCGGCTGTCCGGACAACCCCTAGTCCAGGACTCCCTCAGTAGCCCCCGAACCAGGATTCAATGATGATAAGTCCAGCACGTATATAGTCTTCGGTGTTGCAAGGCGGGTTCTCCTCCAAATTCCGTGTGTTTGCCGAACAGTGTCCGGCTTCCTTACCAATGTTGCGCTTCTTGGCTTCCACGCCCAATAATGGCCATCTTCCACGCGTCACATGAATGCGAAAAGCCAGGGTATCTTTTATGTTTTACCCCCTAGCTGTGCAAATAGTCTGCCTATAAGAGAGGCAAGAATCCAGATCCAAATCACACCATCTTCCTTCCGCGAGTACTCATCGGAGCGCCTCCGACCAAAAATCCATTCCATCATGGACCGTCGACACGGCTCCTCCTCTCGCGCTCCCAGCCCACTGCCAGGAGACTGGCGGAGATGTTCTGTCCCGCACAGCAAGCTGGTGGCGCTCCAAGCAAAGGGATATCTCCCTCCGGCCTTCATGGTCCCGGTTCGAGCCGGGTTGGCCACCTACCAAGGTGGGAAGCAAGCGGAGGCTACCCCAAGTCCCAACAAAGGGGAGCGGGTATGCTTCGTCCCCTATCTGATAAGGGGGCTCGGATTTCCTATACATCCGTTCCTCCGCGGGCTCCTGGAGTTCTACGGACTCCAGCTCCATCACCTCACGCCCGCCTCTATCCTGCATATCGTGGGCTTCGTAGCTCTTTGCGAGCTATTTCTGGGCATCGAGCCCCATTTTGCACTGTGGAAGAGGTTGTTCTGCCTTGTACCCCGCTCTCACGAGGGGTCCATATATCAAGTGGGCGGCACCGAAATATGGCACATTGTTGGGACCGGATATCCATCCGGAACCCCTAAGAAGGCGTCCGAAGATTGGCCTTCGGAATGGTTTTACATAGAAGACGCTCCGCTGCCGGACCCTGTTCGGATCGGCCTCTCGGAGTTCAGTAATGCTCCTCTGAAGAAACGCCTTAGTTGGCGCCCGCGGAGCCCCCAACTGGAGGAAGACAAGAGCGTCCATTATTTGATGGTCCGGATAAGATTACTGGCCCATTCCGGGTTGACCATGATCGGAGTCATGGCAACATGCATTACGCGGGGGGTGCAGCCACTGCAATACAGGGGCCACCCCATGTGGGATTTCAACGGGGAGGACGATGCCACCCGTCATGGCCGCAAAGGATCGGATTCGGCCGAGGGTCTGGCGAAGATCCTGTCCGGCCTGTACAAGGGGGAGAAGGAGGACTTTCTCCAGACGAACCCGTTGAATGGGTTCTCCATGAATAACCCTCGTCGTTGGGTAAGAGAACACTTTAAGGGCCCGACCCATGCTTTCAAAGTTTAAATTTCTTATATCATGTTTTCAACGCAGGAGCTGTGTCGGGTTGTGGAGGACATGCTAAGTCCAGCTCCGCAACCCGAGGATCTAGAGAGATCCCAGGATCCGGCCTCCGAAGAGGATCCAGACATAAAGGTGGAGCTAATCGACGGGGTGTTCCACCAGCTCAGCATGGATAATGCTTTAGTCACCATTACGGCTGACTACCCCGGACTATATCCGGCTTCCCAGGTGATTGTGATGGAAGTCCCGACACCATTATCTCTTCCCTGCCCATTTCTGACCTTCGCATACGATGGTGTTTTGCAGGAAGCACCTTCAAGGCGGGAAGCCGAGCCCGCGGTGGCTGACCAACAAAGGCCAGTCCGGACCAGTAGGCGGAAGAGGAGCGCGGCGCGGACTGAAACGTCGCCACAAAGGTATAGCTCACAGTTAATTATTTGGAGCAACATTCCTAGGAAGCGTTTGAGTGCTCATGACTTTTCTAGGAGAAAAAGCGCCCACCGGACTGCGGGCGTAGAGGTTGCCAATCCAACCTCTACCAGCCAGGCTCCAGCACCTGGTCTGGAGGGGGAGGCGAGCGCAAGGCGCGAGCCGGACACTCCTCCAACGGAGGATGCCGACAGACTGTCCGCCACCAAGTCTGAGGTGGAGAGCGCCATGAACCACAGGCGCCGTCGGACAGTATTTCGTGACGCGTGCTTCTCCCCTGAGGCGATGAATGCCTTTAACGCGGGGGACGCGCACCTCCGTGCTGCTCAAGATGGTTTTACCAGAGCCACGGAGCAGTATGTAAAAGACATATGGGTAAGAGAATTTAATAGTTGTATATGCCAGTAGCCCCCAAGACTTAAAGTAGTTATATTAACTGATTTAAGGATCATTTGAAACGCGGGATCTTACGGAGAAGAATACCCAACTGTCTCAGGAGCTGCAAGAGTGCAAGTCCCAACTCAAGGCCGCACTTGCTGCCGAAGGAGGAAACACAGAGACCCCTCTTGGTAACACATTATTTTAAAAAGATAAGTGGTGTGCGGCATGCGCGCAAGTCTAATAATGACGTTGCAGGTGCTGCTGGACAAGATCCGGGTAGGCAAGAACTATTGCGCCAGCTGAAGGCCGACGAGAGGGTGCTGAATAGGGTGCAGCAGGAAAGGAACAAGCTCCAGGATGCCCACGCCCAGCTCGGAGAAGAGCTGAAAGGTGTTCGGGCCGAGCTGTCCGGCTCCCTTAAGGACACTGAGCGGCTTCGTCGCGGCATCTATAGTAAGTGCTTGAGCGGACTCCTTTGAAAAGAAGAGTTCGGCGAGGAAGTCAATTGACAAAATATGTCTTGTAGGTATACTCACAGGTCGCCCTGCGGAGGAGATGCCCGTATCAACGGGTGATCAACTTCCCGAGCTGTTGCAGCTGTTCGAACGAGTTCGGCAGGCAATGAGCGGCGTTGTCCAGGCTTTATGGCCAGCCCTCTCCCTACCCGAGGGCCTTGGGGAGCTTGCGGAGAAGCTTCAGGGAGTGCGGCAGCGCTTCCGTTTATGGAACATTTCGGCCTGCCGCCAAGGTGCCAGGGAGGCTTGGGCCATGGTGAAGACGCGGTACAAGAAGGTGGATCCCAACCACATGGCTGAGGTCGGACCTATGGGGCCCGATGGGAAGGAGATCCCTGTGAGTTTAGTATACGGCCAAGTAGAGTTGGCCGCTAAATTTTCCCAACGGGACTGTAAATTAGACAGCCTGTTAGACGGGGTTGAGGAGGAATACAGTCAATAGATTTGACAATGTATTTAAAATGACATGTGAAATGCCTTCTAGCCGGATTGTAGATCGTTTGTCTTTGCCGACCTTTTCGCTTCAACCTCGGGACCCTAGAGTCCGGAGTGTGTCCGAATACCTTCTCGGTTAAGAAACAACCGGGGTATGCATGGAGACCAGGCATAGGGGTCATGAGTGCTTTATCAGACAAGTGCCCAACTAGTTATGTTATATTACATGGTTAGTAAGAAACATCTTCCAGGGAGAATAGTTCCATTAAGGGTTCCTTTCCCTGGGAGGCATGCTCTAAAGTGCATGTCCGGGCTGCGAAAAGAGCAAAAAAACATCTCGGGGCAGATAAATAAGTAGGTAAAAAAAGATCATCTTTCAAATCACCGACCGAATATTCCCTTAAGAATGCTAGCTTTCGGCTTCACCCAGTCTGAGGTACACATCCGACTGACCCGGCAGTAACAACCATAGAGGTGCTCCCTTTACCTCCTAGCCGAACAATCGGGAACATAGGGGTAAGCACAGGAGCCAGGCAACCCAGCTTGGCCAAAACTTAAGTCATATTGATGCATATAATGGTGAATAAAAGTTACATGTGGAAGCTTGACACATGTGCTAGGCATGAAGCCCTTATAATTAAGCTTCTGGTAAAGAAGCCCCCAGGTATAATGAGTGCGGATGGCACATCAAGTGTGTGCGAACAATGCGCAAGTAGGCCCTTAAGGGCTTTTTAGGAAAGGGTTGAGGGAAGAAAGGGAAACAAAAGACAGCTGAAGTGTAAAAGTTTGGACGGGGGAAGGGGACGAACTCTTAGTCCGGCGCTAGGCATAGAATCTTCGGAGGTGGGCTGCGTTCCATGGGTTCGGCTCCAGTCAGTTGTCCGACGCATTTCGTAGACGATATGCTCCGCCGGCCAGGACTTGATCGATAATGAAAGGGCCCTCCCATTTGGGCTTGAGTTTGTCCTTTTTCTTGTCCGGCAGGCGTAGAACTAGTTCACCAACATTGTAAGTCTTGGCCCGTACTTCTCTGCTTTGATATCTTCGAGCCTGCTGCTGATAGAATGCGGAACGAGCCTTGGCGACGTCGCGTTCTTCCTCCAATGCATCCAAGTTGTCCTGCCGATCCAGCTCGGCTTCTCTTTCTTCGTACATGCGCACTCGAGGTGAGTCATGAATGATGTCACAGGGCAGAACTGCCTCTGCGCCGTATACCATAAAGAATGGTGTGAATTCGGTAGTACGGTTGGGCATTGTCCGCAGCCCCCAGAGTACGGAGTCGAGCTCCTCTACCCAGTGCGTGTCAGATTTCGTAAGTGACCGCACTAGTCTGGGTTTGATGCCGCTCATTATTAGATCGTTCGCTCGTTCCACTTGACCGTTGGTTTGAGGATGATAGACTGAAGCGTAATCGAGCTTAATGCCCATATTTTTGCACCATGATTTAACCTCGTCGGCCGTGAAGTTCGTGTCGTTATCGGTGATGATGCTATGGGGGACACCATAACGGTGTACTACCCCGGATATGAAGTCTATCACTGGTCCGAACTCTACCGTTTTAACTGGCTTGGCCTCTATCCATTTGGTGAATTTATCCACCATGACCAATAGGTACCTTTGCTTGTGGGTTCCCCCTTTAAGGGGTCCAACCATGTCAAGCCCCCAGACCGCGAACGGCCAGGTAATGGGTATAGTTTTGAGGGCGGTGGGTGGCATATGGCTCTGATTAGCAAAGAGCTGACAACCGACGCATCTTCGGACTAAGTCCTGAGCATCCGCCCGGGCCGTCGGCCAATAAAATCCTGTACGGAATGCCTTTCCTACAAGGGCCCGAGCTGCTGCGTGGTGTCCGCCTAGTCCAGCATGAATTTCAGCCAGAAGTTTTCGCCCTTCTTCTTGGGAGATACACCTTTGAAGGACTCCGGTTGTGCTTTTCTTATAGAGTTCTCCCTCATGGACCTTGTAGGCTTTAGATCGCCGGACTATGCAGCGGGCCTCATTTTGGTCTTCGGGAAGTTCCTGCCTAAGCAAGTAGGCTAGGAATGGCTCTGTCCACGGGGCGATTACTGCCATTATGTCGTGGGCTGAAGGTGTTATTTCATCGGCTGAATCGCCGATTATGTTAGATTGCTCTGTATCGGTTGGTGCGGCTGCTTCCGGTTTGTTATTTCCAGACTCCTCTTCCCATAGTACGGATGGCTTAAACAGCCGTTCCAGGAAGATGTTTGGAGGGACAGCGTCACGTTTTGCGCTGATGCGTGCCAATACGTCGGCCGCTTGGTTATTATCCCTGGCTACATGGTGGAATTCAAGTCCGTCAAACCGAGCTGACATTTTTAGGATAGCGTTACGATATGCTGCCATTTTCGGATGCTTGGCATCAAAGTCTCCATTTATTTGGGATATTGCAAGGTTTGAATCCCTGCGCACCTCCAGGCGTTGAATGCCCATGGAGATTGCCATCCGGAGGCCATGTAAAAGGGCCTCGTATTCGGCTGCGTTGTTGGAGTCCGTGTACATTATCTGAAGTACGTATTGGACTGTGTCCCCGGTTGGGGACGTCAATACGACGCCAGCCCCCAATCCGGCCAACATTTTAGAGCCGTCGAAGTGCATAATCCAATTGGAGTATGCGCCGTACTCTTTAGGAAGTTCGGCTTCGGTCCATTCAGCGACGAAGTCAGCCAAAACTTGTGACTTAATAGCTCGCCGAGGTTTGTAAGTTATATCGAATGGTAAGAGCTCAATGGCCCATTTTTCAATCCTGCCCATCGTGTCGCGGTTGTTTATAATGTCGTTGAGGGGTACTTCGGACGCCACTGTTACCGAACACTCTTGAAAGTAGTGTCGGAGCTTCCGGGATGCCATGAACACCGCATACGCTATCTTTTGATAGTGCGGGTATCGGGACTTGCAGGGGGTTAACACAGTGGATACGTAGTACACTGGTTTTTGAAGAGGGAATTTATGCCCTTCTGTCTCTCGTTCGACGACGAGTACCGCGCTTACAACTTGATGTGTTGCCGCGATGTATAACAACATTGGTTCGCCCAGGTAGGGCGCAGCCAGGACCGGATTTGTTGCCAATATGGCTTTTATTTCTTCGAGTCCGACGGTGGCAGCATCCGTCCACTCGAAGTGTTCGGTGCGCCTAAGGAGGCGATAGAGGGGCAATGCCTTTTCTCCTAGACGGGAGATAAAGCGGCTTAGAGCCGCCATGCATCCAGTCAATTTTGTATTTGTTTGAGGTCTTTTGGAATATCTAGCTGTGACAGGGCTCGGATTTTGGCCGGGTTTGCTTCAATTCCTCTACCGGATACAATGAAGCCCAGGAGCTTTCCGGCTGGTACGCCGAAAACGCATTTTTCCGGATTCAGCTTGATGTCATATGCTCTGAGGTTGTCGAATGTGAGCCTCAAGTCGTCTACTAGAGTTTCGACATGTTTGGTTTTGACGACTACGTCGTCTACGTATGCCTCTACTGTTTTGCCGATCTGGGTGGCCAGACATGTTTGAATCATGCGCTGATATGTTGCGCCGGCGTTTTTAAGTCCGAAGGGCATCATGTTGGAGCAGAATGGTCCATATGGAGTGATGAATGCCGTTGCGGCTTGGTCTGCTTCCGCCATCTCGATTTGATGGTAGCCGGAGTATGCGTCGAGGAAGCACAGTGAATCGTGTCCTGCGGTAGCGTCGATTATCTGGTTGATGCGGGGGAGTGGGAAGGGATCCTTTGGGCAGGCCTTGTTGAGGTCTTTAAAATCGACACATAGGCGCCAGGATTTGTCCTTCTTTGGTACCATTACCAGGTTTGCTAGCCAATCCGGATGTTTGATATCTCTGATGAATCCGGCTTCCAATAGTTTGGCTAGCTCTTCTCCCATTGCCTGTCTTTTGGGTTCGGAAAATCGTCAAAGAGCCTGTTTGACTGGCTTGAATCCTTTTACGATAATTAGGTTGTGTTCAGCCAATCTGCATGGGATTCCGGGCATATCCGAAGGGTGCCAGGCGAAAATGTCCCAATTTTCCCGAAGGAATTCTCGCAGTGCGGCGTCTACATCAGGGTTCAACTGTGCCCCGATGGAAGCCGTCTTTGTCGGGTCCGTTGGATGGACCTGGAATTTTACTATTTCGTCTGCTGGTTTAAAGGAGGTGGACTTGGATCTCTTATCGAGTATCACATCGTCTCTATTCACAGTAGAGCGTAGCGCGGTAAGTTCTTCTGCCGCTAGGGCTTCGGATAGTGCCTCCAGGGCTAATGTGACTGTCTTGTTTTCGGCGAGGAGTGCTATGTCCGGATCACTAACGAGAGTGATTATTCCGCCGGGCCCAGGCATTTTGAGCTTCATGTACCCGTAATGGGGTACGGCTTGAAAAATTGTGAATGCCTCTCGTCCTAATATAGCGTGATATCCACTGTTGAACGGGGCCACTTGGAACGTGACTTCTTCGGATCTGTAATTGTCCGGCGAGCCGGACACCACATCGAGTGTGATTTTTCCGGTGCAGCGTGCTTCCCGGCTAGGGATTATTCCTCTGAAGGTTGTGCTGCTTCGCTCAATGCGGCTCCACTCTATTTCCATTTTTTGAAGAGTTTCCTCGTAGATGAGGTTTAATCCGCTGCCGCCATCCATGAGGACCTTTGTAAGTCAAAAGCCGTCCACTATTGGACTAAGTACCAGTGCGGCTAGTGCTCGAGCTGTTCGGAATTTAGGTTTGTCGTTGGCGTTGAAGGTGATGGCTATGTTGCTCCATGGATTTGTTGTTGCTACTTGGTAAACTTCGGCGAGGCTGCGGATTGTTCGTTTCTGCATATTATTTGATGCGAAGGTCTCGAAGACTGTTGATAACATACCGGAATTGTTGGAGTGGTTTTCCGGGGCTAGAAGCTTCTCGCCACTTTTGGCCACCTGCCGTAATATCCAACATGCTCGAAGGCTATGTGTTGGGGTGGCGCCCTCTGTACTGTGAATTTTACAGGGTCCGCTAAGCCACCCCTCCAGTACGGTTCCATGCCCTTTATGGGGTTTTTGATTTTTGGTTTTTGTACCCGGTGCCTGAGTGTAATGCACCCTTTTGTTGCGGACTAGGGTTGTATTCGGGGCCGAATTGTCCCAAAACTTAATTTCGGTTTTCCGAAAACTCTCCATCGCACAGTACTTTCGTACTATGGACGCCAGGTCGGCGAAGCGTGTAACTTCACGACGGCTGATGGCGTTCAAGATTCCCTTGTCCGTGCAATTATTGGAAAAGATTGAGATTGCGTTTTCCTCTCGGCAGTCCTTTATCCTGTCCATAACCAGGAGGAATCTGGCCCAGTAATGATGTACTGTTTCAGCGGGCTCTTGCCGGATTAGAGATAGACCGCATATGTCTGGGCCGGTGGGTGGAATTGAGTCCGGAACCCTACCCATCTCAAGGCTCAAGGGCCAAGAAGTTTCCGAATTTGGAAGCTTGGAAAGTGGAATGTTGTCCAATGAGTCCGGTCCAATGCCTGACTTTAGGTTCAGTGCTTGATCGAAGTCCGTCCCTCCGCGGGAATCCGGCATGGAGGTTTCAGCAGCTCAGACATGACTAGTTTTCAATACAGGAGAAGAGTCGCCGCATTGTTCCTCTACCACTGCAACATGGTGGGTGACCTGGGGAGAGTTAATCTCTCTCAGATCGGTTTTAAGCCCAATCTGATTGTAGTCTGTAGCGACTCCCAGGGCAGCGATGCGGTCCAAGAGCTCGTTTACGGACGAGAGCTCTATTGGATCCAGCCGCTCGCCGAATTCCGAGTTGACATGAAAATTGCTTTTGACGACTTGAGAGGTCATTGTCGAAGTGGTGGCCGGACAGGCGGTCATAAGAAAACCACCTAGCCGGATAGTTTGGCCGGCGGCCAAGGCTCCTTTGGCGAAAATACCGTCCTTGAAGACGGGAGGAGGCATCCTTCCTATCGGTGACGGCATAGAGGAACTCTCAATGAAAGCACCAATGTCGGTGTCAAAACTGGCGGATCTCGGGTAGGGGGTCCCGAACTGTGCGTCTAGGCGGATGGTAATAGGAGACAAGGGACACGATGTTTTTACCCAGGTTCGGGCCCTCTCGATGGAGGTAAAACCTTACTCCTGCTTGATTGATATTGATGATATGGGTAGTACAAGAGTGGATCTACCACAAGATCAAGGAGGCTAAACCCTAGAAGCTAGCCTATGGTATGATTGTTGTAATGGTTGTTGTGTCCTACGGACTAAAACCCTCCGGTTTATATAGACATCGGAGAGGGCTAGGGTTACACATAGTCGGTTACAATGGTAGGAGATCTACATATCCGTATCGCCAAGCTTGCCTTCCACGCCAAGGAAAGTCCCATCCGGATACGGGACGGAGTCTTCAATCTTGTATCTTCGTAGTCTTGGAGTCCGGCGGACGATGATAGTCCGGCTGTCCGGACACCCCCTAGTCCAGGACTCCCTCAGTCGGATTCAGACTAGTATTGCCGGTCTCCCTTGCCACACCACAAATGTCTTGAACAACCTTTCCAAGAAGATATTAGGTGGGACGAGGTCACGCTTAGCGCCGATGTGGGCGAGGATATCCGCCGCTTGATTGTTTTCTCAGACCACATGATGGAATTCGAGACCCTTGAACCGAGCTTACATCTTGAGGACGGCATTGCGGTAAGCCGCCATTTTCGGGTCCTTGGCGTCAAAGTCTCCATTTATTTGAGATATTGCAAGGTTCGAATCACCACGCACTTCTAGGCATTGGATGCCCATGGAGACTGCCATCCGAAGACCGTGCAACAGAGCCTCGTATTCGGTTGCATTGGTGGAGTCTGTGTATAGTATTTGGAGTACATATTGGATTGTATCTCCGGTGGGGATGTCAGGACGACGCCCGCTCCCAGACCAGCCAGCATCTTAGAGCCATCAAAGTGCATGATCCAGTTGGAGTATGCGCCCTACTCTTTAGGGAGTTCGGCTTCTGTCCATTCGGCGACGAAGTCAGCCAGTACTTGCGACTTAATGGCTTGCCGTGGTTTGTATATGATGTCGAACAGGAGGAGCTCGATGGCCCACTTAGCAATCCAGCCTGTGGCATCGCGGTTATTTATTATCTCGTTGAGTGGTACTTCGGAGGCCACCGTGATTGAACATTCTTTAAAGTAGTGTCGTAGTTTCCAGGATGCCATGAAGACCGCGTATGCTATCTTTTGATAATGTGGGTATTGTAACTTGCATGGTGTGAGGACAGTGGATACGTAGTATACCGGCTTTTGAGGCAGGAAATTGTGTCCGTCCTCCTCTCGTTCGACGACGAGCACTGCGCTCACAACTTGGTGTGTTGCAGCTATATATAATAGTATGGGTTCACCGATGTTTGGTGCGGCCAGGATTGGGTTGCTGGCCGAGAGGACCTCTATTTCTTCTAGTCCGGCCGTGGCCGCATCCATCCACTTTAATTGTTCGGTGCATCAAAGAAGGCGATAGAGAGGTAGTGCCTTTTCTCCCAAACGGGAGATAAAGCGGCTTAAGGCAGCCACGCATCCAGTTGATTTCTGGATTTGCTTGAGGTCTGTTGGGGTAGTCAACTGTGAAAAAGCTCGGATTTTAGCTGGATTTGCTTCAATTCCTCTATTGGAAACGATGAAACCCAGGAGCTTTCCGGCAGGAACGCCAAAAATGCATTTTTCCGGATTGGGCTTGATGTCATATGTTCGGAGATTGTCGAACATAAGCCTCAGGTCGTCTATTAAAGATTTGACGTGTCTAGTCTTAATGACCACGTCGTCTACGTATACCTCAACTGTTTTGCCGATTTGTTTTTCCAGGCATATCTGAATCCTGCGTTGATAGGTTGCACCGCCATTTTTCAGCCTGAAAGGCATGGTGTTGAAACAGAAGGGGCCGTATGGAGTGATGAATGTCGTTGCGGCTTGATCGGACTCCGCCATCTTGATTTGATGGTACCTACAGTATGCGTCGAGGAAGCACAAAGAGCAGTGTCCTGCGGTAGCGTCGATGATTTGATTGATGCAGGGGAGAGGGAAGGGATCCTTGCGGCAAGCCTTATTGAGGTCCTTGAAATCGACGAATAGGCGCCAGGATTTGTCCTTCTTCGTTACCATCACCAGGTTTGCTAGCCAGTCCAGGTGTTTTATTTATCTGATGAATCCAGCTTCGAGTAACTTGGCTAGCTCCTCTCCCACGGCTTGTCGTTTAGGTTCTGAGAAGTGCCGAAGAGTCTGCTTGACCGGCTTGTATCGCTTCAGTATGTTT
This sequence comes from Triticum dicoccoides, assembly GCF_002162155.2. Taxonomy (NCBI): domain Eukaryota; kingdom Viridiplantae; phylum Streptophyta; class Magnoliopsida; order Poales; family Poaceae; genus Triticum; species Triticum dicoccoides. Next base: position 87,890,054 of record NC_041389.1, read on the forward strand.
AAGCTATGCTCGGCCAGCCTGTGTGGGATACCGGGCATATCTGAAGGGCGCCAGGCGAAGATCTCCCAATTCTCGCGCAAGAACGCCCGCAGTGCGGCATCTATTGTGGGGTTCAGCTGTGCCCCAATGGATGCTGTTTTTGTAGAGTCCGTTTGGTGGGCTTGGAATTTGACTATTTCGTCTGCTGGTTTGAAAGAGGTGGACTTGGATCGTTTATCGAGTATCACATCGTCCCTGTCCACTGTGGAGTGCAGCGCCATTAGTTCTTTGGCCGCGAGGGCTTTGGATAATGCCTCAAGGGCCAGGGCGGCTGTTCTGTTTTCAGTGCGGAGTGCTAATTCCAGATCACTGGCTAGAGTGATGATTCTTGGGCCCGGGCATCTTGAGATTCATGTACCCGTAATGGGGTATAGCTTGGAAGCTTGTGAATGCATCCCGCCCTAAAAGTGTGTGGTATCCACTACTGAATGGGGCCACTTGGAATGTGATTTCTTCGGACCTGTAATTCTCCGGTGTGCCGAATACCACATCTAGTGTGATTTTTCCAACACATCGTGCCTACCAAGCAGGGATAATTCCTCTGAAGGTCGTGCTGCTTTGCTCAATGCGACTCTTGTCTATTTCCATTTTTTGAGGGTTTCCTCGTAGATGAGGTTTAATCCGCTGCCACCGTCCATGAGCACTTTAGTAAGCCAGAAGCCATCCATGATTGGACTAAGGACCAAAGCGACTGGTGCTCGGACTGTCCGGGATTGAGGTTCGTCACTGGCATTGAAGGTTATGGACGTGTCGTTCCATGGATTTATTGCTGCAACATGGCAGACTTTGGTGAGGCTGCGGAGTGCTCACTTGCGCCTGTTATTTGAGGCGAAAGTCTCGAAGACTGTCAATACTGTATTTTTATTTTCTGCGGGGTGATACTCTGCGGTATCGTTGATGAGGAGGACCTCGCTGCTCTTGGCCACCTGCCGGAGGATCCAACATGCTCTAAGGCTGTGTGTTGGTATGGTATCTGGTGTGGTGTGAATTTTGCATGGCCCATTGAGGCCATCCCTCCAATAAGGTTCCACGCCCTGTAGTGGGCTTTGGTTTCTTTGTAGTTGGATCGGGTGACTTGCGAGAGTGCACCCTTTTAGTTCGGATGAGGGGTTTAGTGAGGGCCGGAGGATCCCAGAATTTTTCTTGGGTTTTCCAAGCGCTTTTCATCGCACAGTACTTCTGTACTATGGCCGCCAAGTCAGCGAACTGTGTTATGTCACGGCGACATATGGCATTGAGGATTCCCTTGTCCGTGCAATTTTTGCAAAATAATGAGATTGCATCTTCCTCGCGACAGTCCTTGACCTTGTTCATTACAAGGAGAAATCTGGCCCAGAAGTGATGTACTGTCTCTTGGGACTCTTGTCTAATGTGGGAAAGATCGCTTGTATCTGGGTGGGTGGGTAGATTTAAGTCTGAACCCTGACCCGATCTGAGACCCAGGGGCAGAGGAGCTTCCGAACTTGGCAGTTCGGGCACCAGGATGTTGCCGAATTTTTCTGGCCCGCTATCCGATTCTAAGCTTGGAGTCAGGGTCATGTCCTCCCGAAGACAGGTATCCAGCTCGGAGAGCTCGGGAATCCGGACATATTTCATCCTCAAAATAGAGGAAGAATAGCTGCATTGCTCCTCCACCACCACTATCTGATGGGTGACCGACGGAGAGTTAATCTCTCTTTGGTCGGGTTTAAGCCCAATCTGATCATAGTCTGTAGCGACTCCCAAGGCGGCGATGCGATCCAAGAGCTCGTTCAAGGACGAGAGCTCCATTGGATCCATCTGCTCGATGTATTCCGAGCTGACATGGAGGCTGTTTTTGATGACCCGAGAAGTCATTGTCGGCGCGACGGCCGAACGGGCGATCATGACGAAGCCGCCTATTCGGAGAGTCTGGCCTAAAGCCAGGGCTCCCCTAGAGGTGATGTTGTCCTTGATAACAAGGAGAGCCATGAAGCCTTACCGTGATGGCACAGTGGAACTCTCATTGAAAGGACCAATGTCGGTGTCAAAACCGGCGGATCTCCGGTAGGTGGTCCCGAACTGTGCGTCTAAGGCTAATGGTAACAGGAGGTGGGGGACACAATGTTTACCCTGGTTCGGGCCCTCTCTATGGAGGTAATACCCTACTTCCTGCTTGATTGATCTTGATGATATGAGTATTACAAGAGTTGATCTACCATGAGATCGTAGAGGCTAAACCCTAGAAGCTAGCCTATGATTATGATTGTTCTCGTCCTACGGACTAAACTGTGGCACACCGATCCGCATGGAGCAGGGGGCCTTCGCACGTCAGCCCAGGATAACACCTGACGCACAACAGGTCCATGATACAGCATTCCAGGTACAAGAATATTCATCAAATACATGTGTATTTGATTACATCAGTGATGAATATAATCTTCTGGAATAGCCCTAAGGCTATTTACATGGCAGCGGAAGTCTATTTAAATGGTGGCAGAAGTCTTGATTTGGCAGCATAACACTCTGGCTGGGCTCCACAACTCACAGGACTGGCAAGATTACGGCCTAGCATGACGAAACAAGTGAACGACCTACAAAACTGGCATGACACGCCAGGTCAGTATATTGAATGTACTTGCAAGACAACCAAATACATAGCATCCAAACAAGCAGAAGACAAAGCAAGAACCAAGCGTAAACATCAACCTAACTCATATCAGAAACTAAGCATGGCATAATATCAACCGAAGACATAAGTCCAACTAAGAGCATCTCCAACAGCCGCGCTAAACTAGCGCCGTGCCGCAAATTAGGCCGTTTTAGCGCGCGCGCAACGCGGCAGGTGGCTCCAGCGGGCGCGCAAGAACTGCGCGCGCGCTATAACGAGTTGGGCGCGCGGTGTATTTGGGGCGCCCACTTCCGCACGCGGCACACTCGAGCGCTCGCGCCACACTCTCTCCTCTCCGCCTCCTACGACCCGCGCGTGCCGGCGCCGGACTTTGCCATGGACGGACGCGCCGGCACCCCGCTCACCCCGTTGTACAGCCACGACCCCTCCCCTGCCGCCGTCGCCGCCGGAAACCCTAGCACGGGGAGCATTGTCGTCGCCACCGCCGGAGCTCCGCCAAGCGTCGGCCTCGCGCGCAGCCTCTTCTTGCCGCCGCGGATGACCATGTCGACGGGGGGCGTCGCGCCGGCGCCGTCCCGTGCCGCCGCTGCACCCTCGAAGCTCCCCAATGCGACGCAGCCGAAGAAGGGCAAGACATCCGCGAAGAAGAACAAGGCAGCGGACGGCTTCGGCAGCTCAAAGGCGAGGGGAAAGAAGCTTGCAGGGCGTTCGATGGGCGCGGCAGCTACCGAAGAGCCGGCGAGCTCATTCGTTGAGCCGGCCACTGACGCGCACCATGTGTTTGACGAAATGCCTCCAAGGTAAAAAAAATCCATCTTTTATTTTTTAGTTATTTGTTCAATGCATCATCATATAGATAGCTTATTTGCATTGTTCAAAAAACTTTGTAGTCTCAACGATGATGCATACATGTCAACTATGGGTACCATGAGCGGTTTAGGTGCTATGGGAGGGATGGCTGCAACTCCGGCCGCCATGGGAGGCATGGGTGGCTTTGGAGCACCCCCCGACGCTATGGCCGCCATGGGAGGCATGCGTTTTGCTTCTCTCATGGGAGGCATGGGTGCACCTCCGGCCACCATGGGCGGAATGTCCTTCGATGTGCCTCCTCACACACATTCCCATGAAGATGCCGTTGAAGATCTTGCCTACACCGTCGGAGCTTCACATGATGTGGTGCGTGATGTGGTGCGTGATGAGGAGAGGGAGGAAGATAAATCTTCGCAGGCGGAAGAATCGTCTTCGGAAGATGATGAGGACGAAGACGAGGAAGAGGATTGATGTATCTTTCATTTGTGTCTTCAACTTGATTTGCATTTTAAACTTGGTTGGATGAACTTGTGGGCATGATTTTGAAATTGTGGGCATGAACTTTTATTCATCAACTTGTTTGTGTCAAATTTTATATGTCATGTTCATTGCATTTTGAATGTTTCAAACTCATTTTGTGTCCAAAATGCCATATATGCAATGCCCGGCGAGTCGCGCGCGCTGCTGGAGCGGCACGCGCGCGCTGCATTATAGCATGGTTGTTGGAGCCAGCGCTGGCGGCCGCGCTAAACCAGCCGAAGCGCGCGCGGCATACTGGTTTTTTTGCGCGCGGCGCGAAGCGCGGCTGTTGGAGATGCTCTAACATCATGGCATCCATTAGCATGGCAACAACATGGTATATCAATTTTACTTCTAACATGGTAATAGCAAAGCATAGCATAACATCTCAATCATATCCATCAAAGCATGGCATGGCATAAATAGATTACCAATCATATCCAATGCAGACATAGCATGTTAACTGTATGCAACCATCTCATGATCTACCATGGTTCTTTAAATGCACACATATAACTCATGCAATGCCACCAAACTTATGCACTGAGTCCCTTGGACTCTCTTACCAACGGTGATCACCTCATTTCCTAATCACCAACAGAGACAAACTCGTGATCCTTACGGCGATCACAACCCGACCAACAACTGGCCCGTGATCCTTACGGCGATCACAACCCGACCAACAACTGGCCCGTGATCCTTACGGCGATCACAACCCGACCACATCTAGCCCAGCTTAATTATTTTAGGTTTATCCTCCATTTCGACCAAGACCTGATAGTGTATCCTACTACGAACTTATGCCCATGACCGAGGACGTGGCTATCGATAGTTTAAATACACTCTGCAGAGGTAGCGCACTGTACCCACACCACGGAACCCATGGCCTCGCACTCCCATTCGGGTGGACCAACTGCATTCCGACGAAACCGATCTACTGTCATGACACTCTCCCGGCCACTCCGACTCACTCCCCACTGGGCTAGTCCTTGGTGGCCCCATGTCTACCTCCAGACACCTCGACCACCGTCGTGGCCACGATCCACTCTCGGACCCGGTACCAAAACTTAACTTAACAACGGGCTCACAAGGTTATGCTCCACCTACCTGATCAGGGTAGCGCACGCCCATAACCTTCCCTAGGTGGAGGCACCGACCAGAGGCATGACAATAGACCGCAGTAAGGCCGTCCCATACTGGCAAATGTGGTTGCACTTGGAAAAATTTCAATTTGGCGGCACTATGACTCGATCCCATCGATGACGGAGGGGTTTTGTTATTAAGTCATATTATTATCTTCTCCAGCATCAATCATCATACCAGCATTTTAACATGAATGCAACCATGAGCATACATCATACAAATTCTTTAACAAAACATCGAACTTCTCAAGTGAACACTTACAGCATAAAGAACATGACAATACCAAGTACTAACATATCCACGGTGCATTACCATCATCATAGTATTTTATAACGATGACATGAAAATAAATTAGAGTAGTGACATGGCATCATCAATAACAACATTCTAATTATCATGGCAAAATATATCATGAACACACAAGCATGATAAGCATAATGAAATAACTGCAGACGAAAACAATAAGAAACAACTGCAACTACACACACACAAGGTGCAAGCAAAGTCAACGTGCAAGTTCGGGGCTCATGATAAGAGGTTGGCTTGCCTGGGGGTCGACAAATACTCCGGGAAGAAGTGGGAAACGATCGAGGAAAAATTGTCGGAAACAGTTCTCTCTCGGAGGGTGCTGTTTATGGACAAGGGCAAAGAGGTCATTTTCACAGTGTCAAACCATAGTGAAAATGATGGGAACGGAATGGGCTCGAAGAGACAAAGACGTGGGCGTTGGATTTACCTCAATCGGAGTTACGGTTGAAAAGATACGGACGTTTAAAACTCAGGGACTAATTTGTAAAAATACTTCTACAAACAGGTCCCTGGCAGTTTTAAACCGAATGCGTCTTTTCTGAAATACGTCTTCGAATCGGGAAAACGGCTTCACGGTAGGGCGTCTTCACTTATCCACGTGGTGAAGACCGGTCAAACCAGCAGCTGCGGGGCCGGGCTCCTGGGCCGCTAACAGGTGGGGTCGCCGGGCCCGCCTGGCCAGCCTGGCCAGGTCAACGCCTCCTGCCTGGCCGCTCCTTCTCCATCGCGACAGAGGCCGAGCGGGATGGGTCGGGCGCCGGTGCAGCCGTCGTCTCGCTGGTCCTCCGGTCCGGCCGACTGGCGCAGGGGCTGGGCCGCTCCTCGCCGCACATGCTGGTGGCCGTGGGATCGCCTGGGATGGCCTGCAGCGGCGTCTCCAGAGAAAAGCCGTGACGGCCGAAAGCTTCAACGGGGCATGCGTGGCAGCAGGGATTCCCGGAGGAAATGGAGTGCGGCGGCGGGACTGTGGGGGTCAATAGGGGCAGATGGACGCCGAAACGATGGAGGGGGAGGGCCACGG
>NC_041389.1:87896939-87918216 GCF_002162155.2 Triticum dicoccoides
AGGGGGAATCAGCGGCAATGGCTCGGCCATTGGAGGGGATGGGGAGCTCCGAGGCAAGGGGGGAGCTGCGGGAGGCTTGGGGACTGTGAGGGGGGCTCGGGAGCGGCTTAAATAGCCGCGGAGGAGCTCGAGGGGGAGGGGGCGAGGTGGCACGCGGCGGGCGACGTGTCCGCGCGTCGGCGACAGCGCAGTGTCTGCAGACGCGGACAATACTCACGGGAAGCGGCAGGAAGGCGACGAGGATGGTAAGGACGAGCGCCAGAGGCTCACGGAATCGAGCAAAGCTCGCGGACGAACGGAGGATGAGGACACCGGGGTGGAAGGCGACGATGCACAGGAACGCACTGTTCCGGTCGTTGGCACGGCTCGTCGGAGAAGAAAACAAAGGGGGCCAGATGTCCAGAGGGAAGAGGATGCCGAGGGGTAACTGTTGGGCGTTAATGGCGAGGCCAGAGACAGTCGGAGCAGCGATGCCGACGCGAACAGTGGCTAGACCACCGTTTTGGCCGGCTCCCCTCGTAGTCACCACTGGCATGGCGCGCTCTGGGATTTTTACTGAGGTTAAATCATGTCTACTGCGTAGTCCTTCCAGAGTGGATTATTACTACGGTAAAGAGACAGGCAGAGACAAAGGGAGTGGAGTAAACCAAGATCCACAAGGCTTCTGTTGCAATCTTGGCAACACTCTTGAGAAAAAACCAGAGAGGGTAAATATCAGAATTGATGTCTGGGAGGCTTAGGGCAGCAAGGACTACGACCCTGGTAGTTTTGAAGTCATTAGGACAACTATTTACCATAGTTTCTGTACAACCACCAAATCTGACCCAGAAACTGAATCATGATGAAGCACTCACTAGGAGTGATGGATTAGACTAAAACTTGGCAAATCCTAATGATTTGGTAATAAATAGATGCTGTAAAAAGATCACGCCAAATGGACTTACCAAATTGGTACTTTATTCACAAGCATTACTTTGGACCAGAAATTTGAGAAAATCCTAGGAAAATATTGGCTAAATAAAATTCCAAACTCTTGGGTTTGTGGGTTATATGGATAGGAGAAGGCTTGGAGTTTTTTTCAGCCATAATTTATTAAGATAAAATATACTTGCTTCACAAACTGAAAATTTGGACAGAAAACAAGAATTGCTCCTCTACTCACATAACTCAATGAGATGAGCTGAATTTAGGTGAAGGCTAATGATTTGATATACTTGAGATGATGGCAAAGTTTAATCTCATTTGGAAACACTATGAAGGTACTTCCTTGACAAAGTGACAATCTGGTCAACAACTTTGAAAACATTGCACCGGGAGCTAGGATGATTGGATTGAGCTCAGCTTTGGTATCCATGGGTTATTTATCAATATTAAACACCCTGCCAAAGGAATAAAGCACTTCCTTTGCAAAATTTTAGAGAAGGCAGAAACCTGCATTGGATCATGTGCCCAATTTTTGATCTGTGGAACATGAGATGATGATGGAACTAGTGATTATATAGCAAGGAAAAGCTCCACAATTTATGTGAGATTTTTCCCTGCTATAAAAATAGTAGCTCCTTTAGAAAATGGCAGAAATGCAATATTGGTATTAAATAGGAAAAGGCAATTTTCCTTATTTAATTATGGCAATATGATTTCCAGAGCTTGGATTAGGCATAATTATCAAATCCACAAATTCACATGAATTTAGGAGATGTCTAGCAATGCCTTTTGATTTTATTCCTCAGAAATGCAAGAAAAGGAATAAATCACAATTCAAAAATATTGCATGGGACTTGGCGCATATCCAAGGTTGAAAAGGATAGGAGGGTCTCTAGGAACAGATGGGATGATCAACAGATCAAGGAAAATGGTAGCCCCTTTGAAATCACAAAGGGTATATTCAAATCCCAAAAATTTGGAATTAGGGTTTGAGAGGGTTTGAGATGATTCAACTGAGGGCTTACCCACTGAAAAAGACATGAGCAAGTTTTGAAAGGTTGGAAATGACAAGTATTCTCAGAGTCATCCAACAAACTCAGGAGAAAGATTTTGAAAAATGAGTGCCAGGAAGGAATAACAGCACAAAAATTGATAACCCAATTTTGGGGTTGTTACAAACCTTCCCCGCTTAAAAGAATCTCGTCCTCGAGATTCCTAGGGTTACAGCACAAAGAAAAGATAACCACTCCGGGGAAAAACCTCTGGGTTAAATTTAACCCTTTGGTGGAGCGGTGGCGACTTGCGGCGCCACGCAAGGCAGTGATGGTGTGGATGATGGGTTCGGATGCAGGTGAGGTGGCTTACGCCAGCTCAGGAATCAACTTAGGCCACTAGAAAAATTTCGCGGATCACTCCACGAAATGTAGGTGTCGAGGTAGAATCGGAGTTGAAATCTGTATCCGGGGAGTTGTAATGGATCGCGAGAAATAAAGCTGGCAGTGTTTCTCCGAAAACACAATCGGGTTCACGAAAAGAATCAGGGACGAGAAATGGCCAGATTAAAATGGCCTCTTTGAGGTCCTGGGTTTTGAAAATCTGGCACACCGGGTATGCACAGATAGAGAGGGATATGTGACTTTGCATTCCCCCGAGTACTGCTCAACTGTACTCGTGGGTGAACCGGGTATGCGTGCAGTATGTAAAAAAATCCAAACAAACAAACAGAAGCAATAAACATGCAACAGAAAACACCAGACAAATCACACTAAGGTGTTTTAATGCTAGTGGATATATGTACTCCAGGTATACATATACCTACACCAACGCACATTTTATTAAAGACTCAGGACGAGTCAATGTTGTTTTTAGTGTATGTGTTCTACTGATTAAAATCTTGTTAGCACACATTGCCAACCCTGTCAAACATTTCTGTCTGATAGATAGACAAGCAAGAACAAACACACAAACAAAAGCAAACAAGCAAATAACACAGCAGACGGGTTACAATAGTACCAGCATACAACAAGCACAGATGCACTACGCGCTAAACGAAACTACTTGCTGCGGGATACATGGTTCTATCCTCATATCGGGGACGAACCGACAGACTGATCGACTAACAGGAACCACTGACTGCGTGACTGAAGTCAGGCAGAAGACTAGCCTTGCTGGGGCTCTCCTGGAGGACGAAGACTGAGCCAATCTCCATATTCATCGCCCGACACTTCTATGGGTTGGGGCGGTGGGGCTGGAATTGCTCCAGGAAAATGCTGCTGATGGATCCGGAGAAGAGACTTGTCGAGGGTGATGATGCTTGGCTTGGACCGCATCACAGGTTGAGAGGATAGCACTGTTTAAGAGGATAGTGGTAGTACTAGCTGTATAGTACAAACTTGGTACTACTACTACTACTACTACTACTACTACTACTACTACTACTACTAGTAGTAGTAGTAGTAGTAGTAGTAGTAGTAGTAGTAGTAGTAGTAGTAGTAGTAGTAGTAGTAGTAGTAGTAGTAGTAGTAGTAGTAGTAGTAGTAGTAGTAGTAGTAGTACGGAATGTTCCTACTCTATCAACGAGCCCCATCTGACACCAAATTTCTTGTCTTCCGTGCGACAACTAGATCTTCCCATCATTTCTGTTTTCCAACCCGGCGGCAGGCGGGGTGCGGTTTGCTCAACGGCGGTCCCACATGAAAGTGAAAATGGTAGGCAACACGCCTTCCCTAAGCTATGTGTCGTGCCGGACGGGCCGTGGAGTACTCCCGATTCCCGGGCGTGTGGGGGTGCGACGCGAACGCGGCAGGCCTTTTCCTTTAACTAGCAATGTTCCCGTGTGTTGGACAGATCCAAAGTAGTAGAATAGTAGTACTTGTTCACAAACTTGAAAGAAATCACTCTTGTTTTGATATACTCCTAATATATTACTTTTCACTCAAAATATATTTCCCAGGCTGTTTTGATGAGGTGAGGGAGGGATGTGATTGCTTTCAAGATAATAAGGGGTTTTCCGCAAATTAGAGCAGAGAAGTGGGCTATTGTTGCAAAAATGCCACAACTTACCTCACAGCCGTTATATGCATATCTAATGGTCAGAAACGACGGATGGCAGACACACCACCATCACCAACTGAGTCTTTTATAGGAGTAGGAGTAGAGAAACATGTATAAATTGTAACATTTGGTTCTGCTCCTTGGCACGATCTATAGATAGAACTAGCGATTGGAACCGCTAGGGCGGGGCTATTTCTGCCAGATAAGCAGGGTACGTAGTAGCTAGGCTGGCGCATCGTCGGTTTGGTCACTTGCGGTCTGACATGTTCTAGTGTTTCTAGCAAGATGCACGCGCGTTGCACGAAGTTGATGGAAAAGGTAAGCACAACTTATAAATTGACAGATGGAGTACTAGTTATAGTGATGCATATAATTAAGTAAAGGGATCGCAGATGTCGGTATTGACTGGAATGAGAATGCAACAGCACAATAAGAATTAAGGCCACGATGATGCGATCGCAGTGGTGGTTACATGAGGCAAGAAAAAAGATGTATCCATCAACGTACGACCTCCTCCTCCTCAACTTAGTACGCCGGGCCACCGACCGGCGGCTAAGGAGCGGCGGCTTTTGTGGCGAGGTCAAGGTGCTTTTCAGCAAAGGCATCCAAGGCTTCCACCCGGTTGAGGAAGGCGAACGTCGTAGCATCCTTGCTGGCCTTGTAGATACCTATGTACACGATTTGCTCATACACGTGGATGTGTAGGTTGACGAATTCTTGCAGGGCGAGGCGCCTTGCGGCGAGCATGACCTCCAGGTGGACGTTCTTCGTGGCATCGGCGGGCAGTCGTAGGGCCACCAGTGCTTGAAAGAGGTTCCGACCAAGGAGGCTGATTAGGGTGGCAGGCAATGAGGAGCCCAGGCGCATGTGCTGGAGGAGTACGACGATGTCGTCCGCGAGCTTCTTGAGGATGGTGGACTTGTTGGTGGTGGCAACGATCATCTGGTATAACTGAGAGTGGTAGTTGGCGTCGATGGCGGCCATCCACCATCCGGTCTCCAACACCGCCTGGTGACGATCCTTGGCGCCATGCCGCAGGCCGGCATCATGGACCATCTGCCACAGCCACTGGCCGCTCACGCACATTGCCGCCATGGGTCTGGAGTGAGAACTTTTGCGCTTAGTGTAGGTGCTTAGGCAAATGCTTAGGTGCGTACGATGTGGTAGATGCATTGGAATGGAGGGGAGCCTTTATATGAGGGCAAACTGCGTTGCATTCATATCATGCAGCCTTTTTTCCCGGTCCTCCTAACATTACTTCCCTCATGCATTAATTGAAGGGGGATGCATTGGCCGTTCAACATTTCGGGAACCGCTACTCCCTCCCTCGTCTGCATTAAAGCCGTATCGGGAACTGCGCCGCTTGCTGTCAAATCGAATAGTACTGTGCCGCCCGCTGCACGCCTGGCTGAACACGCCTCCTCGCCTCCATCAAACCCCTCCGTTATACCCGCATGCAAATGAAGAAATCTACTCCGGCCACACGTCCTTGATGAGCGGGCCGGAATTAAACGCAACACCGGTCGAGCTCCTCCCGTCCGCCCTCAGTTTAAACGAGGCCAGACACCGGCCAAGCTACTACCGTCCATCCTCTATTTAAACGAGGCCAGACTGACAGCGGGCAAGAATCGCACCCCCTCCGCCGCTCGACCATCCCCTCCTTCACCCTTTTCTCCACTCTTCCAATGGCTTCCGAGGAGCCGTTCTCCGGCATACTACCCGGCTGGGTGGTCCTCCGAGCCCTCTAGATACAGGCGAGGCCGCTCGGTGCTTCACCAACCTCACTTGGCCCGACGGAGCCAGTTGCCGCCCCAGAGCAGGCGCATGGTTCAGCACTCGCCGCTCCAGTTCAGCTCGATGAGGAGTGGCGAGTTGCTCCACGGCAGCATGGCGGAGAGCACGCCGGTACAGGCATTATCACTGCCGCGTCGACCGTGCCACCAATGTCTGTGGTTGCACTTGGGGAACGTTGTAGAAAATTAAAATTTTTCCTACGGTTTCACCAAGATCCATCTATGAGTTCATCTAAGCAACGAGTCAAGGGAGTGAGTTTGCATCTACATACCACTTGTAGATCGCGTGCGGAAGCTTGCAAGGGGATGGTGATGATGGAGTCGTACTCGACGTGATTCAGATCACCGATGTCCAAGTGCTGAACGGACAGCACCTCCGCGTTCAACACACGTACGGGACGGGAGACGTCTCCTCCTTCTTGATCCAGAAAGGGGGGAGGAGAGGTTGAGGAAGATCGCTCCAACGGCAGCACGACGGCGTGGTGGTGTTGGTGCGGCAGTACTCCGACAGGGCTTCGCAAGCGCGTAACGGAGGAGGAGATGTGTTGGGGAGGGGAGGGGCTGCGCCTTGGAGATGTGTACAGCAGCCCTCCCCTCACCCCTCTATTTATAGGGGAAGGGGCAAGGGGGGCCGACCCCTCTAGATGGGATCTAGAGGGGGGGCGGCGGCCAGGGAGGGGGGACTTGCCCCCCAAGCAAGGGGGGCGCCCCCCTTAGGGTTTCCCCCCAACCCTAGGCGCATGGGCCCAAGGTGGGGGGCGCGCCCAGCCCTCCAGGGGCTGGCTTCCTCCCCTTTGCGGCCCATGTGGCCCTCCGGGATGGGTGGGCCCTCCCGGTGGACCCCCGGAACCTCTCCGGTGGCCCCGGTACAATACCGATAAGCCCCCGAAACTTTCCGGTGTCCGTATGACAACTTCCCATATATAAAACTTCACCTCAGGACCATTCCGGAACTCCTCGTGACGTCCGGGATCTCATCCGGGACTCCGAACAACATTCGGTAGTCACATACTAGTCTTCCTAATAACCCTAGCGTCACCGAACCTTAAGTGTTTAGACCCTACGGGTTCGGGAGACATGCAGACATGACCGAGACCACTCTCCGGTCAATAACCCTGTATACAATTTCCTTTGTCAATCGGTACGTTACTTGCCCGAGACTCGATCGTCGGTATCCCAATACCTTGTTTAGTCTCGTTACCGGCAAGTCACTTTACTCGTACCGTAATGCATGATCACGTGGCCAAAACCTTGGTCGCCTTGAGCTCATTATGATGATGCATTACCGAGTGGGCCCAGAGAAACCCTTCCGTCATACGGAGTGACAAATCCCAGTCTCGATCCGTGTCAACCCAACAGACACTTTCGGAGATACCTGTAGTGCACCTTTATAGTCACCCAGTTACGTTGTGACGTTTGATACACCCAAAGCACTCCTACGGTATCCGGGAGTTACACGATCTCATGGTCGAAGGAAGAGATACTTGACATTGGCAAAGCTCTAGCAAACGAACTACACGATCTTTGTGCTATGCTTAGGATTGGGTCTTGTCCATCACATCATTCTCCTAATGATGTGATCCCGTTATCAACGACATCCAATGTCCATAGCCAGGAAACCATGACTATCTGTTGATCACAACGAGCTAGTCAACTAGAGGCTCACTAGGGACATATTGTGGTCTATGTATTCACACATGTATTACGATTTCCGGATAATACAGTTATAGCATGAATAAAAGACAATTATCATGAACAATGAAATATAATAATACTTTTATTATTGCCTCTAGGGCATATTTCCAACAGTCTCCCACTTGCACTAGAGTCACCAATCTAGTTACATTGTGATGAATCGAACACCCATAGAGTTCTGGTGTTGATCATGTTTTGCTCGCGAGAGAGGTTTAGTCAACGGATCTGCAACATTCAGATCCGTATGTACTTTGCAAATATCTATGTCTCCATCTTGAACATTTTCATGGATGGAGTTGAAACGACGCTTTATGTGCCTGGTCTTCTTGTGAAACCTGGGCTCCTTGGCAAGGGCAATAGCTCCAGTGTTGTCACAGAAGAGTTTGATCGGCCCCGACGCATTGGATATGACTCCTAGGTTGGTGATGAACTCCTTCACCCAAATCGCTTCATGCGCTGCCTCCGAGGCTGCCATGTACTCCGCTTCACACGTAGATGCTCTACTTGCAGCTGCACCAGCTTACTGCTCCACCATTCAACATATACACGTATCCGGTTTGTGACTTAGAGTCATCCAGATCTGAGTCGAAGCTAGCGTCGACGTAACCCTTTATGACGAGCTCTTCGTCTCCTCCATAAACAAGAAACATGTCCTTTGTCCTTTTCAGGTACTTCAGGATATTCTTGACTGTTGTCCAGTGTTCCTTGCCGGCATTACTTTGGTATCTTGCTACCAAACTTACGGCAAGGTTTACATCAGGTCTGGTACACAGCATGGCATACATAATATATCCTATGGCTGAAGCATAGGGGATGACACTCATCTCTTCTTTATCTTTTGCCGTGGTCGGTGACTGAGCCGAGCTCAATCTCACACCTTGTAACATAGGCAAGAACCCCTTCTTGGACTGATCCATTTTGAATCTTTTCAAAATCTTATCAAGGTATGTGCTTTGTGAAAGACCTATGAGGCGTCTCGATCTATCTCTATAGATCTTGATGCCTAATATATAAGCAGCTTCTCCAAGGTCCTTCATTGAAAAACACTTATTCAAGTAGGCCTTAATGTTGTCCAGAAGTTTTCTATCATTTCCCATCAAGAGTATGTCATCTACATATAATATGAGAAATGCTACAGAGCTCCCACTCACTTTCTTGTAAACGCAGGCTTCTCCATAAGTCTGCATAAACCCAAACGCTTTGATCATCTCATCAAAGCGAATGTTCCAACTCCGAGATGCTTGCACCAGCCCATAAATGGATCGCTGGAGCTTGCATACTTTGTTAGCGTTCTTAGGATCGACAAAACCTTCCGGCTTCATCATATACAGCTCTTCCTTAAGATGTCCGTTAAGGAATGCCGTTTTGACGTCCATCTGCCATATCTCATAATCATAGTATGCGGCAATTGCTAACATGATTCGGACGGACTTCAGCTTCGCTACGGGAGAGAATGTCTCGTCGTAGTCAATCCCTTGAACTTGCCGATAACCCTTAGCGACAACCCGAGCTTTATAGATGGTAACATTACCATCCGCGTCCGTCTTCTTCTTGAAAATCCATTTGTTTTCTATCACTCGCCGATCATCGGGCAAGTCTGTCAAAGTCCATACTTTGTTTTCCTACATGGATTCTATCTCGGATTTCATGGCTTAAATCCATTTGTTGGAATCTGGGCCCGCCATCGCTTCTTCATAGTTCGAAGGTTCACCGTTGTCTAACAACATGATTTCCAGGACAGGGTTGCCGTACCACTCTGGTGCGGAACTTGTCCTTGTGGACCTCCGAAGTTCAGTAGCAACTTGATCCGAAGTACCTTGATCATCATCATTATTTTCCTCTTCAGTTGGTGTGGGCATCACAGGAACATTTTCCTGAGCTGCACCACTTTCCCGTTCGAGAGGTGGTACTTCATCGAGTTCTACTTTCCTCCCACTTACTTCTTTCGAGAGAAACTCTTTTTCCAGAAAGCATCCGTTCTTGGCAACAAAGATCTTGCCCTCGGATCTTAAGTAGAAGGTATACCCGAAAGTTTCCTTAGGGTATCCTATGAAGACGCATTTTTTCCGACTTGGGTTCGAGCTTTTCAGGTTGAAGTTTCTTGACATAAACATCGCATCCCCAAACTTTTAGAAATGACAGCTTAGATTTCTTCCCAAACCATAATTCATATGGTGTCGTCTCAACGGATTTAGACGGTGCCCTATTTAAAGTGAATGTAGCTGTCTCTAGAGCGTATCCCCAAAATGATAGCGATAAATCGGTAAGAGACATCATAGACCGCACCATATCCAATAGAGTGCGATTACGACGTTCGGACACACCGTTTCGCTGAGGTGTTCCAGGCGGCATGAGCTGTGAAACGATTCCACATTTCCTTAAGTGTGTGCCAAATTCGTGACTTAAATATTCTCCTCCACGATCTGATCGTAGGAACTTTATTTTTTGGTCACGTTGATTCTCTACTTCATTCTGAAATTCCTTGAACTTTTCAAAGGTCTCAGACTTGTGTTTCATTAAGTAGATATACCCATATCTACTCAAGTCATCAGTGAGAGTGAGAACATAACGATATCCTCCGCGAGCCTCAACGCTCATTGGACCGCACACATCGGTATGTATGATTTCCAACAAGTTGGTTGCTCGCTCCATTGTTCCGGAGAACGGAGTCTTGGTCATTTTGCCCATGAGGCATGGTTCGCATGTGTCAAACGATTCATAATCAAGAGACTCTAAAAGTCCATCAGCATGGAGCTTCTTCATGCGCTTGACACCAATGTGACCAAGGCGGCAGTGCCACAAGTATGTGGGACTATCGTTATCAACTTTACATCTTTTGGCATCCACACTATGAACATGTGTAATATTACGCTCGAGATTCATTAAAAATAAACCATTGACCATCGGAGCATGACCATAAAACATATCTCTCATATAAATCGAACAACCATTATTCTAAGACTTAAATGAGTAGCCATCTCGTATTAAACGAGATCCAGATACAATGTTCATGCTCAAACTTGGCACTAAATAACAACTATTAAGGTTCAAAACTAATCCCGTAGGTAAGTGTAGAGGCAGCGTGCCGACGGTGATCACATCGACTCTGGAACCATTCCCGACGCGCATCATCACCTCGTCCTTCGCCAGTCTCCGTTTATTCCGTAGCTCCTGCTGTGAGTTACAAATATGAGCAACGGCACCGGTATCAAATACCCAGGAGTTACTACGAGTACTGGTAAGGTACACATCAATTACATGTACATCAAATATACCTTTGGTGTTGCCGGCCTTCTAATCTGCTAAGTATTTGGGGCAGTTCCGCTTCCAGTGACCCTTCCCCTTGCAATAAAAGCACTCAGTCTCAGGCTTGGGTCCATTCTTTGACTTCTTCCCGGCAACTGGCTTACCGGGCGCGGCAACATCCTTGCCGTCCTTCTTGAAGTTCTTCTTGCCCTTGCCCTTCTTGAACTTAGTGGTCTTATTGACCATCAACACTTGATGTTCTTTCTTGATTTCAGCCTCTGCTGACTTCAGCATCGAGAACACTTCAGGAATGGTTTTCACCATCCCCTGCATGTTGTAGTTCATCACAAAGCTCTTGTAGCTTGGTGGGAGCGACTGGACGATTCTGTCAATGACCGCCTCATCTGGGAGGTTAATGTTCAGCTGGGTCATACGGTTGTGCAACCCAGACATCTTGAGGATGTGCTCAATGACAGAACTGTTTTCCTCCATCTTACAACTGTAGAACTTGTCGGAGACATCATATCTCTCGACCCGGGCATGAGCTTGAAAAACTAGTTTCAGCTCTTTGAACATCTCATATGCTCCGTGATGCTCAAAACGCTTTTGGAGCCCCGGTTCTAAGCTGTAAAGCATGCCGCACTGAACAAGGGAGTAATCATAAGCACGAGTTTGCCAAGCATTCATAATGTCTTGGTTCTCTGGGACGGGAGCGTCACCTAGCGGTCCATCTAGGACCCAGTCCGTATAGTTGCTGCCATCATCTTTCAGCTTGGTTTTCTCTAGGAACGCGTTGAAGTTCATGTTGACATGAGTGTTGGCCATTTGATCTACAAGACATATTTGCAAAGGTTTTAGACTAAGTTCATGATAATTAAGTTCATCTAATCAAATTATGAACTCCCACTCAGATTAGACATCCCTCTAGTCATCTAAGTGTTACACGATCCGAGTCGACTAGCCCGTGTCCGATCATCACGTGAGACGGACTAGTCATCGTCGGTGAACATCTTCATGTTGATCGTATCTTCCATACGACTCGTGTTCGACCTTTTGGTCTCCGTGTTCCGAGTCCATGTCTGCACATGCTAGGCTCGTCAAGTTAACCCTAAGTTTTTTTGCTGTGTAAAACTGTCTTACACCCGTTGTATGTGAACGTAAGGATCTATCACACCTGATCATCACGTGGTGCTTCGAAACGCCGAACTGTAGCAACGGTGCACAGTTAGGGGAGAACACTTCTTGAAATTTTTTGTAAGGGATCATCTTATTTACTACCGTCGTCCTAAGTAAACAAGATGCATAAACATAATAAACATCACATGCAATTATATAGTTGTGACATGATATGGCCAATATCATATAGCTCCATTGATCTCCATCTTCGGGGCTCCATGATCATCTTGTCTCCGGCTTGACACCATGATCTCCATCATCATGATCTCCATCATCGTGTCTTCATGAAGTTGTCACGCCAACGACTACTTCTACTTCTATGGCTAACGCGTTTAGCAATAAAGTAAAGTAGTTTACATGGCATTCTTCAATGACACGCAGGTCATACAAAAAATAAAGACAACTCCTATGGCTCCTGTCGGTTGTCATACTCATCGACATGCAAGTCGTGAATCCTATTACAAGAACATGATCTCATACATCACAATTCATCATTCATCACAACTTCTAGCCATATCACATCACATGATCAATTGCTGCAAAAACAAGTTAGACGTCCTCTAATTGTTGTTGCATCTTTTACGTGGCTGCAATTGGGTTCTAGCAAGAACGTTTTCTTACCTACGAATAACCACAACGTGATTTTGTCAACTTCTATTTACCCTTCATAAGGGCCCTTTTCATCGAATCCGCTCCAACTAAAGTGGGAGAGACAGACACCCGCCAGCCACCTTATGCAACTAGTGCATGTTAATCGGTGGAACCGGTCTCACGTAAGCGTACGTGTAAGGTTGGTCCGGGCCGCTTCATCCCACAATACCGCTGAAGCAAGAAAAGACTAGTAGAGGCAAGCAAGTTGACAAGATCCACGCCCACAACGAAATTGTGTTCTACTCGTGCATTAGAGAACTACGCATAGACCTAGCTCATGATGCCACACTTGGGGAACGTTGCAGAAAATTAAAAATTTTCCTACGGTTTCACCAAGATCCATCTATGAGTTCATCTAAGCAACGAGTCAAGGGAGTGAGTTTGCATCTACATACCACTTGTAGATCGCGTGCGGAAGCTTGCAAGGGGATGGTGATGATGGAGTCGTACTCGACGTGCTTCAGATCACAGATGTCCAAGTGCTAAATGGACAGCACCTCCGCGTTCAACACACGTACGGGATGGGAGACGTCTCCTCCTTCTTGATCCAGCAAGGGGGAAGGAGAGGTTGAGGAAGATCGCTCCAACGGCAGCACGACGGCGTGGTGGTCTGGTGCGGCAGTACTCCGACAGGGCTTCGCAAGCGCGTAACGGAGGAGGAGATGTGTTGGGGAGGGGAGGGGCTGCGCCTTGGAGATGTGTACAGCAGCCCTCCCCTCACCCCTCTATTTATAGGGGAAGGGGCAAGGGGGGCCGACCCCTCTAGATGGGATCTAGAGGGGGGGCGGCGGCCAGGGAGGGGGGACTTGCCCCCCAAGCAAGGGGGGCGCCCCCCTTAGGGTTTCCCCCCAACCCTAGGCGCATGGGCCCAAGGTGGGGGGCGCGCCCAGCCCTCCAGGGGCCGGCTCCCTCCCCTTTGCGGCCCATGTGGCCCTCCGGGAGGGGTGGCCCCTCCCGGTGGACCCCCGGAACCTCTCCGGTGGCCCCGGTACAATACCGATAAGCCCCCGAAACTTTCCGGTGTCCGTATGACAACTTCCCATATATATAACTTCACCTCCGGACCATTCCGGAACTCCTCGTGACGTCCGGGATCTCATCCGGGAATCCGAACAACATTCGGTAGTCACATATTAGTCTTCCTAATAACCCTAGCGTCACCGAACCTTAAGTGTGTAGACCCTACGGGTTCGGGAGACATGCAGACATGACCGAGACCACTCTCCGATCAATAACCAACAGCGGGATCTGGATACCCATGTTGGCTCCCACATGTTCCACGATGATTTCATCGGTTGAACCACGATGTCAAGGATTCGATCAAACCCTGTATACAATTTCCTTTGTCAATCGGTACGTTACTTGCCCGAGACTCGATCGTCGGTATCCCAATACCTTGTTCAGTCTTGTTACCGGCAAGTCACTTTACTCGTACCGTAATGCATGATCCCGTGGCCAACACCTTGGTCACCTTGAGCTCATTATGATGATGCATTACCAAGTGGGCCCAGAGATACCTCTCCGTCATACGGAGTGACAAATCCCAGTCTCGATCCATGTCAACCCAACAGACACTTTCGGAGATACCTGTAGTGCACCTTTATAGTCACCCAGTTACGTTGTGACGTTTGATACACCCAAAGCACTCCTACGGTATCCGGGAGTTACACGATCTCATGGTCGAAGGAAGAGATACTTGACATTGGCAAAGCTCTAGCAAACGAACTACACGATCTTTGTGCTATGCTTAGGATTGGGTCTTGTCCATCACATCATTCTCCTAATGATGTGATCCCTTTATCAACGACATCCAATGTCCATAGCCAGGAAACCATGACTATCTGTTGATCACAACGAGCTAGTCAACTAGAGGCTCACTAGGGACATATTGTGGTCTATGTATTCACACGTGTATTACGATTTCCGGATAATACAGTTATAGCATGAATAAAAGACAATTATCATGAACAATGAAATATAATAATACTTTTATTATTGCCTCTAGGGCATATTTCCAACAGTTGCCGCTCCTCACGTGTGTGTGGGCGCGCCTCCCGTGCATGCGGCCGCGCCTCCCATGCCTGCGGCAGCGCCATGCAGGCAAAGACAGAAGCCAGGTGCATGGAGAGCGACGACTCGGTGGCCAACTTCTCCATGTCCGCAGTCATCATTGAGGAGAAGTAGAACACGGGAGGCCGCCGCCACTTGGGTCCAATGAAGGCCACCGCCGAGGCGACGACTGTGCATTCAGGTGGTTTCTTTGCTGCTACGTCTCTTTCGAGGACCATCGTCGACCCCGCAAGTGTCTGTATGACATGAGGAAGACAAAGGGATCCGCTGGCGGCCATTTAGATTATGTACTCCCTCTCCAGCTGGCGGGAAATATTTGTTCTAAGAATGGATAATTGTATGTATCTATAACTAAAATAAGTCTAGATACATCCATTTCTAGGACATGTATTTCCAGACGGAGGGAGTATTAATTATACCAAGAGAGCCGGATTAGCACCGCTTAGTTCATGTAAATGTAATGAAATCCATCATGTTTATATGAAGATCCAGTTTTTTATACGAAATCCTACATGCTTATATTAAATCAGTCCGTGTTTGCATGAATTTCATCTGGTTGGTTAGAGTTGTGAAAATGTATGTCGCTGGCGTTTGATGTCGTCCTCCGCGCAAGGAAGCAGGAGGAAATTTGCCGGCTGCCGTTGGAGATGCTCTTATGCTGGAAATAATAGAGTGACATCCATTCCATGTGAGTTAATTGCGTGTCTGATTGTCCCTCTATAAAAAGTTAGTTGCATGTACAGTGTACACGTGACTTGCAGGGTGGCTACAGCTTCGTACAAAAAGTTAAAAAGAAACAAGTCCATCCTTAATCTTATATTCTAAGTACTCTGTGGGTTCCACTGTCAGTACAATAGCAAAATAAGTATATATTAAATTAGTAATATAAAATATAAAAATATAAAGTTAAATTCAGAATTTGAACTCATGTCATTGCATTGCGAGCATCCGACGCTAACCAGTCTAGCACATTTTTGTTGTAGACCATGTTGGAGATATATCTCCATGTCTACTCTTATACTCCATCCATTCCTAAATATTTTTCTTTTTCAGATTTCAAATGGAGTACCACATACGGATGTGTATGTAGACATAATTTAGAGTGTAGATTCACTCATTTTGCTCCGTATATAGTCACTTGTTGAAATCTCTAAAAAGACAAATATTTAGGAACGGGGGGAGTCGAAAACAGAGTTGGTGATGATGGTGTGCGTGTCATCCTGCAATATAGGCCGTCGGATTTATATCTAACGGACAGGAAGGAAACTATGGCTATTTTGCAAATATATACCCACACCCCTCGCCAAGTTTGCAAATAAGGCCTTCCCTTGTTCATCATTTTCTCTCACAAGATAAACTACTCATACAAATGCATCTTGATGTTCCGTGCAACGCACGGGCACTACTAGGGAAAACCTTATACACAGAATCTTAGCAGCAACGCGGTTTAAAAACAAACGCTACTGCTAATTAGCAGTAGCGAGCTTGACGAAAGCCTGCTACTAGTAACGCAGTAGCAGTAGCGCTCTAGGTGAAACAATTGATACTACCATAATTGCCACGGCGTTGCCTCCAGGCTAGATATAGTAGTAGCGCCCTTCGCTGGACGCGCTACTGCTAAAGTACTTAGTCGCGGCGTTTTTCTTCAAAACTCACTACTGCTAAAGTACTTAGTAGCAGAATTTTTGATGCGTGCTTAGACTTATCAGTAGTGTTTTGACGTAAAACTCGCTATTGCTACATTAGCTATAGCGCGATTACTAAAGTGCGCTACAGCTAGTTCGACTTAACCACCTGTGGGCTCAAAATTTTGCTAAGTCCTCCACCCCCCCTGTCCTCCTACTCCTCTGTCACCGCCGCCCGAGCCTACCCTCACCGCCGCCGCCCGAGGCCGCCCTCAACCTCACCGACGCCGCCCGCCGCCGCTCTCGACCTTACCGTCGCCGCCCTCGACCTCACCTCCGCCGCCCGAGCCCGCCTAGCACCGCCGCCTCCCGATCCCGAGCCCGCCCTCGCCGCCCCTACCTCTCCGTCGCTGAGCACCTCCCCGCCATCGTCTCTCCCCTCTCTGTAAGGACCCCACCCCTCCCCCACCCTCTTTCGCTCTGCTTAGTTAGTACTAGATGTTTTTTAGTAGTAGTAGATGTTAATTTAGGGTTCATAGATAATGATTTTTAGTAGTAGTAGATGTTAATTAGTACTAGTGATGGTACAAGTTAACTAGGGCGGTATGGTTAATAATAGATGTTTGTTACTATTGTATAATGTAGTTTTTTTTACTATTTTTAGTAAGTGTTTCAAATAATTAGTAAGTAAATTAATAAACTAGTTGAGCTAGTTTAGTTTTAGTTGAACTAGTTTAGTAAGTAAATTAATAAACTACTTGAACTAGTTGAATTAATAGAACTAATGTATTTTTAGTAAGATAATTAATATAACTAGTTGAAGTACTTTATTTTTAGAAAGAACTAGTTTTTTTTCTATTTATAGTAAGTTTATATTTAGTAAGAACTAGTTGAATTAATAGAACTAGTTGAACATGTCATATTTGTTGTTATTTTTTAGTTTAAGCAATTAATCGGGATGTATTAGTGATATCTTATAGGGTTTTTGCTTTTGCAGAAATCAAGGAGCCCCTCCATCATCCCCGCCATCGTCCCCGTCACCGACCCCCTCCGACCTCGAGGTGAGACCAGCCAAATCTCCATGTATATCGTGTGTTGCTCAAATAGGATATGTGGTTGCCCAAGTGGCCGGTCACATGTTCAGGTTACACCTCCGAGTGGCCTATGTTTTGCCGGAGTGTCGATTAATTTCCATTCCGGCAAATTTCTGGCGCTTGATATGTCCTTATTTACCAAAGGTCATGCCAGATTTTTCCGTGAATTCTAGCATGGCTTGTGCTAGAATATGCAGGAAATATCGAGTGGCCTATATTTTCTCGAAAAATAATGATCTAATTTAGGTTTTTTAGTATATATATTTAATTGTACAAGTTTAATCTTTGAAGTATGAACGTAGGAAATGTCGTACTCGGATGACGAAAGTCTCCCGGGGGAGTGCAGCTGGTGCCACGACGATCGAGGTCTGTGCGACAGGTTCCTTCAGCTGGCGAACATCGGCGCTTCAGCATTAAGCTCGAGGAGACCTTTGATGTTGAAACGGTACGCAACGACGACAAGTGTTTTTTCGTAATTAAGCATGACTTCAACTATCTCAACGTCTAATTTTCATCTTTTACAATTCGACTAGCTTATCCCATGCCATGCAAGAAGCTATGTCTTGGAGAGGATGGGTTTTGGAAGATCATGAAAATTTTGAAGCAAAGAAAATACACCTAAGGACCCTTCATGATATGGATTTCGAAGTAAATATGTACAATTCTCAGAGCGTAATCCATTTTGGTTTCCAAAATTGGGAAGCACTTTGCAAAATGTATGGTTTTTATGAGGGTATGATTTTCACCATGGATCTTGGTGATCCTGACATCGAGCAAGACAATATGGACATTTGGGTCCTTGTTGATACGCTTTCGATTCTACCGCAATGTGAGTTTCTCAAACATAGTTATTAACTAATTTATATTGTTTATTTCAAAATAGTTGATAGCTTATTTCCATTGACAGCTTATTTTGATTCTTCAAAGAATGTGCGGAAGATGGTAGACAAAACCCACTACATTGATGGCTCTGAATTAACTTATAAGGAGAAAAGTCATATGATTGCATTTTGTACTTATCTTGACAATTACAATACCCATTATCGAACTCCTCCAAATTATGGTGAATATGTGCCACTAGTGCATGTGTTGAACCACGGTAACTTCTATGGAGATACCCTGGTAAGATTTTTTACTGTTACGACATCTGTGCATCTTTTGCATACTTCTAAAACTAGCTAGTACATCGTTGCTAAGTACAAAGTTATTACTATGTTATTCAACAGAAAATCCTGATGGATTGTGTGCCTCATCTGATGTATCAGAATGGTCACCTTGCAGTTCTGAACATACAGCCAGGTCACTACGGATCTCACCTGTGCATATCGGATTTCTAAAACTGGTGAACACATGCTAATCAAAGAATGGAAAAAATGTTTGGACATTAGTAAGGAGGTTCTTGGAAGTAACATTAAGCGAAAGGCAAGAATTGGAGACAGGATAATCTCCATTCTCCATAATGGAGAGTCAGGGGCTATCTTGTTTTTTGCAATTTTACCTTGGAGAATATAGTAGGTCCTAAGCGAATTGTCAGGACCCCGACTCAATGCCACATCGATCTAGCATGTAACACCTCATATCACTTTGCGGCCTCACGCACGGTATTCCCACGGGTGTCGCCTTACCTTTGCCCGGGACCGTTTGCGCCTTTTGGCTCACGTATATGATGATGTCGCTAGCATCCATATGATTAAGAGTTCGGGCTGACATGACTAGTCGTAAACCCGAAGTGGCACAGACTTACAGGGACAGGCATCCATGACCCAGCATCGAACGTGTCGGTCATCAGCGAGTGAATCCAGGCTGTAGCACTGGGCTAGCAGGACTCCGGTGAACCGGGCTGTAGCGGGCTAACAGGACTCCGGTATTCATCGCGTGACATTTCCCCGAAGGGACAGACACAGGAACGAAGAAGGACACATGCCGGCCAGCCTAAGTGTTCCGGAGCAGTAGCAAGCTACCATGGCTCGGTGGAAACACTAGGAGACATTTCCCGGTAAGAGAGGCTACTAAAGATAAACAACTAGATGGTCAGATCCCACACATACCAAGCATTTCAATAGCATACACACAATATGCTCGATATGTGCAAATACAACATGGCATCACAACATGACTCTACGACTCAAGTAATTTATTCAATAGGCTCCGAGGAGCGAGATATTACAAACATGGGTCTCATGACCCAAGAATCAGAGCATACAAATCAAAGCACAAGCGGAAGCTATCATGTCTGAGTACAGACATCTATAAATGAAAAAAGGCTGAGAGGCCTGACTATCTACCAAATCCTGCCGAGGCACAAGATCGTAGCTGAGGTATCAAGCTAAACGTCGAAGTCCAAGCGGAACTACTAGTGAGACTGAAGTCTCTCTGCAAAAACATAAAATAGGCAAAAGTGAGTACAAATGTACCCAGCAAGACTTACATCAGATCTATCTACACATGCATCATTATCAACAAAGGGGATGGTGGAGTTTGACTGCAGCAAGCCAGCTTTGACTCGGTGGCTACCCTGAACTACGACTGCAAGTAACTCTTTTGAGGTGGCGCACACGAGTCCACATATTCACCATATCAATACACCACTATGGATCCGCTCCCGTCTCCCTATGAGAACGCCATCCATAGCACTCACACTTATCTTGCGTATTTTAGAGTATTCACTTTCACTTGTCTATGAACTGATATAAGCAACCCAGAAGTCCTTTTCCGCGGACACGGCTATTCGAATAGATGATGTTAACCCTGCAGGGGTGTACTTCTCCACACACGCTCTCACCACTTACCGCCGTTTACACGACATGTACTCGGCAACCTTCAAGCGGAAGCCCAACGTGGGTGTCGGCCACGGCCTGCCTAAACACTCAAGTCTCTAGTCCAGGTTTATCGCCTATTCGGGTTCCATCCATGAGGAGATCCGGCCGGAGTTTCGCTCACAGCCCCAAACGATGTGTACAGGGTTCCGTGACACCAAACGGGCGCCCGGTTTACCCGGCCACGTGCCTACCGCATCACAACCCACCCCTACGGTCAGCGCTGCGCACGGCCTCCAACATACTACAAACACCAGAAACTACTTGCAACTCCTGGACAGAGTACAAGGGTGATCAAGAAGCCGAGAGGGTCCACTGGTTTCGGGCCCAATGCGTGGTAGTAGCTGAATCATGGATCACAAACACAGAACTCAGTTCCTGAGGACGGCTGCAATGAGACAACCCACCATGTACTCCTACATGGCCTCTCACCGCTACCTTTACCACACTTAGCTCACACACAGTAGGACAGGTTCACACGCCTCTGATTCATCCCCGATGAATCAGACCTGACTCAACTCTAAGCAGTAGCAGGCATGACAACAAACATAAATGAGTAGGCACATCAGGGCTCAAACAACTCCTACTCATGCTAGTGGGTTTCATCTATTTACTGTGGCAATGACAGGTCATGCAAAGGATAAAGGGGTTCAGCTACCGCAACAAGTAACAGTTGAATCGTTGTTGTCCTAATGCAGTAAAAGAGAGCAGGAGCGAGAGAGTGGGATTTTATAGGAATGAACAAGGGGGTTTTGCTTGCCTGGCACTTCTGAAGATAACATTGAGTCTTCATCAGTGTCAACGATCACATCATCGGTATCACGTCTATCGAGAGGGAACAAATACCGGCAACACAGAAGGGAACACAATCAATGCAATGCACAATATGATGCATGATCATGACATGGCAAAATGAATGTGTTATGAGCTAATGCAACTAGCAATAGATTAAATGAAGTTGGTTTGAATCCAAGATTCAAATTCAAACTCCATATGGGGTTATTTAAATGTCATTCACTTCATTTGTCCTAAACAGTAGTGATAAGTTGTTCTAACATGCATGAAAATGGTACAGATGGATTCCTTGAATTTTTCTGATAATTTTTCATATATAAATTATTTAATTTGGAGTT
>NC_041389.1:87918491-87918980 GCF_002162155.2 Triticum dicoccoides
CGGTTAATTTTCTATGAATTTTATAAGTTTTAGGCATTTTCTGGAATTTCCTGAATATAATTAAATCCAGAAAATACTTATTGCGTCAGCCCCACGTCACAGTGACGTCAGCGGGTCAACGGGCTGGTCCAGGTCAATCCTGACCTGTGGGTCCCATCCGTCAGTGACTAACCTAACTAATCTAATTTAGTTAACGGCCTGGGGCCCATTGTCAGTGTCTATTAAACTAACTAATATTTAGTTAACACTAATCCTAGCCTAATTAGCCGGGCGGGGCCCGCAGGTCAGTGAGAGAGAGAGGGGGTCAAACCGGGCAGTGGGGTCAACCCACGCCGGTCATCGGGTCAGCGGTCGCCGGCGTTTAGCCGCCGGCGAGTCCAGACGCGGCGGAGGGCTCGGAAATGAGCCACATGGCATCGTTTCGGCCGTGGTTTGTTGCATTCGAACGCGCGCAGTGGCGCGCATCTAGTGGTGGCGGTGACAGGTGCT
>NC_041389.1:87919266-87921679 GCF_002162155.2 Triticum dicoccoides
GTGGTCGGCGACGAGGTTTGGCGGCGGCAGCAGCTCGGGCAATCCTGGGGTGGCGCTATAGAGCACTAGAGGAGAGACCGAAGGGCGCTGCGGGCTCCTGGGAGGGCGGCGAACATGGTGACGCGCTCAGGCGCACGCTGGGATGGCCCTGGCCACGGCAACGACATGGCACGGCAGCGGCAAGCTCGGCCGTGGTCGGAAGATGGAGCTAGGGGACGGGAACAGAGGGGGCGAGCAAAGAGGAGGCAGCAGGAGCTCACAGGGAGACCGATGAGGTGGTCAGCGAGCTCGGGGGCGTCTTCGGTGCTGCGAATCGAACGGCGGCGATCGCCGGCCGTGGCGATGAAGATGGCGGTGATGGCGTGGCTTCAGGGCACCCGGCGTCGCGTGCGTCGTGGTAGAGCTTCCCGGATCCAAGGCGGAGCTCGTGGCCTAACTGGCTGGGCGTGGGGATGCTGGTGGCTCCGGTGGTGCTCGTCGGCGGTCTCGTGCGTCCGGGGATGAGCGAGGGAGAGAGACAGAGGAGGGAGAGGGGATGCAGCGAGTGAGGGAAAAGAGAGAGGGGACACGGGGCGTCGTCATGGCGCGAATTAGGACGAAGGGCGGCCTCCAGCGCGAAGCAGGAGGTGGCCGGGGCTCTCGGGCGCGCGCCACGCCTCGCCTCTGCCTACTAGCAGAGGAAGACGACGAGCGGCGAGGCAGATGGGCTGGGCTGGGCCGCGGGAGAAGCTGGGCCAGGCAGGTAAGCAGGTAAGTGGCCCAGGTGGCCTCTCTCCCCTTTTTTCTATTTTGTTTCTCTTTTCTATTTCTGTAGTTTTGTTTCTGATTTAGTTTATAGCCCAAATCATTTTAATAAATCCTGCAAATAATTGTGGCCATTAAATGAATTATTACAAAGGCCCTTAACTATTTTTAGAATTGTTGGAGCATTTAAAAATATTAATAGTATTTAAATGCCCCAATTCAAATACAATATGGATTATTCAAAAATCCATAATGGCCCAAAAATATTGGCATCATTTTTGGTAGAGGTTTTTCACCTTTGTCAAAAATCATGAACATTTTTGGAAGCCATTTGGACATACTTGAAAGTATTTTAGGTGAACCTAGTGAATTCCTTTAATGATAGGGTTTGAGCAATCCCCATTTCAAATTTCATAAAATTTAAACATGTTGCATGGATGCTAAAGCAAAAACAAACAAGGGCTGATCTGGGGCTGTGACAGCTCACCCCCACTAAACAAAAATCTCGTCCCGAGATTCAAGCGTAGGGTAAGGTGAAGGGGAAACGCAAACTAGTATAATCTTCATGATCCAGGGTGCACTTCAAATGAACGTTGATTTGAACACCATTTTGTCTTGAAGTCTTGCCTTGAAAAATCCTGTCAACATGACATGGAGGAAAGAAGGAGACTCTAGAAGGGTCGATCTCCTCGAAGATCGAACAACTCACGGAATGAGACATAAGACCATCTCTCGGGTTGAGACACGAGATACACATCAAGAGGGGTGGAAAGAGACGGATGACGAAGGTTCACTAGGTAGACAACAATTTCACGCTTAAGAAGGTGGTAAACGATTGTCAACGTAACGAGGAGTTGAGTTGCCATGATACCATAACGATACACCTTAGGGAAGGTGACTCGTAGAGATATCCCCTTAAGTGGCAAAAAGAATTACTTTTGATTCAGAGATCATTGAAACTCTTTAAACCAGCCTAAGACAATTCTCAAGCGATCGTTTGGAGGGGATCAGTAGAATGGCATACTCAGACTTGGATGATGTGGATTACCTTGTTGAAGACAACGCAATGGATGAATTTGCTTATCACCGGAAATGGAAGAGATCCATGGTAGAATGGCACATTGGCAGTGCAAGCTGGGAACAAAATGCAATGATGGGAATGATTCTAGTAACTGGGGAGAACCCAACAATAGAGAGTGAATCCACTGTTGAGAAGTTATAGCATAACCGAGGAAGTTGAGAGCAAACCTAGCTAGTGCCGATGGTAACACCCAGCGCTTGTGCGTGCTCTCAAGAACTTGAGCATTTCCATATTCATCAGGGTTTTACCAACATCCGTGTCAAGGGTCCGGTAACGCAACTTACTACCATGATGAATGGTGATGGAGGATGCAGATGCAAAGGAGGATAACACCTTCTTAGATTTCACCCTTGGCGGGGCCAAGGAAATAAAATCTGGATGATCGACCGAGAGACATTTAGCACTCCGCTTCTAATGTTCTCCTTGATGTGCTAGTGTAACCCATTCATAGATATGGTTTGATATCTAGAACATCAAGTAAAGGTCGGACTTCGGGAGCAATAGAATCCATAAGGAACAGTTACGGAGGTAAATCCTACGAAATCCTTATGGGGAGGTGGCCAACTTCCTCAAACAAGATACTACAAT
>NC_041389.1:87921689-87924147 GCF_002162155.2 Triticum dicoccoides
AAGGAACTTCTTCTCCTTGAACAAATCAATCAGTGGCTTGGTGTGCTCGGGACACATATGGAATGAAGATGATCAGTCTAACAGACCACAGAATTCTTCGCACGTGCATGACCGACTTGGGATGATTCCAAAGGAGCAAAAACAAACTTTCTCGAATTCACGACGGCAACTTACATCAAAATGCACGTGAATCAAAGGAAGTCACTCCTTTCATCAAACAAGTACTTCATGAGCTAGCATGAAGAAAATGCTTTCAAAAGTTTCCAACACTAACTTAATGTTCAACAACATCATGGAGGAGATAAGGATGTTGTCAATGGGCTCAACAACAACTCATCGGAATTTCCATATCACTGAACTTCCACCATCATGTGAACACGGTGATAGCATTGGTCAGAACCAAAGATATAATGGTGTATGCTCGAGGGACCAACCACGAGGAAGACAACATTACGAACATCGTTGGTTCTGACTTGATTTGACGATAGCCCACACTCAAATCAAAAGATTGATAAGACAATAGGTCCAGCAACTGATCACAGGAACCAATCGATGAAGATATCATCTTTCTTCAGCACACACTACACAAGAATATCCCTTTGGAACGAACTAAGTCAGGCAAGCTTTTATCTTCCAACTCTCCAAGTTGTTGTCTAGCTTAACCAACTAGCTCAGGGATATCTAACACCGATTCTTGGAGAGAAGGTGGTTCACAAGAAACCAACATGATCACGAGCTCAACATAACAGTCAGGGGACAACCTGGTAATACTTCCGAGAAGATATTCGGAAAATCACGAACCACCGGTATGTTACTAAGCTCGAGAACAATCTCGCTTTTGAGGGCAAGACGATATGATCGAATGAGTGAGGACTTAGCAAATCCTATCTCATCAATCGAGGAGTGCACCAGGAAAATGGACTAGGTAGCACAATCAACCTTACGGTGATGATTCAATAGTCAACTCGCTAAGGATGACGTTATTGTCCATTTAACTACCAAGCAACGGAGTTGCTAGGAGTATTGATTTCACACATCATGATTCACTTATCGGCACTCCGGCTGCAACAACACGGAACCGAGGAATGAAAAAGGATGGCGTGAAGTATCACTATGTCAAGAATTCACAAAAGGTGGTGCAATTCTCATGAAATTCCTGTCATAAAGAAGGTAATACTTCAGGGTAGAGCAGACCAGAAGCTGGATTGTATCTTGATCTGCGGAACACAACTACTTTGACCCAATCTTGGATATGGAAGAGGTACTGGAGTTTGTTTCTCCTAGTCATTCTGCGATAGAATGGCTTGACGGACCACAAGAGTAATAGGCATCGATAAACGAACGCACGCATACTCTTGACTATCGATTGATAGACGAGGGTCAGAATGCAACTAAAGAGAGCAACTCAAAGGAACATATAATTTTCTGAGTTGTGGATGCATAAATTAGTATGTCGAACCAAGTTCAACATATTTCTTCCGGATAACCCATGCAGAAAAGTAGAACTGGCAGAGTCACGATTTATGAATGGAGAACTCCTCAAGAATAATCCTGTTGTGATATTTCAGTTCAACGAGGAACTTCTGCCATAAGTAGTTCATGGTATTTGGAAGAAGAAGATACCACGGACTTCAAGGACTATCGCAAAGGTTACTAATATCCTAAAGGCACTAGCAATTACTATCAACATGAAGCAAGTAGGGTGAATCTCGGGTTCAAAACCCAGGGATAGAATACCTACTACTAAATGGCATCACGGGATGCTTTCGATAATGACGGCCAGATTCATCACACTGGAACATAAATCATGGCTAAATTACTAGATGATCCCCTAAGACACCTAGGGTCATAATACTAGCTCCAACATATATGTCAAGGCGATAGAATACCTCAACTCAACAATTAGTGTGATTGAGCTGGCATAAAGGAGCATCAAAACCAGAGGAAAACGATTTTGCAAATGCATCAGACTATTTAGAAACCTGGAATGACTCGGACAGCATAACGGCTGTAAATGCTCAGAAAAGATTTGAGACATTCACAAAATTGGTGGCATAACCACTCAGAAGCACAATATCAAGGTTTCGAGATCAACAGTTAACATACGGAAGTAGTAGGAACTGAACTGAGACTTAAATCCAACAATCTTATAAGTCTACGGATTAGTAACACGTGATCCTGATAGATAGATGAGAAGACCTAGTTCCTTAACCCCGTAGGAAAGATAAGATGACTCAGATCAGAAGGGCATGAGGTATAAGGAGTAAAAGGAGCCTTACGTTCCATCCCACAATCAATTCCCCTACATATAACTAAGAATTTCTAGACTCAACTTCGACCAGTTTGGCTTGGTAATCCTACAGGCAGTCAAGCTCTGATACCAACGCTGTCAGGACCCCGACTCAATGCCACATCGATCTAGCATGTAACACCTCATATCACTTTGCGGCCTCACGCA
>NC_041389.1:87926483-87927327 GCF_002162155.2 Triticum dicoccoides
CGGTTAATTTTCTATGAATTTTATAAGTTTTAGGCATTTTCTGGAATTTCCTGAATATAATTAAATCCAGAAAATACTTATTGCGTCAGCCCCACGTCACAGTGACGTCAGCGGGTCAACGGGCTGGTCCAGGTCAATCCTGACCTGTGGGTCCCATCCGTCAGTGACTAACCTAACTAATCTAATTTAGTTAACGGCCTGGGGCCCATTGTCAGTGTCTATTAAACTAACTAATATTTAGTTAACACTAATCCTAGCCTAATTAGCCGGGCGGGGCCCGCAGGTCAGTGAGAGAGAGAGGGGGTCAAACCGGGCAGTGGGGTCAACCCACGCCGGTCATCGGGTCAGCGGTCGCCGGCGTTTAGCCGCCGGCGAGTCCAGACGCGGCGGAGGGCTCGGAAATGAGCCACATGGCATCGTTTCGGCCGTGGTTTGTTGCATTCGAACGCGCGCAGTGGCGCGCATCTAGTGGTGGCGGTGACAGGTGCTAGGGTGGCCGGAAAAGTGGTCGGCGACGAGGTTTGGCGGCGGCAGCAGCTCGGGCAATCCTGGGGTGGCGCTATAGAGCACTAGAGGAGAGACCGAAGGGCGCTGCGGGCTCCTGGGAGGGCGGCGAACATGGTGACGCGCTCAGGCGCACGCTGGGATGGCCCTGGCCACGGCAACGACATGGCACGGCGGCGGCAAGCTCGGCCGTGGTCGGAAGATGGAGCTAGGGGACGGGAACAGAGGGGGCGAGCAAAGAGGAGGCAGCAGGAGCTCACAGGGAGACCGATGAGGTGGTCAGCGAGCTCGGGGGCGTCTTCGGTGCTGCGAATCGAACGGCGGCGATCGCCGGCCGTGG
>NC_041389.1:87929861-87930955 GCF_002162155.2 Triticum dicoccoides
GGAACAAAATGCAATGATGGGAATGATTCTAGTAACTGGGGAGAACCCAACAATAGAGAGTGAATCCACTGTTGAGAAGTTATAGCATAACCGAGGAAGTTGAGAGCAAACCTAGCTAGTGCCGATGGTAACACCCAGCGCTTGTGCGTGCTCTCAAGAACTTGAGCATTTCCATATTCATCAGGGTTTTACCAACATCCGTGTCAAGGGTCCGGTAACGCAACTTACTACCATGATGAATGGTGATGGAGGATGCAGATGCAAAGGAGGATAACACCTTCTTAGATTTCACCCTTGGCGGGGCCAAGGAAATAAAATCTGGATGATCGACCGAGAGACATTTAGCACTCCGCTTCTAATGTTCTCCTTGATGTGCTAGTGTAACCCATTCATAGATATGGTTTGATATCTAGAACATCAAGTAAAGGTCGGACTTCGGGAGCAATAGAATCCATAAGGAACAGTTACGGAGGTAAATCCTACGAAATCCTTATGGGGAGGTGGCCAACTTCCTCAAACAAGATACTACAATGATAGGTCTTCCGGCTGGGTGTGTTTGCCACAACATCCACTTTACCGGGTATCGAGGGACCAATATTATAGTTCTTGGGAAATGTTCCAACCATCATAACTGCCTGAGATTCAGATCTGGTTGGTGTCAGGATATTCCAGACTCATCGAGTCTAGGAAGAAAAACGAAAGTTTGCAACACAAATCGACGAGATGACGTTGCGAGATTCTCGGGGAATGAACTACGATAGTAAGCTCCAAAACATGAGCTGGTTCTGCTACAAACATGTGAACACGTTGTCCCAGACAAGCATGACCACGTGGTAGTCTTATAATAAAACACTACCGAGTTCTGGTTGGGAACCATCACCGTGGATAACGAAGTCCTTGCATAAGTCATATGATTAGCTCTTATAAAGGAACTTCTTCTCCTTGAACAAATCAATCAGTGGCTTGGTGTGCTCGGGACACATATGGAATGAAGATGATCAGTCTAACAGACCACAGAATTCTTCGCACGTGCATGACCGACTTGGGATGATTCCAAAGGAGCAAAAACAAACTTTCTCGAATTCACGACGGCA
>NC_041389.1:87930965-87954054 GCF_002162155.2 Triticum dicoccoides
AATCAGAGCATACAAATCAAAGCACAAGCGGAAGCTATCATGTCTGAGTACAGACATCTATAAATGAAAAAAGGCTGAGAGGCCTGACTATCTACCAAATCCTGCCGAGGCACAAGATCGTAGCTGAGGTATCAAGCTAAACGTCGAAGTCCAAGCGGAACTACTAGTGAGACTGAAGTCTCTCTTCAAAAACATAAAATAGGCAAAAGTGAGTACAAATGTACCCAGCAAGACTTACATCAGATCTATCTACACATGCATCATTATCAACAAAGGGGATGGTGGAGTTTGACTGCAGCAAGCCAGCTTTGACTCGGTGGCTACCCTGAACTACGACTGCAAGTAACTCTTTTGAGGTGGCGCACACGAGTCCACATATTCACCATATCAATACACCACTATGGATCCGCTCCCGTCTCCCTACGAGAACGCCATCCATAGCACTCACACTTATCTTGCGTATTTTAGAGTATTCACTTTCACTTGTCTATGAACTGATATAAGCAACCCAGAAGTCCTTTTCCGCGGACACGGCTATTCGAATAGATGATGTTAACCCTGCAGGGGTGTACTTCTCCACACACGCTCTCACCACTTACCGCCGTTTACACGACATGTACTCGGCAACCTTCAAGCGGAAGCCCAACGTGGGTGTCGGCCACGGCCTGCCTAAACACTCAAGTCTCTAGTCCAGGTTTATCGCCTATTCGGGTTCCATCCATGAGGAGATCCGGCCGGAGTTTCGCTCACAGCCCCAAACGATGTGTACAGGGTTCCGTGACACCAAACGGGCGCCCGGTTTACCCGGCCACGTGCCTACCGCATCACAACCCACCCCTACGATCAGCGCTGCGCACGGCCTCCAGCATACTACAAACACCAGAAACTACTTGCAACTCCTGGACAGAGTACAAGGGTGATCAAGAAGCCGAGAGGGTCCATTGGTTTCGGGCCCAATGCGTGGTAGTAGCTGAATCATGGATCACAAACACAGAACTCAGTTCCTGAGGACGGCTGCAATGAGACAACCCACCATGTACTCCTACATGGCCTCTCACCGCTACCTTTACCAAATCGTGTTCACACACTTAGCTCACACACAGTAGGACAGGTTCACACGCCTCTGATTCATCCCCGATGAATCAGACCTGACTCAACTCTAAGCAGTAGCAGGCATGACAACAAACATAAATGAGTAGGCACATCAGGGCTCAAACAACTCCTACTCATGCTAGTGGGTTTCATCTATTTACTGTGGCAATGACAGGTCATGCAAAGGATAAAGGGGTTCAGCTACCGTAACAAGTAACAGTTGAATCGTTGTTGTCCTAATGCAGTAAAAGAGAGCAGGAGCGAGAGAGTGGGATTTTATAGGAATGAACAAGGGGGTTTTGCTTGCCTGGCACTTCTGAAGATAACATTGAGTCTTCATCAGTGTCAACGATCACATCATCGGTATCACGTCTATCGAGAGGGAACAAATACCGGCAACACAGAAGGGAACACAATCAATGCAATGCACAATATGATGCATGATCATGACATGGCAAAATGAATGTGTTATGAGCTAATGCAACTAGCAATAGATTAAATGAAGTTGGTTTGAATCCAAGATTCAAATTCAAACTCCATATGGGGTTATTTAAATGTCATTCACTTCATTTGTCCTAAACAGTAGTGATAAGTTGTTCTAACATGCATGAAAATGGTACAGATGGATTCCTTGAATTTTTCTGATAATTTTTCATATATAAATTATTTAATTTGGAGTTACGGTTAATTTTCTATGAATTTTATAAGTTTTAGGCATTTTCTGGAATTTCCTGAATATAATTAAATCCAGAAAATACTTATTGCGTCAGCCCCACGTCACAGTGACGTCAGCGGGTCAACGGGCTGGTCCAGGTCAATCCTGACCTGTGGGTCCCATCCGTCAGTGACTAACCTAACTAATCTAATTTAGTTAACGGCCTGGGGCCCATTGTCAGTGTCTATTAAACTAACTAATATTTAGTTAACACTAATCCTAGCCTAATTAGCCGGGCGGGGCCCGCAGGTCAGTGAGAGAGAGAGGGGGTCAAACCGGGCAGTGGGGTCAACCCACGCCGGTCATCGGGTCAGCGGTCGCCGGCGTTTAGCCGCCGGCGAGTCCAGACGCGGCGGAGGGCTCGGAAATGAGCCACATGGCATCGTTTCGGCCGTGGTTTGTTGCATTCGAACGCGCGCAGTGGCGCGCATCTAGTGGTGGCGGTGACAGGTGCTGGGGTGGCCGGAAAAGTGGTCGGCGACGAGGTTTGGCGGCGGCAGCAGCTCGGGCAATCCTGGGGTGGCGCTATAGAGCACTAGAGGAGAGACCGAAGGGCGCTGCGGGCTCCTGGGAGGGCGGCGAACATGGTGACGCGCTCAGGCGCACGCTGGGATGGCCCTGGCCACGGCAACGACATGGCACGGCAGCGGCAAGCTCGGCCGTGGTCGGAAGATGGAGCTAGGGGACGGGAACAGAGGGGGCGAGCAAAGAGGAGGCAGCAGGAGCTCACAGGGAGACCGATGAGGTGGTCAGCGAGCTCGGGGGCGTCTTCGGTGCTGCGAATCGAACGGCGGCGATCGCCGGCCGTGGCGATGAAGATGGCGGTGATGGCGTGGCTTCAGGGCACCCGGCGTCGCGTGCGTCGTGGTAGAGCTTCCCGGATCCAAGGCGGAGCTCGTGGCCTAACTGGCTGGGCGTGGGGATGCTGGTGGCTCCGGTGGTGCTCGTCGGCGGTCTCGGTGCGTCCGGGGATGAGCGAGGGAGAGAGACAGAGGAGGGAGAGGGGATGCAGCGAGTGAGGGAAAAGAGAGAGGGGACACGGGGCGTCGTCGTGGCGCGAATTAGGACGAAGGGCGGCCTCCAGCGCGAAGCAGGAGGTGGCCGGGGCTCTCGGGCGCGCGCCACGCCTCGCCTCTGCCTACTAGCAGAGGAAGACGACGAGCGGCGAGGCAGATGGGCTGGGCTGGGCCGCGGGAGAAGCTGGGCCAGGCAGGTAAGCAGGTAAGTGGCCCAGGTGGCCTCTCTCCCCTTTTTTCTATTTTGTTTCTCTTTTCTATTTCTGTAGTTTTGTTTCTGATTTAGTTTATAGCCCAAATCATTTTAATAAATCCTGCAAATAATTGTGGCCATTAAATGAATTATGACAAAGGCCCTTAACTATTTTTAGAATTGTTGGAGCATTTAAAAATATTAATAGTATTTAAATGCCCCAATTCAAATACAATATGGATTATTCAAAAATCCATAATGGCCCAAAAATATTGGCATCATTTTTGGTAGAGGTTTTTCACCTTTGTCAAAAATCATGAACATTTTTGGAAGCCATTTGGACATACTTGAAAGTATTTTAGGTGAACCTAGTGAATTCCTTTAATGCTAGGGTTTGAGCAATCCCCATTTCAAATTTCATAAAATTTAAACATGTTGCATGGATGCTAAAGCAAAAACAAACAAGGGCTGATCTGGGGCTGTGACAGCTCACCCCCACTAAACAAAAATCTCGTCCCGAGATTCAAGCGTAGGGTAAGGTGAAGGGGAAACGCAAACTAGTATAATCTTCATGATCCAGGGTGCACTTCAAATGAACGTTGATTTGAACACCATTTTTTCTTGAAGTCTTGCCTTGAAAAATCCTGTCAACATGACATGGAGGAAAGAAGGAGACTCTAGAAGGGTCGATCTCCTCGAAGATCGAACAACTCACGGAATGAGACATAAGACCATCTCTCGGGTTGAGACACGAGATACACATCAAGAGGGGTGGAAAGAGACGGATGACGAAGGTTCACTAGGTAGACAACAATTTCACGCTTAAGAAGGTGGTAAACGATTGTCAACGTAACGAGGAGTTGAGTTGCCATGATACCATAACGATACACCTTAGGGAAGGTGACTCGTAGAGATATCCCCTTAAGTGGCAAAAAGGATTACTTTTGATTCAGAGATCATTGAAACTCTTTAAACCAGCCTAAGACAATTCTCAAGCGATCGTTTGGAGGGGATCAGTAGAATGGCATACTCAGACTTGGATGATGTGGATTACCTTGTTGAAGACAACGCAATGGATGAATTTGCTTATCACCGGAAATGGAAGAGATCCATGGTAGAATGGCACATTGGCGGTGCAAGCTAGGAACAAAATGCAATGATGGGAATGATTCTAGTAACTGGGGAGAACCCAACAATAGAGAGTGAATCCACTGTTGAGAAGTTATAGCATAACCGAGGAAGTTGAGAGCAAACCTAGCTAGTGCCGATGGTAACACCCAGCGCTTGTGCGTGCTCTCAAGAACTTGAGCATTTCCATATTCATCAGGGTTTTACCAACATCCGTGTCAAGGGTCCGGTAACGCAACTTACTACCATGATGAATGGTGATGGAGGATGCAGATGCAAAGGAGGATAACACCTTCTTAGATTTCACCCTTGGCGGGGCCAAGGAAATAAAATCTGGATGATCGACCGAGAGACATTTAGCACTCCGCTTCTAATGTTCTCCTTGATGTGCTAGTGTAACCCATTCATAGATATGGTTTGATATCTAGAACATCAAGTAAAGGTCGGACTTCGGGAGCAATAGAATCCATAAGGAACAGTTACGGAGGTAAATCCTACGAAATCCTTATGGGGAGGTGGCCAACTTCCTCAAACAAGATACTACAATAATAGGTCTTCCGGCTGGGTGTGTTGGCCACGACATCCACTTTACCGGTTATCGAGGGACCAATATTATAGTTCTTGGGAAATGTTCCAAACCATCATATCTGCCTGAGATTCAGATCTGGTTGGTGTCAGGATATTCCGGACTCATCGAGTCTAGGAAGAAAAACGAAAGTTTGCAACACAAATCGACGAGATGACGTTGCGAGATTCTCGGGAGATGAACTATGATAGCAAGCTCCAAAACATGAGCTGGTTCTGCTACAAACATGTGAACATGTTGTCCCAGACAAGCATGCCCACATGGTAGTCTTACAATAAAACACTACCGAGTTCTGGTTGGGAACCATCAGCGAGGATATCGAAGTTCTTTCATAAGTCCGGATTAGCTCTTATGAAGATACTCCTTCTCCTTGAACAAATCAGTCAGTGGCTTGGTGTGCTAGGATACACATATGGAATGAAGGTTGCAAGTCTCCAGACCACAGAATACTTCGCATGTGTGCATGACTGACTTGCGATGATTCCAGAGGAAGCAACATTGACTTTCTCGAGTCCACGGCGGCAACTTGCATCAAATGCACATGAACTAGAGGAAGTCACTTCTTACATCCGAACATATGCTTCATGAGCTAGCATGAACAAATGCTTTCAAAAGTTTCCAACACTAGCTTAATGTTCAGCAAAATTATGAAGAAGACAAGGATGTTGTCAATGGGCACAACAACAATTCATCTGGGTTTCCTTTTAAAAGGAATTCCATAGTTAAGTGAACAAGTGATAGCATTGGTCAGACCCAAAAGATATAATGGTGTATGCTCGAGGGATCAACCACGAATAAGACAACATTACGAGCATCGTTGGTACTGATTTGATTTGACGATAGCCCACACTCAAATCAAAGGATTGATAAGACAATAGGTCCAGCAACTGATCACAAGGACCAATCGATGAAGATATCATCTTTCTTCAACACACACTACACAAGAATATCCCTTTGGAACGAACTAAGTCAGACAAGCTTTTATCTTCCAACTCTCCAAGTTGTTGTCTAGCTTAACCAACTAGCTCAGGGATATCTAACACCGATTCTTGGAGAGAAGGTGGTTCACAAGAAACCAACTTGATCACGAGCTCAACATAACAGTCAGGGGACAACCTGGTAATACTTCCGAGAAGATATTCGGAAAATCACGAACCACCGGTATGTTACTAAGCTCGAGAACAATCTCGCTTTTGAGGGCAAGACGATATGATCGAATGAGTGAGGACTTAGCAAATCCTATCTCATCAATCGAGGAGTGCACCAGGAAAATGGACTAGGTAGCACAATCAACCTTAGGGTGATGATTCAATAGTCAACTCGCTAAGGATGACGTTATTGTCCATTTAACTACCAAGCAACGGAGTTGCTAGGAGTATTGATTTCACACATCATGATTCACTTGTCGGCACTCCGGCTGCAACAACACGGAACCGAGGAATGAAAAAGGATGGCGTGAAGTATCACTATGTCAAGAATTCACAAAAGGTGGTGCAATTCTCATGAAATTCCTGTCATAAAGAAGGTAATACTTCAGGGTAGAGTAGACCAGAAGCTGGATTGTATCTTGATCTGCGGAACACAACTACTTTGACCCAATCTTGGATATGGAAGAGGTACTGGAGTTTGTTTCTCCTAGTCATTCTGCGATAGAATGGCTTGACGGACCACAAGAGTAATAGGCATCGATAAACGAACGCACGCATACTCTTGACTATCGATTGATAGACGAGGGTCAGAATGCAACTAAAGAGAGCAACTCAAAGGAACATATAATTTTCTGAGTTGTGGATGCATAAATTAGTATGTCGAACCAAGTTCAACATATTTCTTCCGGATAACCCATGCAGAAAAGTAGAACTGGCAGAGTCACGATTTATGAATGGAGAACTCCTCAAGAATAATCATGTTGTGATATTTCAGTTCAACGAGGAACTTCTGCCATAAGTAGTTCATGGTATTTGGAAGAAGAAGATACCACGGACTTCAAGGACTATCGCAAAGGTTACTAATATCCTAAAGGCACTAGCAATTACTATCAACATGAAGCAAGTAGGGTGAATCTCGGGTTCAAAACCCAGGGATAGAATACCTACTACTAAATGGCATCACGGGATGCTTTCGATAATGACGGCCAGATTCATCACACTGGAACATAAATCATGGCTAAATTACTAGATGATCCCCTAAGACACCTAGGGTCATAATACTAGCTCCAACATATATGTCAAGGCGATAGAATACCTCAACTCAACAATTAGTGTGATTGAGCTGGCATAAAGG
Source organism: Triticum dicoccoides (assembly GCF_002162155.2). Lineage (NCBI taxonomy): Eukaryota > Viridiplantae > Streptophyta > Magnoliopsida > Poales > Poaceae > Triticum > Triticum dicoccoides. The sequence continues at coordinate 87,937,979 of NC_041389.1, forward strand.
AGCATCGAAACCAGAGGAAAACAATTTTGCAAATGCATCAGACTATTTAGAAACCTGGAATGACTCGGACAGCATAACGGCTGTAAATGCTCAGAAAAGATTTGAGACATTCACAAAATTGGTGGCATAACCACTCAGAAGCACAATATCAAGGTTTCGAGATCAACAGTTAACATACGGAAGTAGTAGGAACTGAACTGAGACTTAAATCCAACAATCTTATAAGTCTACGGATTAGTAACACGTGATCCTGATAGATAGATGAGAAGACCTAGTTCCTTAACCCCGTAGGAAAGATAAGATGACTCAGATCAGAAGGGCATGAGGTATAAGGAGTAAAAGGAGCCTTACGTTCCATCCCACAATCAATTCCCCTACATATAACTAAGAATTTCTAGACTCAACTTCGACCAGTTTGGCTTGGTAATCCTACAGGCAGTCAAGCTCTGATACCAACGCTGTCAGGACCCCGACTCAATGCCACATCGATCTAGCATGTAACACCTCATATCACTTTGCGGCCTCACGCATGGTATTCCCACGGGTGTCGCCTTACCTTTGCCCGGGACCGTTTGCGCCTTTTGGCTCACGTATATGATGATGTCGCTAGCATCCATATGATAAAGAGTCCGGGCTGACATGACTAGTCGTAAACCCGAAGTGGCACAGACTTACAGGGACAGGCATCCATGACCCAGCATCGAACGTGTCGGTCATCAGCGAGTGAATCCAGGCTGTAGCACTGGGCTAGCAGGACTCCGGTGAACCGGGCTGTAGCGGGCTAACAGGACTCCGGTATTCATCGCGTGACATTTCCCCGAAGGGACAGACACAGGAACGAAGAAGGACACATGCCGGCCAGCCTAAGTGTTCCGGAGCAGTAGCAAGCTACCATGGCTCGGTGGAAACACTAGGAGACATTTCCCGGTAAGAGAGGCTACTAAAGATAAACAACTAGATGGTCAGATCCCACACATACCAAGCATTTCAATAGCATACACACAATATGCTCGATATGTGCAAATACAACATGGCATCACAACATGACTCTACGACTCAAGTAATTTATTCAATAGGCTCCGAGGAGCGAGATATTACAAACATGGGTCTCATGACCCAAGAATCAGAGCATACAAATCAAAGCACAAGCGGAAGCTATCATGTCTGAGTACAGACATCTATAAATGAAAAAAGGCTGAGAGGCCTGACTATCTACCAAATCCTGCCGAGGCACAAGATCGTAGCTGAGGTATCAAGCTAAACGTCGAAGTCCAAGCGGAACTACTAGTGAGACTGAAGTCTCTCTTCAAAAACATAAAATAGGCAAAAGTGAGTACAAATGTACCCAGCAAGACTTACATCAGATCTATCTACACATGCATCATTATCAACAAAGGGGATGGTGGAGTTTGACTGCAGCAAGCCAGCTTTGACTCGGTGGCTACCCTGAACTACGACTGCAAGTAACTCTTTTGAGGTGGCGCACACGAGTCCACATATTCACCATATCAATACACCACTATGGATCCGCTCCCGTCTCCCTACGAGAACGCCATCCATAGCACTCACACTTATCTTGCGTATTTTAGAGTATTCACTTTCACTTGTCTATGAACTGATATAAGCAACCCAGAAGTCCTTTTCCGCGGACACGGCTATTCGAATAGATGATGTTAACCCTGCAGGGGTGTACTTCTCCACACACGCTCTCACCACTTACCGCCGTTTACACGACATGTACTCGGCAACCTTCAAGCGGAAGCCCAACGTGGGTGTCGGCCACGGCCTGCCTAAACACTCAAGTCTCTAGTCCAGGTTTATCGCCTATTCGGGTTCCATCCATGAGGAGATCCGGCCGGAGTTTCGCTCACAGCCCCAAACGATGTGTACAGGGTTCCGTGACACCAAACGGGCGCCCGGTTTACCCGGCCACGTGCCTACCGCATCACAACCCACCCCTATGGTCAGCGCTGCGCACGGCCTCCAGCATACTACAAACACCAGAAACTACTTGCAACTCCTGGACAGAGGAGAAGGGTGATCAAGAAGCCGAGAGGGTCCATTGGTTTCGGGCCCAATGCGTGGTAGTAGCTGAATCATGGATCACAAACACAGAACTCAGTTCCTGAGGACGGCTGCAATGAGACAACCCACCATGTACTCCTACATGGCCTCTCACCGCTACCTTTACCAAATCGTGTTCACACACTTAGCTCACACACAGTAGGACAGGTTCGCATGCCTCTGATTCATCCCCGATGAATCAGACCTGACTCAACTCTAAGCAGTAGCAGGCATGACAACAAACATAAATGAGTAGGCACATCAGGGCTCAAACAACTCCTACTCATGCTAGTGGGTTTCATCTATTTACTGTGGCAATGACAGGTCATGCAAAGGATAAAGGGGTTCAGCTACCGCAACAAGTAACAGTTGAATCATTGTTGTCCTAATGCAGTAAAAGAGAGCAGGAGCGAGAGAGTGGGATTTTATAGGAATGAACAAGGGGGTTTTGCTTGCCTGGCACTTCTGAAGATAACATTGAGTCTTCATCAGTGTCAACGATCACATCATCGGTATCACGTCTATCGAGAGGGAACAAATACCGGCAACACAGAAGGGAACACAATCAATGCAATGCACAATATGATGCATGATCATGACATGGCAAAATGAATGTGTTATGAGCTAATGCAACTAGCAATAGATTAAATGAAGTTGGTTTGAATCCAAGATTCAAATTCAAACTCCATATGGGGTTATTTAAATGTCATTCACTTGATTTGTCCTAAACAGTAGTGATAAGTTGTTCTAACATGCATGAAAATGGTACAGATGGATTCCTTGAATTTTTCTGATAATTTGTCATATATAAATTATTTAATTTGGAGTTACGGTTAATTTTCTATGAATTTTATAAGTTTTAGGCATTTTCTAGAATTTCCTGAATATAATTAAATCCAGAAAATACTTATTGCGTCAGCCCCACGTCACAGTGACGTCAGCGGGTCAACGGGCTGGTCCAGGTCAATCCTGACCTGTGGGTCCCATCCATCAGTGACTAACCTAACTAATCTAATTTAGTTAACGGCCTGGGGCCCATTGTCAGTGTCTATTAAACTAACTAATATTTAGTTAACACTAATCCTAGCCTAATTAGCCGGGCGGGGCCCGCAGGTCAGTGAGAGAGAGAGGGGGTCAAACCGGGCAGTGGGGTCAACCCACGCCGGTCATCGGGTCAGCGGTCACCGGCGTTTAGCCGCCGGCGAGTCCAGACGTGGCGGAGGGCTCGGAAATGAGCCACATGGCATCGTTTCGGCCGTGGTTTGTTGCATTCGAACGCGCGCAGTGGCGCGCATCTAGTGGTGGCGATGACAGGTGCTGGGGTGGCCGGAAAAGTGGTCGGCGACGAGGTTTGGCGGCGGCAGCAGCTCGGGCAATCCTGGGGTGGCGCTATAGAGCACTAGAGGAGAGACCGAAGGGCGCTGCGGGCTCCTGGGAGGGCGGCGAACATGGTGACGCGCTCAGGCGCACGCTGGGATGGCCCTGGCCACGGCAACGACATGGCATGGCGGCGGCAAGCTCGGCCGTGGTCGGAAGATGGAGCTAGGGGACGGGAACAGAGGGGGCGAGCAAAGAGGAGGCAGCAGGAGCTCACAGGGAGACCGATGAGGTGGTCAGCGAGCTCGGGGGCGTCTTCGGTGCTGTGAATCGAACGGCGGCGATCGCCGGCCGTGGCGATGAAGATGGAGGTGATGGCGTGGCTTCAGGGCACCCGGCGTCGCGTGCGTCGTGGTAGAGCTTCCCGGATCCAAGGCGGAGCTCGTGGCCTAACTGGCTGGGCGTGGGGATGCTGGTGGCTCCGGTGGTGCTCGTCGGCGGTCTCGGTGCGTCCGGGGATGAGCGAGGGAGAGAGACAGAGGAGGGAGAGGGGATGCAGCGAGTGAGGGAAAAGAGAGAGGGGACACGGGGCGTCGTCGTGGCGCGAATTAGGACGAAGGGCGGCCTCCAGCGCGAAGCAGGAGGTGGCCGGGGCTCTCAGGCGCGCGCCACGCCTCGCCTCTGCCTACTGGCAGAGGAAGACGACGAGCGGCGAGGCAGATGGGCTGGGCTGGGCCACGGGAGAAGCTGGGCCAGGCAGGTAAGCAGGTAAGTGGCCCAGGTGGCCTCTCTCCCCTTTTTTCTATTTTGTTTCTCTTTTCTATTTCTGTAGTTTTGTTTCTGATTTAGTTTATAGCCCAAATCATTTTAATAAATCCTGCAAATAATTGTGGCCATTAAATGAATTATTACAGAGGCCCTTAACTATTTTCAGAATTGTTGGAGCATTTAAAAATATTAATAGTATTTAAACGCCCCAATTCAAATACAATATGGATTATTCAAAAATCCATAATGGCCCAAAAATATTGGCATCATTTTTGGTAGAGGTTTTTCACCTTTGTCAAAAATCATGAACATTTTTGGAAGCCATTTGGACTTACTTGAAAGTATTTTAGGTGAACCTAGTGAATTCCTTTAATGCTAGGGTTTGAGCAATCCCCATTTCAAATTTCATAAAATTTAAACATGTTGCATGGATGCTAAAGCAAAAACAAACAAGGGCTGATCTGGGGTTGTGACACGAATGTAGTAGGTCCTATGAGATACAATATGTTTATTATGTGGTACAATGTGTTAGAGTTGATGATGAGGAGTACTTGTGATTACGACTAGTGACCAATTTGCTATGTGATGTCTCATTGATGAAAACGATGATCTTGAGGAGGTGTTATATGACAATGATGTATTATGATGATAAGTTGTTAATGATATGATGATGATGATGATATTTATTATATCATTGGGTGAAAGAACCGCGGATTAGTTTTAAGTGGATGGACATCCACTTGAAACTAGTCCACGGTTCTTTCACCCCGTGATGTAATAACTCATTATGATGTAAAAACAATCTCTAAATTCCTGTTGTATGAAAACTTGTGTAAAGGTGTATGAATACAACATGAAATAAAAAAGAAATAAAATACGAAATAATAGTAGTAGCGCGGGAAGGGAGAAGCGCTACTACTAATTACCAGTAGCGCTCCTCGAGGGAAGTGCTACTACTAAGTCGATATAGTAGTAGTGTGGGTTGACGCACGCTACTGCTGAACTATAGCTGTAGCACCGTACTAGTAGCGCTCCATCCCGCGCTACTGATAGGCCTAAAACCCGCGCTGCTGCTAGGCTTTTCCCTAGTAGTGGGGCATCTAGCTAGTTTCTTTTAAAATAGTTACTGCGATAATTGGGTTGAAGTGATATATTTCATGTCTGCCCCGAATGATTTCAGATTCACAAGTAGTAACAAATATAAGGTTGCCTTGTAAATTAACAGAAAACAGAGTGAAAACTATCACATGAAGCCGGTAAAAACGAGGCACACTGGGTTCAGCGTCATCGTCACTACAGTTGTGCGCACGCGAGAAGTCTACATATCGAGGGGGCTACTGAGCGAGGCACAGAGACACAGTGTTTGAGAGAGAAACCAATTGACAGATTACGATCAGGTCGAGTTGTCACCCTTCTGTTGTCATTGTTGGGGTGGGGGGAGGGGGAGGTACAGAAAGACGTATCGAGAGTGTGCACGGTAGGCATAGAGGCACAACTAGCGAGTGTGTGTGTATATGTGTGTGTTTGAAAGAGGAGTAGATAGATTACTATCAAGATTGCGGTGCCACCCTACTCCTTCGGTGTCGGGTAGTGTGTGTGTGTGTTTGAGAGAGAAGCTTGTTGATAGATTTCTATCAAGATCGAGGTGTCACCCTACTCCTTCGGTGTTGGTAAGTGTGTGTGTGTGGGTGTGTGGGTGTGTGGGGGGGCAGTGAAACTTACATATCTCTACTCTCATAAAAAACAGAGTTGGTGATGATGGTGTTAAGGCACTCCCTTGTTCATTCTTTTCTCCCACAAGATAAACTACTCATACAAATGCATCTAGATGTTCCGTGCAACGCATGTGCATCTTGCTAGTAGGGAGAAGGAGTTTGTGTGACACATATCTAACTATATTAAGGGTCCGGTAGACAGCATGCGTGTGAGTCATACTTAAAGCATCACGAAGATAAACAAATGATGGCCATACAAGTCCCATAAAATTGAAGTGAGAAACATTGTGTACGCGCGCGCGTGTGCGTGCGTGCGTGGGTGTGTGTGTGTGTGTGTGTGTGTGTGTGTGTGTGTGTGTGTGTGTGAGAGAGAGAGAGAGAGAGAGAGAGCGAAATCTCAAAACAAAAGGTGCTCTGCTGGAATCCCATTGTACGTATTCATATGCTTCCGGAACTCGAGTTAACCTTAGGCATATTTGTGAGAGACATAATTATACTTTGAGACATTAGTGGTTGTGGGTGGGCCGAATTAAAGGGGTGGGCGTGTTCGACAGAGAGAGCATGTGTGTTTCTGTGTGAGAGACTTGTAGGATGGGGTAGAAAGATGAATTCTAACCTTGACGGAGGGAGAGAAATACATGAAGTACGCGTGTGTGATTCCGATGCCCACAGGGAAATGAGATATGTATGCGTGTGAGAGAGATTGCACAATTCATTCATGTATCACTATCTAGCGATCGTGGACGTGCATCGCTTGAACATAAATCAATATCTTCTTCGTATCGTGGCCGAAGGTACAATATCGATTCAATGCTATAAAGATTGGACACTCACATATCACATTTTTTTCTATCTAAATAAGCCTTTTCAGTTGTGCATGCCAAAGTTACAGTGATGTTTCTTCAAACAACCAATGTAGCTATCATCACTACAAAAAAAAGACACATCCATGACATTTTGGGCCGAACAATTTTTTTTCTGTCATACTTGACACTTCTATGATGATAACTGTGACAAAACCCGGTATCAGCATATATGTGTTGGGCTCCTATTTCTATGACAAAAAATCATGACAGAAAATGGGATTTTCATCCTGGGCGGGCCGGAGACGCAGTTACATGACATTCCTTGGGTTGTCCATGACGGAAAAAACCGTGCTAGAAGCGACGGCGAGGAAAATATTGGGGAGTTCCTGGTTACAGTGGGTGGTCTGGGGCCGAGCGATGCGCCTTTATCTCGTACCATACGCGCGTGGGTGCGAGCCGTTGGGCTCTAACTGAACCCAAGCGAGGCGTTGGGCTCTAACTGAACCCGAGCGATTGCACTAGCTACGTTACTGAAGCCGAGTGATTCCTTCACTACTACTGCTAATTGAAGCCGATCGATGCTGCCTCTGGATGAACAGTTCTCAGTGGGGGTGGATCAATAGGACCCCATGGTGTTGCCTCTAGATGAACAGGACCCCGTTGAATCCGGTTGGGGCTGGATGAATAGGACCCTATGGAGGGCTGGATGAACAGGACGACCCCGTGGAGGACTGGTTGAACAATAGCTAGTGGAGGGCTGGATGAACAGTAGCCCCATGGAGGGGTGGTTGAACCGGAGCCCGTGGAGAGGGCTGGTTGAACAGTAGCCGGTGGACTAGCGCACGGTGGAGGCTGGATGAACAGGAGCCCGTGGATGAACAGTCGCAGGTGGAGGCTGGAGGAGGTCGACGGTGGATGAACAGTAGCCCGTGGAGGCTGGAGGAGGTCAATGGTGGAGATGAACAGTATCCCATGGAGTCCCGTTTTGCGGTACGCCACACCCCTCCCGATGAACAGGACCCCCGTTTCGACCATAGCGCTCCAACACAAGTCCGTTTCCTCCGTTTTGCGGTACGCCACACACCTCCCGATCAACAGGACCCTGTTTCGACCGTAGGAGGTCCAACGGAAGTCCGTTTCCTCCGTTTTGCGGTATGCCAGACCCCTCCTGATGAACAAGATCCCGTTTCGACCGTGGCCGGTTGAACACAAGGCTGTTTCCTCCGTTTTGCGGTACGCCAGGCCTCGTTTCCATCGGCTGTTCCGTCCAAGCCCTCCCGATGAACACGATGACACATTCCATTCTGACCCAGCCGGTTGGCTCACCATGAATACGACGACGATGCAGTTTCTCCGTTCCGACCCAGCCATGTACATGACCCCTGGCCATACGTATGCGCGAGTAGGCGTTCGAGACCCTGCCCGTATGTACGTACGTGGTCGTATTTTCTTTCTTGCACATTGGCCGCTGTACGTACGTGTACATGCTACGTGCGCGCCTCTACTACGAAACGTGCACGTCTTTACATCGACCAGTATGTACGTACATGTTTGCGACCAGAATGACAATGCTACGTACGCTTCGACCAGGTGGGTCCCGACTGTCAGGCACTTCCTAGCGTGCGAAGATGTAGCTGGTGGGTCCCAGCAGTAAGGGGGAGAATTGTTTTTTTTTTTGCCCGTAATATGGACACGCTTCCTTGCATGTGAAGATGTAGCTGGTGGGTCCCAACAGTCAGGGGGAAACGTTTTTTCGTGAAATACGGTGGCCCGTCCGGTGGGTCGTTGCTGTCAGGTGGAGAAATGATTATTTTACGCGTAATAAGGAGGCACTTCTTTGCGGCCGCTGTGGACCCAGCTGTCAGCCTCTCCATGTACAGTACTCTTCCGATGGAAGTCGTTCCTTGACCAGGTTAACCATGTCGCGGCGAGAGCACGAGGGTGATGGACGACGGCGAGGCCTTGGAAGGGGATGACGCGGAGCCGGGGAAGACGCGACAGTGGAAGCACGCGCGGAGAGGAGTACGATGGTTCACTGGTTCGGCTGCAGTGTGAGGCTGCCGTCGCCGTAGGGCCTGGCCAGCGGTGGGAATAGTAGGGGGCGGTGAGGCTTCCGTGGTAGCACAGCCGGCCACGGGAGGCAGGAGCATGCGGCACGACCGGCGCTGCTTTTGGTGGCTGGAGCAAGAAGACCAGAGGTTGAAGAAGCACTACAGCTGTTGGATGGACATCGTACGGTCACTGGAGCTAGAATTGTTCATATTCACTAAGTTGACAAAGTCCTCTATCCCCGTCAACTTAGTAGGCCCACAAGTCAACCTCCCACCAAGGTGGGTCCCAACTAGCAGGGGGAGTATTCATTTTTTCGTGCGTAATAAGGAGGCACTTCCGGTGGGTCCGAGCTGATAGCGGGGGGAAGATTTTTTTCCCGAAATACAGAGGCCCTTCCGGTGGGTCCCAGCTATCAGGTCGAGGAATCATTATTTTGCGCGTAATAAGGAGGCATTTCCTTGTGTGGGCCCCTACTGTCAGCCTCTTCCGATGGCTAGTGTTTGTTGACCATGTTGACCTCGCCGTGCCGAGAGCACAAACGCGATGGACAAGGGCGAGGCCCAGGAAGGGAACCACCCGGAGCCGGCGAAGCCACCGCAACGGATGCCCATGCTAAGGGGAGTATGAGCGCTAACAGGTCGGCTGCGGGGTGAGGCTGATGCCGCCGGAAAATAACAGGATGTGTGGGTGGTTAGAGGGATGGCCTGGCGGCAGCACAGCCAGCCACGGGAGGAGGGAGCAAGCAGTCCCGCCGGCACTAGCTTGGGTGGCTGGAGCAGGAAGATCAGAGATTGAATAAGCACGGTGGCCGTTGGATGGACATCCAACAGTCACTGCTCTGTGTTGACTAAGTCGACAAAGCCATGCGTATGCGTCAAAAAAAAATTAGGACAGCGTCGTTGTCAACCTAGTAGGCCTAGAAGTCAGCCTCCAAATCTGTGGAAAACAGCATACAGCCCATTAGCCATTATTTTCAACAATTTACAACACATTTGCTAATTCTTAAGGATATTTGAAGCCCATATTCTTTTTATTAGCATTACACACCATATATTCTGGGCACTGCTAAAAAATTCAACAAATTTTGCATATTACGGTGGGGTCCGAACTCTTTTAATCATGAAATTTCGAGGCACATTAAAAATAATTTTTTAAAAATGATATCAAAATAAAATTCAAAAAACAATTCTCCACAAAAAACGAATGAAATTTAGAATCTTAACTAGCAAGATGCCCATTCGTTGCACGGAACATGAAGATGCATTTGTATGAGTAGTTTATCTTGTGGGAGAAAACATGATATTTTAATCTAGTTGCCACTTGGCTTTGGTTTTTATAAGAGTAGAGAGTAGAGAAATCCTGAAAAAAATGATATTTTAATGCAATTGACGGTTGGCTTTGGTTTAAAAATTTAGAGCCCATTTCTTACAACTTATAGCCCATTTTCTTGGGAAGCCCATTTCTTACTACTTACATCCCTCCTCGTCTTGAAAGATTTGCAGCCCAGCAGGGCTGAGAAAAGCAAGTAGGCCTCGGTTTTGGTATTCTCCAAAAAAAGAACTGGGCTAGCCATTTTCAGAAAGAAAAAATATATCAACTGGGCTCGTTATGTGCTTCAATAAAGGCGTAAGCGTGGGCTAGACGGGCACAGCCCCCGCTCAGCACGTAGCTGAGCTCCGTCTCTGAAACTAAAAAAACTAGGCGAGCTGCTGGGTCCCTAGTGTTATCCACTCGTTGTGTAATTTTCCCGTTTATTGACTACATTGACAATGGCCTGGGACCTAGTTGTCAAACAATTGGGAGGAAGTATTTTTTTGGCTTGTAATAACGAGGCACCTACTTGCGAAATCCAATGACCCTGGTGGGTCCCTACTGTCAGCCTCTCCACGTACAGTCATCTCCTGATTCCTCTTGGTTGTTGACCATGTTGACAATGCGAAACGGCGGCGGGCACAGCGAGTGAACCAAGGTGGAGAACGATGGCGAGGCCTTGGACGGGAACGAACAGCAGCCGTGGAAGATGCGACAGTGTAGTGGCAGGTGGAGGGGAGTACGAGGGCAACAACATGCAACTCAAGCATAAAAATGGTACAAAAAGCCCAAGGATTTATTGTTCATCAAACTTTTAGACAAAACCCAGATTGAACATGGCAGTAACATCTAACCCAACCACTCTTTTTTGCAGTCACAAAAAATGGATCGGCCTGATCCATAAAATCAACATCCTGTGCAAAAATAATTATTTCAGGATGACTACAACTTGTTGTAAATAGAAACCGAGCACGTCTAGAAGCCCTTTTGTCCACCTGAAACTTCTTTTGCTGTTCAACGTGTCCGCCCGTGAGAAATCTCTTGCGGTAAAAATTAAGCCTCATGGACAATAGTAACCTTGCATTCAACAGAAAGAATGTGACAAAGCTTCTGTTTGCCTGGTTGGATGCATATCCTTCCATCGTTATTGTCCTTAAACGAATGTCATGAGAACAGAGAAAATCCTGGTGCTTATTACCCCACCGATTGGTTATATGTTTTGCTCCATGTGGTTGTGCCTAAGTAGACATGAAGATTGAAAACAGTTAAGATTTGAAAAAAGAGTATGTCGAAAGAACGACAGCTGAACAGTTAATTCTAGTACAATATAGACGGGCTTTCAATGTGCATGAAATCATCACCTCTATTTATAAATTTTCCAGAGATCGAAAGCATCACAGCAAGCCAATAATTATGTCAGATCAAAACTAAACATTTTTATATATATGATCTTGACAGAATCCAGCAGCATTGATAGGCTATAAATGGATGAACTCTTCACTAAGCATATAACATAATATTAGTACCCAAAGTATACTCCAAGATGATATAAAACTTATGCACACAAATGAAAAATGCAGCTTATGATTACAAATGTGTAGATGATTGTAACACCCACGATGCGGCTATATCTCCCACGTGTCGAGGCATGACTTAGAGGCATAACCGCATGGTGGTTTTGTCGCAAGAAGGGTCATCTTCACACAATCCCATGTAATGAACAAGAATGGGATAAAGAGTTGGCTTACAATCGCCACTTCACACAATGAACATATAATTCAAACATCATTCAAAGCAGACACGTAGTCCGACTAAAGACGAAGCAAAAAGAAAAGAAGATAACCCAACTGCTAGATCCCCGATCGTCCCAACTAGGCTCTGTTAGGGATATACCCCACGGTATGACCTGGCCAGAGATATGACCCGGCTGGGACTTGATGTTTCATTGATGACCCAGCAGACTATAAGCCGGTGGGAACAGTTAATCATTGTAAGCCGGCAGACACAGTCATGTAATCCCGCAGACACAGTCATGTAACCCGGCAGACACAGTCATATAACCCGGCAGATACAGTCATATAAGCCGGGCAGTTAAGCCGGCAGATGTTAAGCCAGATAGTAAGCCAGATGGTAAGTCATATTGTAAGCCAGACCGTAAGTCAGATTGTAAGCCGGATTGTAAGAAGCCCAAGACGTTAAGAAGCACATGATGAGAAGCCCATGGTAAGATGTCAAAATAAGGTTAAGTCTTAAGTGCGAGTTGGACTCTACATGTTACCCGCCCCTTCAGCTTATATAAGGAGGGGCAGGGCACCCCAAGAAGGGGGGAAACAATCTCTAAGGTTAGACATAACTAGGAGAGCCGGCTTACGGCGACTCCTCTCATGAGTATAATGAGACCTAGCCACAAACAGCATGTAGGGTTATTACCGGATGATGTTTCCCGGGGCCCGAAGCTGTCTAAATCCTTGTCTTGTGCGTTGATCCACCTCGCGTCTCTCGATCCGATCAACCCCTCTCAAGCTACTACATAGATGTGTTGGCCTCACGACTAAGTCCTCACACTAGGACATCTGTTGTGAAAATTTCACGACAGTTGGCGCCCACCGTGGGGCCTGCGCACGGTGGTGTTGAGTTCTTGGAGGGATCCCTCTCAGGGATCGAGGAGTTCGCAATTTTCCGGATAAGAGAACCGGCTTGAAAGGACTTGCATCAAGATTTGGATTCATCAGTTCAGACTTACGGTTGGTAAGGTTTAAAAAAATTCAAATTAGGGTTACGGTCGGTTAGCTGCTGCCATCTTGCGATTTGTTCAATGGATTTCAAATCGCTTGAAGCCGACGGATTCTGAAACCACGAGGGAGCCAGTGCTCTTACTATAAGTTAAGCTGCTGGTTTTAACCCAGATTTGTTGCTATGGTTTTTTGTCAAGCCGCCTGGTCTCCGGGTTGACCTCGAGAAAATTCATCGCCGCTGTTCTTGACCAGGATTGACCTTTCAAACTGTCCTGTTCATGTCGCAAGTGGCCAGCCCCTTTTGAAAATCACCTTTGAGCCGCCGCGAAGCTGCGGCCTCAGCACGCCTCCACCTGACCCCCTCGGTTATGAGTCCTGAGGAAATCAACTATTGCTCCTGCTACTCTGGGCTTGGAGGACAAAGCAACACCAAAAGTACTTTCATTAGTACGTAGTGAAGATTAGTACTGTTGAGTGCTAGTGGATCGCTCTTATTCTCTGATTCATTGAGCGACTAGCACTACAAGTTTGACTTACGCATGGATTGAGGAAGATAGAAATATGAGTAGCAAAGAGCTAACAAGTGGGCGGGATTTCCTATATCAGTCGCCGTGTCATCTCTGCTGTTGTGGCCGCGTTCTGGAGCGGCCCGAATCCACCGCTGCAGCGGCAAATAGAGCGCGCCTCGAGCTGGCCTTCGAGCCGCATTACTGCGCGAGCCACCTTCCTTTGCGTTCGTCTGTGTCACGGTTTCCTTCGACGAGCCGCTACCAACGCGGACCTGAGTTGCTCCCGACTCCGCCTAGGTACCGAGCTGGCCTCGCTTCTCCGTCTGCCACAAGACGCGGCCCCGTCAACTCACCATGGTGCACCCTGTCTTGCCATTTCCATGGCCCTCGCCTGCGCTGGCAAGTTGCCGCCACTGCTGCATACTTCCAAGCCATCCCACGGTCTCAGCTTGATGCTGTTGCAGCCTTGCGCTACTCCGAGTCACTGCTCCACCTCTGCCATGCCTGGGCCGGCCCTCCCGCGTCAGCCGCCTTGCCTCCGAGCCGCCGACTGACCATGAGTTGGCCGGCGTCGCTGCCTATGCCGCTACCACGGTCCACTCGCGTTGGTATGGTATTGAGCATTGACCCGCTGCCGTTACTCCGCCATGACTTCCACGGCCAATTCAGGACTGGTTCTGCTGAGTCACCTCTACCCGAACCACCGCGAGCCACCCGGGCGAAACCCGCCTCTATAGTGAGTCCCCGCTCTGCCTCCGCTATCCTTTAAAGTCACACCAAGCTGCCCTAGCTTTCCCACTACAGGTTGACCCGCCTCTGTGAGCCAGCGATCGCGGCCATCTCGTACCCTCAGCCGTAGCGGTGTCAGGCCGGTTTTACCCCGGTTTCAAGCGGCGCCCGTTGCCAATCATGAGTCCCCGCTGAGTCTTCAGATCCCTCTCTGCTTCGAGCCGTCGGGTCTCCACTGCAGGCGAGTCACCACCCCTCGCCCCGGCAGCCAGCACTGCACCTCGGAGCCAACGCGGGTGACCTCTACCACCGCGGTCCGCCTCCGTCTCTCTTTGTTGCCACATTTTGAGCCGGCTTGCCGCGGCACCTCTCCTCGGCGGGGGTCTCCTCGACGCCCACGGCGGCACGGCCTCGCCTCGAGCGCCTCCTATCTTCGCCGATGTGACCCACCGCTGCTGCTCTGTGTCAAATCGCCTCGTTTTTGCAGCATCGGTTCATCCGCACATGGCCGCCGTCAAACCGCCGAATCAGTAGCCAGCTCTGCCGTCTTCCACTGCCATAAGCCGCCATGGCCGTTTCTACCTTCACCCCGTGGGTTTCGCTACCGCCTTGCGCCGTCGTGGCCGACGCAGTTGCTGATTCTAGGTCTCACCTTGCTGGTGTTGCCGCTGCGGTCATTGCGGCACCGTTTCCAAGCCACCGACCCGGCCTCTGCTCATTGACATGCCTCCAAGGTCTCGCCTGGATGCCTTAAAGGCGCCTCCCGCCAACTAGCCGTTTTGAGCTGCCGCTAATGGTGAGTCATCCTGTTGGGAGCCTAAATCGCAACCACGCCGCCTCGCCTCCGCCGTCGGTGAGCCGGCTCTGTCATGGTGATCCGCCTCGCTCTACCGTTGAATCCCGTGGGCCCGCCTCACCTTCCACTTCTGAGCCGCTTCAAAACCTCCCTCGCGGCGCATGTCTTCACTGTTGCGCCGGGGCGGTCAAAAGTCGCCGTCGCCTCGTGCTTCCACTGTCGTCTCACCCTTGCGGTGAGCTGCCGTGCTATTTCCATGAGACTGAGCCACTTCCACTGCAGTGGCTGTCGGTGTTGTGGTCCGTTTTTGATCCAAGTCGCTGCACCGCAATTTCGGGATGCCATCTCCATTTCCTTGCCTCTGACTCACCCTTGCGCGGGCCTTCATGTCAAGGCGCCGCTGCGGCCATGGCCGGCCACCTCCAAGCCGCCTTCACCGCTGGCCGCGGCCGTGCTGCCACGGCCTCTAAATCAACCCGCCACCGCGTGTTGACCCAGGCTGCTGCCCCTACGTTCTCACGCCACCCCGCATCCTCACGCTGAGTCGGACTCCGTCGAGTCACCATCCTGAGCCGCATGTGCTGGCCTCCGCCGTCTCTATTTCCAGAGCCTCAACCCGTTGTACCTTGCCCCTTTTGCCACGGATGCGCCGAGAGCCGCCAGCGTCAGGCCGGCCCTGCAATTGCCACCGAGTCACCGCCGCGAACTCGCCGTGAGTCACCAAGATGCCTCCGCTGGCACTGTCACGCCGCCTTGCCTCACCACGGCCTCTATGGCCCTGCGCTAAGTCGCCAGTCTTTGTTGTTCAAGCCGGGATTCGTTCCTCTGCTCCGGGTCAACTCCATTCCGAACCGCCCCTACCGCTACGCCACTCGCATCTGAGTCTCACTACTGGAATTACCTACTTTGCCATCTGCCAGCTCTTTGTCGTCTGCTAGCGGACGGCAAAGAAGCTCTTTGCCATTAGCTACCGAAAAGCAGACGGCAAAGAAAGGGCAGACGTCAAAAGAGGCATTTGCCATCTGCTGGCTCTTTGCCGTCAGCCAGCTGACGGCAAAGAATCTTTGCCGTCAGCTGGCTGACAAAAAAGAGAGAGGTGGCCCCCACCCCCCCGCCCGTTTGGGGAAAACTTAACACCCCACCTCTTTGCCATCTGCTAGCAGACGGCAAAGGGAGACAAAGGCGGACGGCAAAGAACGGCGGACGGCAAAGAGCAGACTAACTAACGGCCGCAAACCCCCCGCCCGTTAATTACTCTCTTTCTCCCTCTCTCC
>NC_041389.1:87954654-87956527 GCF_002162155.2 Triticum dicoccoides
CACCCCCGCCGACTGTCCCATTGCTCCGATCTGACGACAGAGGCATGTCGACGAGCGAGGAGCTCGGTATTGCGGGTGAAGTGCTCCAGCCAGATCCAGTGGAGTGGGGAGGGGAAGCCGAGAGGGTGGGTGTGCTACTTGAATCATGGCGAGCAGCGACGACATGGGGGCACGGGGCTATTACCACACCAGCGATGCACGTACTGCAAGCTCACTCCGGCGAGCTGCACGGCGTCCCCCCGTCGAGCTGATGAGGATTTGGCCCTCTAGCGCTGCGACAAGGGCGGGCGGCAGTGAAGAGATGGAGGATCTTTGGCGCTGCAACAAGGGAGCTGGTGGAGGGCTGGATCCCGTGGCCCTGGGCCAGATCCACACCGGCAGCTGTGCGGGCGCTCCTAGGGCAAAGGTGCGGTGGCCGGGGTACCTGCATCTGGCGGCAGCGAGAGGTCCGCTGGATCTGGCCGTGGCGGCGCAGAAGGAGGTCAACAGGGCAGGAGAGGGCTCTGGATCTGGCAACCATAGTGTAGAATGAGGTCACCGGCGTGGGGTGTTATGGATCTGACCACCGGAGCAAAGAAGGAGGTCACCGGGGCGACGACTGTGGCTTGGGGAGGCCTCCCATGGCAGATCGGCTGCTGCCGCACTGCGTGGTGGTTGGCGGGCGGCACGGTGGGAGGTGGTGGCCTGGAGGTTGCTCGCGCTGTGGAAGGTCGTGGCCAGGCGGTGGCCGGCGCGGTGGGAGATGGTAGGCTGGGCGGCGACGTGCGGTGGTGGGGGATCGGGGAGAAGTTGGTGGGTACTGTGCGTAGGGGAGGTGGGGGTGCTGGTTTGTGCGTGTGGGTGGGTGGGTGCGATGGGCGCGTCGTTAGTTTGTAGCTTCGAGGGTGGGCGTCGGGTGTTAGCAGAATAAGCTCCGGTGTTATCATAATAAGACTCTTAAGGGTGTTATCATAATAGACCCACCCTATATATATACATATATATATATATATATGTTATGGACCGAAGAGAGTGCCTAAGTCGAGAGAGATCAAGTGCGTGTGAAGGAGAACGAGTGAGTGTGCCAAAAGAGTGTGTGTGTGAAAGAGAAAGGGACAACAAACGATAAATTAGAGAGAGAGAGTGTGTGTGTGTGTGTGTGTGTGTGTGTGTGTGTGTTCGTTCCTTATGCAAACATATGACATGCATCTCTAGATAGAAAAGCAAGGTGAGGAGATACACGAAGATAGCTAGTGCGTGATTATTTGCAACGGAGAGAGACACCTATAGCACATGTCTAACAAAGGTCTGGCCAACAAGGGACAAAGGTCTAGAGGGACGTATGGAGAAGATGGGCGCATGAGGAGGGAGAGAGGGTGTGTTTGTGATAGAGAGATCCCTCGAGATCGTGAGGGGACTATATGGGTGGGAGACTGAGGGACGAGGTGCGTGTGTGATAGAAAGATGCCCCGAGAGAAATTAAGATAGACCATGCACATGTTCGTGATGGAGACTAAGAATTAGCTAGTCACATACATATAGGGGGACTGTGTTTGCCTACAATTGAGTGAGAGACCATCATACATGGCTAGGCGTGAGATTGTGTGTGTGTGCATGTGAGATGGAGAGAGAACGGGGGAGCAAGATTTTTAGATGGGTATATCGAGTGCGAGTGAGATATGCATGTGTATGTGTGACCCAGGGAGATGGAGAGTTTGAGAGAGAGAGAGAGGGAAGAGCTCCGAGACGGCAGAGTGGTGCATGAGAGAGTTACGGGAAATGAGCTAGGGAATTTGTGTGCGTACGATGAGTGCACCCAAGATATTTAGCTTGGACTATAGAATCATACATAGTGTGTGAGAGAGACCTATACATGGAGTGTGCATGCGAACTA
>NC_041389.1:87956770-87964312 GCF_002162155.2 Triticum dicoccoides
GAGAGGGAGAGAGAGGGAGGGAGAGAGAGGGAGGGAGAGGGAGAGGGACCAACAAGGTTTGTGTTTGGATGCGTGCGATAGAATTGAAGATTGTCGGCGAGAGAGAGCAGGAGTCTGGGAGAGGGGGAGGTCACGTGTTATGCATCAAAGACTGATATAAACCATGTTTCGATATAAACTTGCATTCAAATATTTAAATTGGAAAACTTGTTGTGTGCAATCCATACATGAACGAAAATATGTGTATCAAACAAGTTCATTAATTTGACTTTCAACATGTTCATGGAGTACTATAATACTGTACAACATGCTACTCGATTGAGGTGTTCAATTTTGGATTTAGTTCACTATTTTGACCTGGTGAACGAGTTATTTCATTGATTCGAGATATTTCATTTTGGGTTTGATTCCCGTATTTGAGTGGGTCAACTATTTGTCATATAGTAAATCGTTAGCAACAAGCATGTAAAAACACATTAGTCCCGAGCATCATTTTTCCATTTGAAGAAGAAGTTGCAAGCTAATATTTCAAAATTTGATTGGAATCGACTTGGTAAGGTAGACGTGGATGCTCATTCTCCCAAAATTTGAACAAGCCGCTAAACACCCTCTGCTCGGTGGAATTTTCGCGAGCAAATAAATGGGAGACGCAAAATTACCGGCCTATGTGGGACACACATCAATTGGCCCATTGTACATCGGGGGTAGGTTCGTAACTTCATCCAAGCGCGCCTTCTCCTCGACCGAAATGACATGTGCTGAATAATTCATAAACCATGGGCAGCAAAACACCCTCACCTCGCTCGAAATTGCTCGCGCCGACTATTTCAAAACACGCCATCCTCGCTGGAAATCGCTCACGCCAACTGATACGTGTCCAACGTATCTATAATTTATGAAGCATTCATGCTATTTTATTAGTTGTTTTGAATGATTATGGGCTTGATTATACATTTTTATATTACTTTTGGGACTAACCTATTAACCGGAGGCCCAGCCCATATTGCTGTTTTATTGCTTGTTTCAGTATTTCGAAGAAAAGGAATATCAAACGGGGTCCAAACGGAATGAAACCTTCGGCATCGTGATTTTTTGGAAGATTATCATCCTGGAGACTTGGAGGTCAAGTCAGAAGATACTCGAGGAGCCCAGGAGATAGGGGGCGCCCCCCTACGGGTCCATGACGAGGAGGGAGTAGTTCACCCTCAGGGCTGAGGGTATGTACCAGTAGCTATGTGTTTGATCTCTCTCTCTCTCTCTCTCTCTCTCTCTCTCTCTCGTGTTCTCTCTATGGCACTATCTTGATGTATCACGAGCTTTGCTATTATAGTTTGATCTTATGATGTTTCTCCCCCTTCTACTCTCTTATGATGAATTGAGTTTCCCTCTTGAAGTTCTCTTATCGGATTGAGTGTTTAATTTGAGAACACTTGATGTATGTCTTGTCGTGTTTATCTGTGGTGACAATGGGATATCAGGTGCCACTTGATGTATGTTTTGGTGACCAACTTGCGGGTTCCGCCGATGAACCTATGCATAGGGGTTGGCACACATTTTCTTGACTCTCCGGTAGAAATTTTGGGGCACTCTTTGAAGTACTTTATGTTGGTTGGATGAATCTTTGATTGTGTGACGCATATCGTATAATCATGCCCACGGATACTTGAGGTGATAATGGAGTATCTAGGTGACATTAGGGTTTTGGTTGATTTGTGTCTTAAGGTGTTATTCTAGTATGAACTCTTTGATAGATTGATCCGAAAGAATAGCTTTGAGGTGGTTTCGTACCCTACGATAATCTCTACGTTTGTTCTCCGCTATTATGGCTTTGGAGTGACTCTTTGTTGCATGTTGAGGGATTTTTATATGATCTATCTATGTTATTATTGTTGAAAGAACTTGCACTAGTGAAACTATGAACCCTAGGCGTTGTTTCCTATCATTGCAATACCGTTTACGCTCACTTTTATCATTAGTTACCTTGCTGTTTTTATTATTTCAGATTACAAAAACCTTTATCTACTATCCATATTGCACTTGTATCACCATCTCTTCGCCGAGCTAGTGCACCTATACAATTTTCCATTGTATTGGGTGTGTTGGGGACACAAGAGACTTTTTGTTATTTGGTTGCAGGGTTGTTTGAGAGAGACCATCTTCATCCTACGCCTCCCACGGATTGATAAACCTTAGGTCATCCACTTGAGGGAAAGCTACTGTCCTACAAACCTGTGCACTTGCAGGCCCAACAATGTCTACAAGAAGAAGGTTGTGTAGTAGACATCAAGCTCTTTTCTGGCGCCGTTGCCGGGGAGGTGAGTGCTTGAAGGTATATCTTTAGATCTTGCAATAGAATCTTTTTGTTTCTTGTTTTATTACTAGTTTAGTTTATAAAAGAAAAGTACAAAGAAATGGAGTTAAGTTTGTCTCATACGCTTCATCTTTTTAATATCTTTCATGAGTATGATGGAAAGGAAAATTGTGCTCAAGTGCTAGAAGAAGAGTGCATTAAAATGCTGGTACTGAATCTTTGAATGACAAGCATGATTGCAATGTTGTTAGTATAAACTCCTTGGATATCCATAGTAGTAATGATGATTGCTCTAGTCATGATGAAAATATCTCTTATGAGCATGTCAACTTTTGTGGAGTGCATGTTTGCATGAACGTACCAAATAGAGAAGATATATATTGCAAGAGGCATAAGTATTTAGAAACTAAATTGTTGCAAGAAAGACTTGATGATTGTGCTGAAAGATTCAATATTTTTCATGCTCCTTGTGAACTTTGCAATGAACGTGGCCATTTAAATCCCCAATGCAAATTGTTTCATGACCGACTTGTGTCCAAAAATTGTGATAGCTTGATTACCCTTGGGCATCATAAACAGCTTAGTCTTCTTTTGGAGTATGAAGAAATGAAACGTATAACTGAAGGTATTCCAAAATTTAATCTTGATAGATTTCTTGATTTTGATCTAGAGAAGATTTATGTGTATTGTGCGGTGAATTGCATTGAAAATCCTTATATTGCCAATTACATAAAGAAAAGAAAGCAAATAGAAGATGATGAGAATACCAATGAAAGGGAAGAGACTTCCCAATATCCTCCTATTATTTCTTATGATGAATCAGGTAACGAGGAGGAGTTTTCTATTCAACCAATCTCGTCAATAAAGAGATTAAAGAGGAAGGTTGAATCCACACATAATGTGAAAAAGAAAAGGAAAAGAAGGGGCAACAAAGGTAAAAAGGTATCCCTTCCAAATGATGTTGCTCCTACTACTCATTGTGATGATGATAATTGCTTTACTATTGGTGCTATCCATATTTTTAATGATGAGAGTGATTATGCTTATGTTATGAAAAGGCCCAAGCTTGAAGCTATGTTTGATGAGGATGAAATATTTGAGAATATATTTGCTGAAATTAATGTTTTTCACAAGCTTGTGGATGCTATGTTTAGTGAAGATGAAATTTTTAGCATCCCAAGTTTTGATATGCAAAGTTGTTATGATGATAGCATGCCTCCTACTTATGATGATTATATTGATGAAAGTGGGTTTGGAAGAGTGTCAACTTTAGGAAATAGTTATCTCACTATTTTGGAGGATGTTTAATATTATTGTGATGAATATGAAAGTGGATTTGGAAGATTGTCAACTTTATTTAGTGATGATTCCACTATATTGGGAGAGGTTTCAATCGATTATGATGAGAACGAAGTTGCTACTTATGATGATTATTGTGATGAAACTTATGCTATAAAAAGTAGTGATGGTTATATTTACAAATCTTGTCATGATCATGATTACCCTTTTTATGAACATTACTATTTTAATGTGGAAACAATTTTTAGTGTTCAAGTCTTTTATGATACTCCCACTATTCCGAATGAGAAGAATTTTGCTTATGTGGAGAGTAGTAAATTTTCTATGCTTGTAGATCATGAAAAGAATGCTTTAGGTGCTGGTTATATTGTTGAATTCATTCATGATGCTACTGAAAATTATTATGAGGGAGGAACATATGCTTGTAGGTATTGCAATAATATTAAGTTTCCTCTCTATGTGTTGAAAATCTTGAAGCTATGCTTGTTTTGCCTTCCTATGCGAAGCTTGTTGATTATTGTTCCCATAAGTTGTTTGCTCACAAAATCCCTATACATAGGAAGTGGGTTAGACTTAAATGTGCTAGTCATATGCTTCATGATACTCCCGTTATGTTTCAATTCTTATCTTTTATGTGAGCACCATTGTCATCATCATGCCTAACTAGAAAGGCATTAAAGAAAAGCGCTTGTTGGGAGACAACCCAATATTTATCCTTACTGTTTTTGCGTGTCCACATGATTATGCTACTGTAGTAATCATGTTTTATAGCTTTTGTTTCAATAAAGTGCCAAGTAAGACCTTTGGGATAGCTTACGGTGATAGTTGTGTTGATCCTGCTGAAAATCAGAAACTTTTGCACCCAGTAAATTAGTTTTGTTAATTTAAAGAAATGTGATTTTGTTCTGATTATTTTTGCTCTGGATTGGTATACAAATTGCGTAGGTCTTCCTAATTTGGTATGATTTTTGGAGGTCCAGAAGTATACGTTTGATACAGATTACTACAGACTGTTCTGTTTTTGACAGATTCTGTTTTCTATGTGTTGTTTGCTATTTTGATGAATCTATGAGTAGTATCGGAAGGTATGAACCATAGAGAAGTTGGAATACAGTAGATATTACACCAATATGAATTTAGAATGAGTTCATTACAGTACCTAAGTGGTGGTTTTATTTTCTTATACTAACGAAGCTTACGAGTTTTCTGTTGAGTTTTGTGTTGTGGAGTTTTCAAGTTTTGGGTAAAGATTCGATGGACTATGGAATAAGGAGTGGAAAGAGCCTAATCTTGGGGATTCCCAAGGCATCCCAAGGTAATATTCAAGGACAACCAAGAGCCCAAGCTTGGGGATGCCCCGGATGGCATCCCCTCTTTCGTCTTCGTTCATGGGTAACTTTACTTGGAGCTATATTTTTATTCACGACATGAGATGTGTTTTGCTTGGAGCGTCATTTTATTTTGTTAGTATTTGCTTTCTGTTATTTATAATAATTTTTTGCATCTTTATTTTCAATAAAAAAGTCAAGGATAGCCTTTGCCATGCTTATTTTGCTAGTATACATGTTGCTGTTTGAAAACAGAAAGTTTACTGCTGTTGCAAAAATTCCCTAGAAAAGTAAGAGAATTATATAATGATGAAACTTTTTGCATAATGATCTCTGATAAAGTTACTACAGTGGGAATTTTATTTCATACTTTTTGGAGTTAGGGAAGTATTGATACTCTTGCATTCTTTACAGACTGTACTGTTTTGGCAGATTGCTGTTATGGTTGCATTGTTTGCATATGTTTGCTTGTTTAATGATTCTATTTAAGGATGGGAGTATTAAATATGGAGAGGCATTTAGTATGCAATGTTGAATAATAATTTTAGTGATTTGTTACAGTAGAAAATGATAAGGTATTTCATTGGTTTATACTAACCTATCTCACGAGTTCTTGTTGAGTTTGGTGTGGATGAAGCTTTTGATAAAAAGAGAAACCATGATAAGAGAGGAATTAAGGAGACACAAAATTTCAAGCTTGGGGATGCCTAAGGCACCCCAAGATAATATTTCAAGAAGTCTCAAGCATCTAAGCTTGGGCATGCCCCGTTAGGCATCCCACCTTTCTTCTTCAACAACTATCGGTTAGTATCGGTTAAACCTAAGTTTTTGCTTCTTCACATGAGTTGTGCTATCCTTGCAATGTCATTTTATTTTGTTTTCCTTGCTGTTTGAATACAATACCAAGATCTGAAATTCTTTAATGAGAGAGAGTCTTCATATAGTTACATAATTATTTAGCTACTCATTGATCTTCACTTATATCTTGTTGGAGTAGTTTGTCATTTACTCGTGTGCTTCACTTATATCCTATGAGTAAATGGTTGAATGAGTTGAATGTCACAAATCTGAAATTATATATGTTTCATTTGCTTATCCCATGGGGAGTAATGACTTCATATCTAAGAAGTAGAGGTTGTAAATTTATTGAAGGTTAGCAAGCATCTTATTGGTCATTTGAACAATTCATGAAAAGAATATTGAAGGAAGAGAGATTCCACATATAAATATACTATCCTAGACATCTTTTATAATTGTGAGTACTCATTAAGTATGACATGCTAAAGAGTTGATGTTGGACAACAAAGACAACGTAATGGTTTATGTTTTCCGACATCTCAGTTAAAGTATATTGTCATGGATCATTCAAACATGTTGAGCTTGCCTTTCCCCCTCATGCTAGCCAAAATTACTTGCACCAAGTAGAGATACTACTTGTGCTTCCAAATATCCTTAAACCCAGTTTTGCCATGAGAGTCCACCATACCTACCTATGGATTAAGTAAGATCCTTCAAGTAAGTTGTCATCGGTGCAAGCAATAAAAATTGCTCTCTAATTATGTATGATCTTTTGGTGTGAAGAAAATAGATTTATACGATCTCTTGTTATGGAAGCAATAAAAGCGACGGACTGCATAATAAAGGTCCATATAAAAGTGGCAATATAAAGTGACGTTCATTCACTCTAAGATTTTTTGCATCCAACCCTAAAAGCGCATGACAACCTCTACTTCCCTCGGCTAAGGGCCTATCTTTTACTTTATGTCTTTTACTTTTATGCAAGAGTCAAGGTGTTCTTCACCTTTCCCTTTTTCATTTTATCCTTTGGCAAGCACTTTGTGTTGGGGTGATCCTGATATATATATCCAATTGGATTAAATCAGCATGAACTATTATTGTTGACATCACCCAAAGGTGAATACGTTGGGAGGCAACACTATAAGCCCCTATCTTTCTCAGTGTCTGATTGAAACTCCATAACCATTAGTATTGTGTGAGTGTTAGCAATTGTAGAAGACTATATGATAGTTGAGTATGTGGAGTTTGCTATTCTTGAAAATAAGATGAATTGTGATTGTTTGATGACTGAGAATGAAGGTTGCTAGTTTTCAAGAAAGTTTGTGGTCTATGCTTTGACATGTGAATTGCTTGTTACTTTATCGTGAGAAGTTTTATGAGATGAACTACTGTTATGACATATTATCATGCTAGAAAAGGTGATTGAAATTATCATTGATCAAACTTGTGCACCTTCTAGCATTCACACTTCATAAATTCTTTCTTTTATCATTTACCTACTCGAGGATGAGTACGAATTAAGCTTGGGGATGCTGATACGTCTCCAACGTATCTATAATTTATGAAGCATTCATGTTATTTCATTAGCTGTTTTGAATGATTATGGGCTTTATTATACACTTCTACATTACTTTGGGACTAACGGAGTCCAAACAGAATGAAACCTTCGGCATCGTGATTTTTTGGAAGATTATCATCCTGGAGACTTGGAGGTCAAGTCAGAAGATACTCGAGGAGCCCGGGAGATAGGGGGCGCACCCCCCCCTACAGGGCGCGCCCCGCTATCTCGTTGACACCTCGAGCACC
>NC_041389.1:87964718-88039847 GCF_002162155.2 Triticum dicoccoides
CTTCTTTCACCTATATAACCCTACCTACCCTAAAACCATCGAATATCAAGATAGATCGGGAGTTCCGCCGCCACAAGCCTCTGTAGCCAACAAAAACCTCTTGGGAGTCCGTTCCGGCACCCTGCCGGAGGGGGAACCCATCACCGGTGGCCATCTTCATCATCTCGGCGCTATCCATGACGAGGAGGGAGTAGTTCACCCTCGGGGCTGAGGGTATGTACCAGTAGCTATGTGTTTGATCTCTCTCTCTCGTGTTCTCTCTATGGCACGATCTTGATGTATCGCGAGCTTTGCTATTATAGTTGGATCTTATGATGTTTCTGCCCCCTCTACTATCTTGTGATGAATTGAGTTTCCCTCTTGAAGTTATCTTATCGGATTGAGTCTTTAATTTGAGAACACTTGATGTATGTATTGCCGTGTTTATCTGTGGTGACAATGAGATATCACGTGCCACTTGATGTATGTTTTGGTGACCAACTTGCGGGTTCCGCCCATGAACCTATGCATAGGGGTTGGCACACGTATTCTTGACTCTCTGGTAGAAACTTTGGGGCACTCTTTGAAGTACTTTGTGTTGGTTGGATGAATCTGAGATTGTGTGACGCATATCGTATAATCATGCCCACGGATACTTGAGGTGACAATGGAGTATCTAGGTGACATTAGGGTTTTGGTTGATTTGTGTCTTAAGGTGTTATTCTAGTACAAACTCTTTGATAGATTGATCCGAAAGAATAGCTTTGAGGTGGTTTTGTACCCTACCATAATCTCTACGTTTGTTCTCTGCTATTAGTGGCTTTGGAGTGACTCTTTGTTGCATGTTGAGGGATTATTATATGATCTATCTATGTTACTATTGTTGAGAGAACATGCACTAGTGAAAGTATGAACCCTAGGCGTTGTTTCCTATCATTGCAATACCGTTTACGCTCACTTTTATCATTAGTTACCTTGCTGTTTTTATTATTTCAGATTACAAAAACCTTTATCTACTATCCATATTGCACTTGTATCACCATCTCTTCGCCGAACTAGTGCACCTATACAATTTACCATTGTATTGGTTGTGTTGGGGACACAAGAGACTTTTTGTTATTTGGTTGCAGGGTTGTTTGAAAGAGACCATCTTCATCCTACGCCTCCCACGGATTGATAAACCTTAGGTCATCCACTTGAGGGAAATTTGCTACTGTCCTACAAACCTGTGCACTTGCAGGCCCAACAACGTCTACAAGAAGAAGGTTGTGTAGTAGACATCACCCACTATTTCAAAACACGCCCTCCTCGCCCGAAATCGCTCGCACCCACTATTTGGGAGAAGCAAAGTTACTCTACTATCCCCGACCCTCAGTACACAGACCCAAGCCCATAAGCCTAAAGGCAGGGGTAGAATTGTAACTCCCCCCACATTTCAGACAAATGCGTCCGTAAGACATGGTTCCCCCTCCCTATTCCCCATTCATACGTCAAGGATGTCAAATCACCTTCTCCCCGGAAGCTTCCTTCTCCCCAGCCCCTCCTCCATGGCGCCCCCACCTCACCAAATTCACCGCCGCTGAGGGAGTCCCGGACTAGGGGGTGTCCGGATAGCCGAACTATCATCATCGGCCGGACTCCAAGACTATGAAGATACAAGATTGAAGACTTCGTCCCGTGTCCGGATGGGACTTTCCTTGGCGTGGAAGGCAAGCTTGGCGATACGGATATGTAGATCTCCTACCATTGTAACCGACTCTGTGTAACCCTAGCCCTCTCCGGTGTCTATATAAATCGGAGGGTTTTAGTCCAAAGGACAGAACAACAATCATACCATAGGCTAGCTTCTAGGGTTTAGCCTCCTTGATCTCGTGGTAGATCCACTCTTGTACTACCCATATCATCAATATCAATCAAGCAGGAGTAGGGTTTTACCTCCATCGAGAGGTCCTGAACCTGGGTAAAAACATCGTGTCCCTTGTCTCCTGTTACCATCCGCCGAGACGCACAGTTCGGGACCCCCTACCCGAGATCCGCCGGTTTTGACACCGACATTGGTGCTTTCATTGAGAGTTCCTCTGTGCCGTCGCCATCAGGAAGGATGCCTTCTACCGTCTTTAAAGACGGTACCGTTGTCAAGGGAGCCTTGGCCACCGGCCAGACTATCCGGCTAGGTGGTTTTCTTATGACCGCCTGTTCGGCCGCCGCTCCGACAATGACCTCTCGGGTCATCAAAAGCGATTTTCACGTCAACTCGGAATTCGCCGAGCAGCTAGATCCGAGGGAGCTCTCTTCCGTAAATGAGCTCTTGGATCGCATCGCCGCCCTAGCAGTCGCTACACTACGATCAGATTGGGCTTAAAACCGATCTGAGAGAGATTAACTCTCCCCAGGCTACCCACCACGTTGCTGTGGTAGAGGAACAACGCGGCGACTCTTCTTCTATATTGAAGACCAGTTATGTCCGAACTCCTGATCCCTCCATGCCGGATTCCCGCGGAGGGACTGACGTCAATCAAGTACTGAACCTAAAGTCAGACAGCGGACCAGATTCGTTGGACAACATCCAGCAATCCAAGCTTCCGAATTCGGAAACTTTTCGGCCCTTGAGCCTCAGATTGGGCGGGGTTCAGAACTTAATTCCACCCGCCCACCCAAATACAAGCGATCTATCTCAAATCCGGCAAGAGCCCGCTAAAACAGTACACCATTACTGGGTCAGATTCCTCCTGGTTATGGACAGGATAAAGGACTGCCGTGAGGAAAGCGCAATCTCAATTTTCTGCAATAACTGCACGGACAAGGGAATCATGAACGCCATAAGTCATCGCGAAATCACACGCTTCGCCGACCTATCGTCCATAGTACGAAAGTATTGTGCGATGGAGAGCGCCTAGAGAACCGAAACTAAGTTTTGGGACAATCCGGCTCCGAACACAACCCTAGTCCGAAATAAAAGGGTGCATCATGCTCAGGCACCTGGGACAAAAACCAAAAAGCAAAAAACCCCTAAAGGGCACGGAACCGTACTAGAGGGATGGCTCAGCGGACCCTGTATAATCCATAGTACAGAGGGCGCCACTCCAACACACAGCCTTCGAGCATGTTGGATACTACGGCAGGTGGCCAAAAGTGGCGAAGAGCTTCTAGCCCCGAAGAACCAGCCCAACAGCACCAGTACGGTATTAACAGTCTTCGAGACTTTCGCATCAAATAATATACGGAAACGAACAATCCGCAGCCTCGCCGAAGTCTACCAAGTAGCAACAACAAATCCATGGAGCGACACGGCTATCACCTTCAACGCCAGCGACGAACCCAAATTCTGAACAGCCCGAGCACCAGCCGCATTGGTCCTCAGTCCAATAGTGGACGGCTTTCGTCTTACCAAGGTACTCATGGATGGCGGCAGCAGATTAAACCTCATCTACGAGGAAACCCTTCGAAAAATGGAAATAGACTGGAGCCGCATTGAGCGAAGCAGCACAACCTTCAGAGGAATAATCCCTAGTCGGGAAGTACGCTGCACAGGAAAAATTACACTAGATGTGGTGTTCGGATCGCCGGACAATTACATGTCCAAGGAGGTCACGTTCCAAGTGGCCCCGTTCAGCAGCGGATATCACGCTTTACTAGGGCGAGAGGCATTCACAATTTTCCAAGCTATACCCCATTATGGGTACATGAAGCTTCAAATGCCCGGGCCCAACGGAATCATCACTCTTGTTAGTGATCCGGACATAGCACTCCGCGCTGAAAATAAGACAGTCGCACTAGCCCTAGAGGCACTATCCGAAGCCCTAGCGGCAGAGGAACTAACTGCGCTGCGCTCCACGGTGAATAGGGACGATGTGATACTCGATAAGAGATCTAAGTCCACCTCTTTTAAACCAGCAGATGAAATAGTCAAATTCTAGGTCCATCCAACGGACCCCACAAAGACGGCCTCCATTGGGGCACAATTAAACCCTGATGTAGACGCCGCACTACGAGAATTCCTTCGGGAAAATTGGGACATTTTTGCCTGGCACCCTTCAGATATGCCAGGAATCCCACGAAGGCTGGCAGAACACAGCCTAAACATCCTAAAAGGATTCAAGCCAGTCAAACAGGCTCTTCGGCGATTTTCCGAACCCAAAAGACAGGCAATGGGAGAGGATCTAGCCAAACTATTAGAAGCCGGACTCATCAGAGATATAAAACATCCGGACTGGCTAGCGAACCTGGTAATGGTACCAAAAAAGGACAAATACTGGCGCCTTTGTGTCGATTTTAAAGACCTTAACAAGGTCTGTCCAAAGGATCCTTTCCCCCTTCCCCGCATCGACCAAATCATCGATGCTACCACAGGGCACGATTCATTGTGCTTCCTCGACACATACTCCGGATACCATCAAATCAAGATGGCGGAAACAGACCAGGCCGCAACGGCATTCATTACTCCATACGGACCATTCTGCTTCAACACAATGCCCTTCGGACTCAAAAACGCCGGCGCAACATATCAGCACATGATTCAGACATGTCTGGCTACCCAGATCGGCAAAACAGTGGAGGCATACGTAGACGATGTGGTGTTAAGACCAAACACGTCGAAACTCTAGTAGACGATTTGAGGCTCACATTCGACAACCTCCGAGCATATGACATTAAGCTCAACCCGGAAAAATGTGTTTTCAGCGTACCAGCTGGAAAGCTCTTGGGCTTCATTGTATCCGGTAGAGGAATTGAAGCAAACCCAGCCAAGATCCGAGCTCTGTCACAATTGGATATCCCAAAAGACCTCAAACAAATACAAAAACTGACTGGATGCGTGGCGGCTCTAAGCCGCTTCATCTACCATTTGGGAGAAAAGGCATTGCCCCTCTATCGCCTCCTCCGGCGCACCGAACACTTCCAATGGACGGATGCTGCCACGGCCGGACTCGAAGAAATAAAGGCCATATTGGCAACAAATCCGGTCCTGGCCGCGCCCAACCTGGGCGAACCGATGATATTATATATCGCGGCAACACATCAAGTTGTCAGCGCGGTACTCGTCGTCGAACGAGAAACAGAAGGACACAAATTCCCTCTTCAAAAACCAGTGTACTACGTATCCACTGTCTTAACTCCATGCAAGTCCCGGTATCCACATTATCAAAAGATAGTGTACGCGGTGTTCATGGCATCCTGGAAGCTGCGACACTATTTTCAAGAGTGCTCGATAACAGTGGCCTCCGAAGTACCTCTCAACGACATTATAAACAACCGCGACGCGACGGGCAGGATTGCAAAATGGGCTATTGAGCTCTTACCATTCGACATAACCTACAAACCACGACGTGCTATAAAGTCGCAAGTTTTGGCTGACTTCATCGCCGAATGGACCGAAGCCGAACTCCCTAAAGAGTACGGCGCATACTCCAATTGGATCATGCATTTTGATGGCTCCAAAATGTTGGCCAGCTTGGGGGCTGGCGTCGTATTGACGTCCCCAACCGGAGACACAGTCCAATACGTACTTCAGATAATGTACACGGACTGCAACAATGCAGCCGAATATGAGGCCCTTCTACATGGTCTCTGGATGGCAATCTCCATGGGTATTCAACGCCTAGAGGTGCGCGGGGATTCAAACATCGCAATATCCCAAGTAAATGGAGACTTTGACGCCAAGGATCCGAAAATGGTAGCCTATTGTAATGCCGTCTTAAAAATGTCAGCTCGGTTCGAAGGACTCGAATTCCACCATGTAGCCCGGGATAATAACCAGGCAGCCGACGTGTTGGCACGCATCGGCGCAAAACGCGACGCCGTCCCTCCAAACATCTTCCTGGAGCGGCTCTTTAAGCCATCTGTATTATGGGAAGAGGAGTCCGGAAATAACAACCCGGAACCAACCGCACCACCCAACACGGAACATTCTGACACAATCGATGGCTCGGCCAATGAAATAACACCTTCAGCCCACGAAATAATGGCAGTAATTGCCCCATGGACCAAACCATTCCTAGCCTACTTAATTAGGCAGGAACTTCCCGAAGACCAAAATGAGGCCCGCTGCATAGTTCGGCGATCTAAAGCCTACAAGGTCCATGAGGGAGAACTTTATAAGAAAAGCACAACCGGGGTCCTTCAAAGGTGCATCTCCGAAGAGGAAGGGCGAAATCTCCTGGCTGAAATTCACGCCGGACCCAGCGGGCACCATGCCACAGCTCGGGCCCTTGTGGGCAAGGCCTTCCGTACAGGATTTTATTGGCCAACTGCCCGGGCAGATGCTCAGGACTTAGTCCAACGATGCGTCGATTGCCAGCTCTTTGCTAATCAAGGCCACATGCCACCCACCGCCCTCAAAACTATACCCATCACCTGGCCGTTTGCGGTCTGGGGGCTTGACATGGTTGGACCCCTTAAAGGGGGAACCCACAAGCAAAAATACCTATTGGTCATGGTGGATAAATTCACCAAATGGATAGAAGCCAAGCCGGTTAAAACGGCTGAATCCGGACCTGTGATAGACTTCATATCTGGGGTAGTACACCGCTATGGCGTCCCCCACAGCATCATCACTGATAATGGTACGAACTTCACGGCCGACGAGGTTAAACTCTGGTGCAAAAACATGGGCATCAAGCTCGACTACGCTTCAGTCTATCACCCTCAAACTAATGGTCAAGTCGAACGAGCAAATGGTCTAATCATGAGTGGCATTAAACCCAGGTTAGTGCAGTCCCTCACGGAATCTAACACGCACTTGGTGGAGGAGCTCGACTTCGTACTCTGGGGGCTGCGGACCATGCCAAATTGTACTACCGGATTCACGACATTCTTTATGGTATACGATGCAGAGGCAGTTTTGCCCTGCGATATAATTCATGACTCAGCTTGAGTGCGCATGTACGAAGAAAGAGAAGCCGAGTTGGATCGGCAGGACAGTTTGGACGCATTGGAGGAGGAGCGCGATGTGGCAAAGGCTCGTTTCGCATTCTATCAGCAGCAGCCTCGAAGATATCAAAGTAGAGAAGTACGGGCCAAAACTTACAATGTTGGCGAACTAGTTCTACGTCTACCGGACAAGAAAAAGGACAAACTCAAGCCCAAGTGGGAAGGTCGCTTTATCATCGATCAAGTCCTGGCCGGCCGAGCATACCGTCTACGAAATGCATCGAACAATCGACTCGAGCCGAACCCATGGAACGCAGCCCGCCTCCGAAGATTCTACGCCTAGCGCCGGACTCAGAGTTCGTCTCCTTCCTCCGTCCACATTTTATACGTTTGCTGTCTTTTGTTTTTTTTCTCTTCCTTCCTCCCTTCTTTTCGTAAAGCCTTTGTGGGCTGACCTGCGCATTGTTCGCACACACTTGACGTGCTGCTCGCACTCATTATACCTGGGGGCTTCTTTAACAGAAGCTTATTTATACGGGCTTCATGCCCAACACATGTGTCAAACTTTCGCATGTACCGTTTATTCACCATTATATGCATCGATATGACTTAAGTTTTGGCCAAGCTGGGTTGCCTGGCTCCTGTGCTTACCCCTATGTTCCCGATTGTTCGGCTAGGAGGTAAAGGGAGCACCTCTGCGATTGTTACTGCTGGGTCAGCCGGATGTGTACCTCAGACTGGGTGAAGCCGAAAGCTAGCGTTCTTAAGGGAATATTCGGTCGGTGACTTGAAAGATGATTTTTTACCTATCCATTTATCTGCCCCCAGATGCTTTTCTGCTCTTTTCGCAGTCCAGACATGCACTTTAGGGCATGCCTCCCAGGGAAAGGAACCCTTAATGGAACTATTCTCCCTGGAGGATGTTTCTTACTAACCATGTAATATAACATAACTAGTTGGGCACTTGTCTGATAAAGCACTAATGACCCCTACGCCTGGTCTCCATGCATGCCCCGGTTTCTGCATAACCGCGAGGGTATTCGGACACACTCCGGACTGTTGGGTCCCGAGGTTGAAGCGAAAAGGTCCGCAAAGACAAATGATCTACAATCCGGCTAGAAGGCATTATACATGTCATTTTAAAATACATCGTCAAATTGACTGATTGTACTCCTCTTCAATCCCATCTAACAGGCTGTCTAATTTACAGTTCCGTTGGGAATACTTAGCGGCCAACTCTACTTGGCCGTACATTAGGCTCACAGGGATCTCCTTCCCATCGGGCCCCACAGGTCCGACCTTGGCCATGTGGTTCGGATCCGCCTTCGTGTACCGCGTCTTCACCATGGCCCAGGCCTCCCTGGCGCCTTGACGGCAGGCTGATATCTTCCATAGACGGAAGCGCTGCCGTGCTCCCTGAAGCTTCTCCGCAAGCCCTCCAAGACCCTTGGGTAGGGAGATGGAAGGCCATAAGGCCTGGGCGACGCCACTCATCGCCTGCCGAACACGTTCGTGCAGTTGCAGCAGCTCGGGAAGCTGGTCACCCATTGAACCGGGCATGTCCTCCGCAGGGCGACCTGTGAGCACACCTACAGACACATTTCTGTCAATTGACTTCCTCGCCGAACTCTTCTTTTCAAAAGAGTTTGCTCAAGCACTTACTGTAGATGCCGCGACGAAGCCGCCGATTCTCCTTTACGGAGTCAGACAGCTGGACCCGAACATCTTTTAGTTCTTCGCCTAGCTGGGTGTTGGCATCTTGGAGTTTGTTTCTCTCTTGATGCACCCTCATAAGCACCTTCTCGCCGGCCTTCAGCTGGCGCAGCAGATGTTGCTCGTCCGGATCTAGTCCGGCGCCATCTGCAATATTATTGTCAGACTTACACACAAACCGCACTTCATAAACTACTTATCTTTTCGAAGTATATATTACTAGAGGGGGTCTCTGTGGCTCCCCCTGGGGCGGCTAGTGCGGCCTCAAGTTGGGCCTTGCACTCTTGAAGCTCCTGGGACAGGTGGGTATTCTTCTCCGTAAGATCCTGCATAACAAATGATCCTTAAATCAGTTATTTTAACTATTTTAAGTCTCGGGGGCTACTGGCATATATAACTATTAAAACTCCTCACCCGTATGTCTTTCACATACTGCTCCGTGGCTCTGGTTAAACCATCTCAAGCGGCACGGAGGTGCGCGTCTCCCGCGTTAAAGGCATTCAACGCCTCCGGGGAGAAACACGCGTCACGAAGAACTGTCCGGTGGCGCCTGTGATTCATTGCACTCTCCACCTCGGACCTGGTGGCGGCAGCCTATTGGCATCCTCTGTTGGAGGAGCATCCGGCTCATGCCTTGTGTTCGCCTCCCCCTCCGGACCAGGCGTTGGAGCCTGGCTTGCGGAGGTTTGGTTGGCAACCTCTCCGGGCACAGTCCGGCGAGCGCTCTTTCTCCTGGAAAAATCATGAGCATTAATATAGCTCCTAGGAATCTCTTCCTTTAAACATGGTGGTGCATCATACCGTTGCGGCGATGTTTCGAATCGCGCCGCACTCCTCTTCCGCCTACTGGGCCGAGCTGACCCTTGATGGTCAGCCGCTGCGGGTTCGGCTTCCCGCCCTGAAGACACCTCCTGCGGAACACCGTTGGTATACGGTTGTCAGAAATAAGCATGGATGAGTAATGGTGTTAGGACTCCGGTCACAGTTACCTGGGAAGTCGAAGATAAACCGGGGTAGTCGGCCGTAATGGCGACTAAAGCATTGTCCACGCTAAGTTGGTGGAACACCCCATCGATCAGCTCCACCTCTATGTCCGGATCCTCTTTGGAGGTCGGGTCTAGGGATCATCCCGGATCTTCGGGTTGTGGAGCCGGGTTGTGTATGCCCTCTACGTCCCGGCGCAGCTCCTGCGTCGAAATCACAAAGTGAGACACTTAATTTTGGGAATATGGATCGGATAAATAAACGTCCGCTTACCCAGCTTCGAGGGTTAATCATGGAGAATCCATTCAATGGACTCGCGCGGAGGAAGTCCTCTTTCTCCCCCTTGTACAAGCCGGACAGGATCTTTACCAGATCGGAAACCGATCCCGGCCCCTTGCGGCCATGACGGGTGGCGTCATTATCCCCGTTGAAATCCCACATGGGGTGGCCCCTATATTGGAGCGGCTGCACCCCTCGCATGATGCACGTGGCCATGACTCCAATCATGGTCAATCCAGAATGAGCCAGTAATCTTATCCGGCCCATCAGATATTGGACGCTCCTATCACTCTCCCGTTGAGGGCTCCGCGGGCGCCAACTCAGGCGTTTCTTCAGAGGAGCATTGCTAAACTCCGGGAGGCCGATCCGAACTGGGTCCGGCAGCGGGGCGTCTTCCATATAAAACCATTCCTAAGGCCACTCTTCGGACGCCTTCTTCGGGGTTCCAGATAGATATCCGGTCCCGGCGATGCGCCATATTTCGGCTCCGCCCACTTGATATATCGACCCCTCGTGAGAATGGGGGACGAGACAAAACAATCTCTTCCACAGTGCAAAGTGGTCCTCAATGCCCAAGAACAACTCGCAAAGGGCTACAAAGCTTGCGATGTGCAAGATGGAGGCAGGTGTAAGGTGGTGAAGCTGGAGTCCATAGAACTCCAGGAGCCCCCGGAGAAACGGATGTATGGGAAATCCGAGTCCCCTTATTAGATAAGGGACGAAGCATACCCGCTCACCTCTAGAGGGATTGGGGATGCTCTCCGCCTGCTTCCCACCCTTGTAGGTGGCCAGTCTGGCTCGAACCGGAACCATGAAGGCTGGGGGAAGGTATCCCTTGGCTTGGAGCATCACTAGCTCGCTATGCGGGACTGAACATCTCCTCCAATCTCCGGGCTGAGGGCTGGGAGCGCGAGAGGAGGAGCCGCGTCGACTATCCATGATGGAATGGATTTTTGTCAGAGGCGCTTCGATGAGTACTCGTGGAAGGAGGATGGTGTGATTCGGATCTAGATCCTTGCTCCTCTTATAGACAGCTTATTCGCGCAGCTAGGGGCTAAGATGTAAAAATACCCTGGCTTTTTGCATTCATACGACACGTGGAAGAGGGCCATTATTGGACGTGGAAGCCAAGGAGCGCAACATTTATAAGGAAGCCGGACAATATTCGGTGAGCACGTGGAATTTGGAAGAGAACCCGCCTTGCAAAGCCGAAGACAATACATGCGCCGGACTTATCGTCATTGAAGCCTGGTTCGGGGGCTACTGAGGGAGTCCCGGACTAGGGGGTGTCCGGATAGCCGAACTATCATCATCGGCCGGACTCCAAGACTATGAAGATACAAGATTGAAGACTTCGTCCCGTGTCCGGATGGGACTTTCCTTGGCGTGGAAGGCAATTTTGGCGATACGGATATGTAGATCTCCTACCATTGTAACCGACTCTGTGTAACCCTAGGCCTCTCCGGTGTCTATATAAACCGGAGGGTTTTAGTCCAAAGGACAGAACAACAATCATACCATAGGCTAGCTTCTAGGGTTTAGCCTCCTTGATCTCGTGGTAGATCCACTCTTGTACTACCCATATCATCAATATCAATCAAGCAGGAGTAGGGTTTTACCTCCACCGAGAGGGCCTGAACCAGGGTAAAAACATCGTGTCCCTTGTCTCCTGTTACCATCCGCCTAGACGCACAATTCGGGACCCCCTACCCGAGATCCGCCGGTTTTGACACCGACAGCCGCCCTCCTCCCCAATGCTGGAGACGCTGTCCGTTTGCCGTCGTGCACTGGGTCGTGTGCCTCTTACTCCGTGTGACCGGAGTTGCCTCGATGACGGACACGTGAACCGTACTGGAGCCGATTCACCCCCGCCATTGTGCACGGCGCTAGGGCGGCTCCAATATCGGATGCGTCCAGGGCCCCGGTGAGGGAGTCCTGGATTAAGGGGTCCTCGGACAGCCGGACAGTTGGACTATGAAGATACAAGATTGAAGACTTCGTCCCGTGTCCGGATGGGACTCTCCTTTGCACGGAAGGCAAGCTTGGATATTCGGATGTGTAGATTTCCTTCTCTGTAACCAACTTTGTCTAACCCTAGCCCCTTCCGATGTCTATATAAACCGGAGGGTTTAGTCAGTAGGAGATCATCAACAATCATAATCATAGGCTAGCTTCTAGGGTTTAGCCTCTATGATCTCGTGGTAGATCAACTCTTGTAATACTCATATCATCAAGATCAATCAAGCAGGAAGTAGGGTATTATCTCCATCGAGAGGGCCCGAACCTGGGTAAAACATCGTGTCCCCTGCCTCCTGTTACCATTAGCCTTAGACGCACAGTTCGGG
Organism: Triticum dicoccoides; assembly: GCF_002162155.2. Classification (NCBI taxonomy): domain Eukaryota; kingdom Viridiplantae; phylum Streptophyta; class Magnoliopsida; order Poales; family Poaceae; genus Triticum; species Triticum dicoccoides. The sequence continues at coordinate 87,976,886 of NC_041389.1, forward strand.
ACCCCCTACCCGAGATCCGCTGGTTTTGACACCGACATTGGTGCTTTCATTGAGACTTCCACTGTGCCCTTGCGATAAGGCTTGATGGCTCCCTAGATCATCTTCAACGATGCGGTCCAGGGGAGGTTTTCCTTGCCGGACAGATCTTCGTATTCGGCGGCTTCATAATGCGGGCCAACTCGCTTGGCCATCTGGAGCAGATCGACAGCTACGCCTCTGGCCGTCAGGTTAGGTTTGGAAGCTTAAACTATACTGCCGACATCCGCGGAGACTTGATCTATGATGGATTCGAGCCCATGACAGGTGCGCTGAATAGTCACGACGGACATGACTTTGATCTGCCATCGGACAGTATTTGGGACATCGCACCCGCGTTGGCGCCGGGAATCAATCCAGAGCAGATCGTACCTTCCGAGGATGGGCGGATGGACCCCGCCACGGAGGCCGCACACTCATCTTCATCGGAGCCGAACACTGATCCCACCTCTTGTGAGAGTGGCGTTATCGAACCCCCGGACTTGTCTCCGGCTGTAGGATCCGAACCGCGTGCATCAGTGCCTATCGAATCAGATTGGGCACCCGTCATGGAGTTCACTATCGCGGATATTTTTCACCACTCACCCTTGGGTGATGTGTTGCACTCATTAAGGTCTCTGTCCTTGTCAGAAGATTCTTGGCCGAACTATGTCCGTCTCGAGTGGGAAGCGGACGACGAAGAAATTCGTTCCCCACCCACAACCCAGTTTATAGCCACTGTCGATGACTTAACCGGCATGCTCGATTTCGACTCCAAAGACGTCGACGGTATTTACGACGACACAGGAGAAGAACAGGAACCACCACCCACTGGGCGCTGGACTGCCACCTCATCATACGATATATACATGGTGGACACACCAAAAGAAGGCGATGGTGACGATACAGCGAGGGATAATCCCCTCGATAAACTACCAAAGCGGCGCCGTAGACGCCGCTCCAAATCCCGCGACAGTAAAAACGGCGACAACAACGCAAAAAATAATAATGCCCCGGTTGATTCCAAAGGAAACGACGACCCCATGGACCCAGTGATGGAGCCGGACCAGCCAGGGGACGGTGAAAGCAGTCCGGAGCTGACGTCAGACAATGCCGATCCCGAGGGTAAAATTCAACAACCTGTCTCTGGAGAGGAGAACAGCTCGGACGATGATGCACTCATCATCCCAGAAAAACTCTTGGAACAAGAGAACCTCCATAGAAGGCTTATCGCCACCGCGAGGAGCCTAAACAAGCAGAAGCAAAGGCTTAAGGCCGCGCAGGATACACTCAACTGGAGAAGGAACAAAGTGCTCGACACTGGAGAAACATACGGCGACGATTGCCACACAAAGAGCTATCCAAAGCGCAAGCTGCTGCCCGAATTCGACGACGAGGCCATAGAGCCCACCTAGCCGAAAACGACCAATCAGCCAGACCGACCGCCCCGTGGCCATGACAAGACGGCTAATGATGCCGCCCACAAGTCAGCACATGATTTACGTGAACTCCTGGACAGAAAGTCCGGTATGGCCAGATCCATCTACAGATCTAGGAAGCGCGCTCCAGCACAGGATCAGAACTACCAAAACAATCACATTGATAGAATACCAGCTTGGAATCAGAACTGAACACAACAACCATCGACAGCATGCCATGACACAACCAGATACAGGGGTGCCGCGCACCCCCTGTGCTTCACCGATGAGGTACTGGATCATGAATTTCCGGAAGGATTTAAACCCGTGAATATAGAGGCATACGACAGAACTACAGACCCTGGGGTCTGGATCGAGAACTTTATCCTTCATATCCACATGGCTCGCAAAGACGATCTACAAGGCATCAAATATCTACCCCTCAAATTAAAGGGACCAGCTAGGCACTGGTTGAAAGGCCTTCCCAAAAACTCAATTGGAAGTTGGGAAGACCTCGAGGATGCTTTCAGGGCCAATTTTCAAGGCCTCCGGACACTGACGACCTAAGTCATATAATTCAACAGCCCGGAGAGTCGGCCCGAAAGCTCTAGAACAGGTTTCTTACTAAGAAAAATCAAATAGTCGACTGCCCGGACGCCGAGGCTTTAGCGGCCTTCAAACACAGTATCCGGGACGAATGGCTTGCCAGACACCTCAGCCAAGAAAAACCTAGGACGATGGCAGCCTTAACAAGACTTAATGACCCACTTTTGCGCGGGCGAGGACAGCTGGCTGGCCCGTAGCGGCACCAACGACCCAAGCACATCCGGAGTCAGGGATGGCAATGGGAAGCTGCGACACAACAAAAACAAGCGTCGAAACAATAATGACAGCCCAGAGAATATGACAGTCAATGCCGGATTCAGGGGCTATGGACCTGGTCAATGAAAGAAGCCATTTAAAGGTAGTAGAGATGGGCCATCCAGCCTAAACAAGATTCTAGACAAATTGTGTCAGATTCACGGCACCCCCGAAAAGCCTACAAACCACACCCACAGAGAGTGTTGGGTTTTCAATCAGGCCAGCAAGCTGAACGCCAAACAAAAGGGGAGGGAGACGCCAAGTGAGGACGAGGATGAGCCTCGTTAGCCGAACACTGGAGGACAGAAAAAATTCCCACTAGAAGTCAAAACAGTAAATATGATTTACGTAACTCACATTCCAAAGAGAGTGCACAAACGTGCACTCAGAGACATATACGCTGTTGAGCCCGTTGCCCCCAACTTTAATCCCTAGTCGGCCTGCCCGATCACCTTCGGTCGCAGGGACCATCTGACTAGTGTCTGGCATGGAGGATCGGCTGCCTTGGTGCTCAACCCAATAATTGACGGATTCCATCTCACACGAGTCCTCATGGATGGCGGTAGTAGTTTAAACCTGATATATTAAGACACTATCCGCAAAATGGGGATAGACCCTTCAAGGATCAGCCTAAGTAACACTACCTTTAAAGGAGTAATACCAGGCATGGAGGCCCACTGTACGGGCTCTCTAGTACTAGAGGTTGTATTTGGTTCCCCCGACAACTTCAGGAGCAAGGAATTAACCTTCGACATCACTCCATTCCGGAGTGTCTATCATGCACTACTCGTACGAACGGCCTTCGCTCGTTTTAATGCAGTACCGCACTACGCCTACCTCAAACTTAAGATGCCCAGTCCACGCGGCATCATCACAGTTAGCGGAAACACGGAGCGTTCCTTACGCGCGGAAGAATATGTGGGGCTCTAGCAGCCGAACACTGAGCGGTCCCTCCAACCAGGACTAATGGCCGGTCGTCAAGACCAAGGACACGGTTAGACGAGTCCAGCGCTCCACCTAACGTAACAGCCCAGTTGTGATTTCCCCACAAAAGATGCTACAGGCTGCTCGCAAAAAGAGCCCGTAGTTTGGCTCGACCCTATCAATAAAAATAGCATATTGCATTTTCATGATTTATTCAGACTAACAAACACCTCGCACGAAGTCTTTCACCTGGGTTTCCTCTTTTACAGACGACCATCATGCTACACCCTTCCAAGATATGGCACAACGGAGATAAAGGCGCAGACGTGCAGCAAGGACCCGCACAAAGGTTTCTTTTTAGATTAAGACCCTGCGTAAACCTTTTTAACATCTCTTGTTGCTTCTTCCCCTCCGGAAACTTCGTACAACCGGGAGGGATACTGGCGTTTTTGGCACTTTTGTCACACCAGACTACTGCTCATACCTGGAAAATCATGGCTTATTGTTAAGGGCGTTATTCAGCCCAGTACACATTATAAAGTTCGAATACCTTAGGGAGTGTTCGGAGTCGCGAGTTTGGCCTTATATGCATCAGCTCAGAATCATGTCTTTGGTCAAATGTTGGGTTTGCCCGGCTCCCGTGTTTTGCTACCTTACGTTCCGTTCTATCGGCTAAGGCGGCACCAGGAGAACTACTGTGATTGTGCCTCGGTTCACCCGGGCGAGCACCTCAGTAGAGAAGGCCGAAAACTGACTATCATGATACAGCACGAGACTGGTCAACCACTCGATGACCCAGCAGAATCTTCGCGATTCCTCCGCATTAACGAAGGACCGGGTTCCCGGTTACGTACATACGCGCACCATATCCAGCTAAACACGAAAGTACCAGGGGCTATATAGTAGCCCCACCGTCAAACTCCTATGGCTAAGTGAAAGTGTTAAAGCTATATAGTCCGATTGCCTGGTTCGTCACGCTATCACCTCCTTAACGGACCAAGACGTTGGATCAAGTGTGACTACATGTTTTTTCGAACAGCCCTGCATTATGTGCGTGGGGACTGAAGCCGACGACTGCAAACTTTCAGGATATATATATATATATACAAAAATGGCCGCATAGGAGGCAGTATAATACTTTCGGGCAAAAGTATAAAAAACAACCTTTATAATAAAAATAGCATTGTCTTTACAATCGCGATACATGTCACTCGAAGATGGCACTCTTCGAGCACTGAGCCTCTATTAAACGGGCGCCTTCTAAGACTTCTTCGAAATAGTGCTCGTCCAGGTCCTGGTCGTCCGCCACGCTCCGGGTTGCAATAGCGATGGCTTCCATCCTAGCCAGTATGTTTTAACACGGGCAAGAGCCATCCACGCATCCTCTATGCACGTCAACCTCTTCACAGCGTCGATATGCGACACAACACCAAGGAATTGTTGCACTAATCCAAAATAGTTGTCCGGCCTTGGCCCTTGTGGCCAAAGATGATCCACGACAGACCTCATAGCAAGCCCGGACAACCTGTGGAGTTCGGCCCATGCCACCATCTTTTCATTTAATGGCAGTGGACGCGTCGGGGCACTGAACTGCGACCAGAATAACCTCTCAGCCTTATGGTCCTTTCGATCTTTGTAAACTCGGATACATCAGCAGCACTCTTTGACATGTCCCCATATGCATTCGCCACACTCCACAACTGATCCAGAGGGGCATACTTCGGATCTCCGAATTTCATCTGCAACAGACAGGGCTTTCCAGCCACGATATCTCCGGCTTCACGAAGCTCCTCCCTCATCCCCCTCATTTCAGAGCGGGTTTCCTTGTCCGCCTCTAGGGCCTTCTTCAGGTCAGCTGCTTTTGCTTGATTTTCCTTTTCAAGGAGCTCGCGGCGGTTGGCGACATCTTCTAGCTCAGTAGCCATCTGAGCTATCTTTTCCTCGCTCCGGCGATGAGCAGCCTGTTCGGCTTTTAACTCCTCGACCGCCTTCAGAGCGTCCGCATCACTTATCCGAGCTTGCTCCTTGGCTCAGGCAAGCTCCGCTTGAAGGGTCTCCACGACAGCAGCTCCATCTGCAGTAACAGCATATTATAATCATGCTCCTCTTAAAGGATTTGCTGACAAGCCGAATATACATACCCTGGGCCTCGTCAAGCCACTTGTTAACAAGCGTGATTTCGGCATCGGCCACGTCTAGCTGCCGCTTTAGTTCGGCAAAATCAGCAGATCGGTCGGCTGCCGAACCCTCAGCCACCTGCACATAAAGCAGCGCAATTATTAACAGAGATTATGATCCTCTGTCCGCCACGTTGATGGCAACCAGATCTCAGGGGCTACTATCTATATAGAGCACACTTAGCATGTGCGGAAACATCAAAAATACACTTTTTGCGTACCTCAAAGCCTCTTAGTAGACTTGTAAAAGCTTCATTCAAACCGCTTTTCGCGGATGAAATCCTCTCAACTGTCGTGCCCATTAGAGCACGATGCATCTCGGAGACGGCCGCTCGCTCCAGAAGGCCCATTAGTGTGTCTGGTTGTGCGCCGGACAATCCTGGACTCCTCCTGAAGCTCTCCTTGGGAGCCGGATACTTCAGACTCCGGGCAGCCGAAGTGTCAACTTCTGGCCTTGGTGGATCCGGAGAGATCCTCCGTGACGAGACTTCGGGGTCGTCCGCCCCATGTGACGGGGAGGCAGGGGGAGGCGACTCGCTCTCCATCATCTCCGGAGGAAGATCCCCCGAGGACGAACTCTGTGAAGAAGGGCTACGAGCCAGACTGCAACGAATATGTTTTGGTCATTATTCTCAGAGACAAAACAGGATATGCTTATCAAAGTACTATTTCACTTACGGTTCGGTGGAGGACCGGACCCCTTGCGAGGTTTTCTTCCCTCTTTTAGAAGCTTCCGTTTCCAAATCCTCGGAGGTGCCCCTTTTCTTACCTCGGGGAGAGGGGATTTTAGATTCCCCTCCCCGATTATCCTCCTTCGCGGAGGCACCTACTCCTCCAATCTGTATATGTAAAAAATGAGTCCCGCCTGTGGCTTCTCTATTTCTCCCCTCGTCTTTGCCTGATGGCACCTGATAAGGCACGCGGTCAAGCATCCTGGCAAACAAAGGATTCGGCGAGCCTTCGGGAAGAGGGGCCGGACACCTAATCCTCTCCACCTTCTTCAGCCAGTCTTGGCAGAGAACATTTTTTAGAATGATGGTATAATAAATATAAAGGATGGTGTGTTCGGAAGTAGAAGTATTTACCGGAGTATCCGGGCGGTTACAATTTAGACCCACGTCCTCGGTGGTGTCCGGACACTTTATTCGTGATCCGAAGAATAACTCATACATCCCTTTGAGCGTCATGCCAAAGAATTGTTGAACGGTTCACGCTCCTTCCGGGTAGAACTCCCACATACGGAGAGGGCGACGTTGGCAGGGCAGGACTCGATGAACCAGCATCGCTTGCATTACCCTGGCAAGACAGATATCCCTCTTGAAAAGGTCTCAGATGCGGCTCTGTAATGTCGGCACGTCATTTGCTAGCCCCCAGTCCAGCCCTTTGTTGACCCACGACGCTAGTTGTGGTGACAGGCCCGGGCAGAACGCTGGAGCAGCCGCCCACTTTGTACCTCAGGGAGCAGTGATGTAAAACCACTCCCGCTGCCATAAATCAGAAGTCTCCATGAAAGAGCCCTTTGGCCATGGGGCGTCGACGCCTTTTCCTATTATAGCACCCCCGCAATCCGTGTGACGCCCGTCGATCACCCTCGGCCTCACATTGAAGGTCTTGAGCCATAGGACGAAGTGGGGGGTGATGCGGAGGAACGCTTCACATGCGACGATAAACGACGAGATGTGAAGAATAGAATCTAGAGCTAGATCATGGAAATCTAGCCCGTAATAGAACATGAGCCCTTTTACAAAGGGATCAACGCTAAAACCTAGTCCTCGGAGAAAGTGGGAGATAAAGACAACGCTCTCGTTGGGCTCAGGAGTGGGGACGACCTGCCCTGGGTCAGGTAGCCTGTGCGGAATCTCGGCGGTGAGATACCTGGCCTCCCTAAGCTTCCGGATGTCCTCCTCTGTGACGGAGGAGGCCATCCACCGGCCTTGATTGGATCCGGACATGGTCGAAAGACCAAGGTGCTTTAGCTTGAGCCTTGGGTGCTGGAACTCGAGGTGCGGGAGGGGAAGGATTGAGCGTGGAAAGAAAACGACAGGCCTTGGCCCCCTTTTTAAAGAGGACGAATACCAAGCGTCCCCCACATGACCGTTTGGGACTTGCCTAAAATCGAGTAGTCATATTAAACAAACACGGTTGGGTTACCCACACAATCCCGTGATAAGGGGGACATGATCTCTGCTTCGACAAGATGTGCCACTAAAACCGCCGCGCAGCGCGTGTAGTGGCTGGTTATGAAAACGGTTCGAATAATGACCGAACCGTGGCGTGGTGTCATGCTATAAAAAGCTGTCAGCAGATTAGATTTGTGGAATATTATACTCTCTACAGTGGTATGAGGAATTTATTTTTCAGGGTCGGACGTGACCTTTGTGTCCTAAATCTTCTATGGAGTATTCGGAGAAGGAACCCACCTTGCAATGCCGAAGACAATATGCGTGCCGGACTCATCGTCATTGAAGCCTGGTTCAGGGGCTACTGAGGGAGTCCTGGATTAAGGGGTCCTCGGACAGCCGGACTGTATACTTTGGCCGGACTGTTGGACTATGAAGATACAAGATTGAAGACTTCGTCCTGTGTCCGGATGGGACTCTCCTTTGCATGGAAGGCAAGCTTGGATATTCGGATGTGTAGATTTCCTTCTCTGTAACCAACTCTGTGTAACCCTAGCCCCCTTCGGTGTCTATATAAACCGGAGGGTTTAGTCCATAGGGGATCATCAACAATCATAATCATAGGCTAGCTTCTAGGGTTTAGCCTCTACGATCTCGTGGTAGATCAACTCTTGTAATACTCATATCATGAAGATCAATCAAGCAGGAAGTAGGGTATTACCTCCATCGAGAGGGCCCGAACCTGGGTAAAACATCGTGTCCCCTGCCTCCTATTATCATTAGCCTTAGACGCATAGTTCGGGACCCCCTACCCGAGATCCGCCGGTTTTGACACCGACACCCGGCGCTGCTTCCCCATAGTCGTCGACCGTCGCAACATCTCTGCTTTCCTGCCACCAGTAGGCATCGCAACCGCGCCAGCCTCACCGACTTAGCAGCTAGAGCTGCCTACTTCACCGGGCCGCAAGATAGGTCGTACACTCATCTCAAATCACTTTATTTAGGCGTCAGTCGTCTGAATTTTTATTCTGGGCCAATCGATTCCAAATGGGAAGTAGCACCACCCGAGGCAGCGGAGCTCCTGGGCTATCGGTTTGCTAGTGTCTAACGTAAGGGTGTGGGTGAGGGAGTCCTGGATTAAGGGGTCCTCAGACAGCCGGACTATATACTTTGGTCGGACTGTTGGACTATGAAGATACAGGATTGAAGACTTCGTCTCGTGTCCGGATGGGACTCTCCTTTGCGTAGAAGGCAAGCTTGGCAATTCGGATATGTAGATCTCCTTCTCTGTAACCGGCTCTGTGTAACCCTAGCCCCCTCCGATGTCTATATAAACCGAAGGGTTTAGTCTGTAGGACAAGAACAATCATAATCATAGGCTAGCTTCTAGGGTTTAGCCACTACAATCTCGTGGTAGATCAACTCTTGTAATACTCATATCATCAAGATCAATCAAGCAGGAAGTAGGGTATTACCTCCATCGAGAGGGCCCGAACCTGGGTAAAACATCGTTTCCCCTGCCTCCTGTTACCATTAGCCTTAGATGCATAGTTTGGGACCCCCTACCCGAGATCCGCCGGTTTTGACACCAACATTGGTGCTTTCATTGAGAGTTCCACGGTGCCGTCGCGATAAGGCTTGATGGATCCTTCAATCATCTTCAACAGCGCAGTCCAGGGGGAGGTCTTCCTCCCTGGACGGATCTTCATATTCGGCGGCTTCGTACTGCGGGCCAACTCGCTTGGCCATCTGGAGCAGATCGATAGCTACGCCCCTGGCCACCAGCTCAGGTTTGGAAGCTTGAACTATACTGCCGATATCCGCGGACACTTGATCTTCGACGGATTCAAGCCCATGGCAGGTGTGCCAAACGGTCGCGACGAGCATGACATAGATCTACCGTCGGACAGTGTTCGGGAGATCGCGCAGGCAGCGGCGCCAGGAATCAATCCGGAGCAGATCGTGCCATCTGAGGACGGATGGATAGACCTCGCCACGGAGGCCGCACACACCTCAGCCTTGGAGCTGAACACTGACATCACCTCCTACGAGGCCGGTATCATCAGACCCTCGGACTCAACTCTAGCTACAGGATCCGAACCGCGTACGACCGTGCCTATCGAATCTGATTGGGCACCGGTCATGCAGTTCACCTCCCCGGATATCTTTCAGCACTCACCCTTGGGTGATGTGCTAAATTCACTAAGATCTCTCTCCTTGTCAGGAGATTCTTGGCCGAACTTTGTCTGGCTCGAGCGGGAAGAGGACGACGAGGAAATTCGTTCCCCACACACCACCCACTTAATAGCCAGTGTCGATGACTTAACCGACGTGCTCGACTTCAACTCCGAAGACATCGACGGTATGGACGACGTTGCAGGAGAAGAACAGGAACCACCGCCTATAGGGCGCTAGACAGCCACCTCATCATATGATATATACATGGTGGATGATGACCCACAAGTATAGGGGATCTATCGTAGACCTTTCGGTAAGTAAGAGTGCCGAACCCAACGAGGAGCAGAAGGAAATGACAAGCAGTTTTCAGTAAGGTTTTCTCTGCAAGCACTGAAATTGTAGGTAACAAATAGTTTTGTGATAAGATAAATGGTAACGGGTAACAAGCAATGAAAGTAAATAAAGTGCAGCAAGGTGGCCCAATCCTTTTTGTAGCAAAGGACAAGCCTGGACAATTATCGCCAAGCTAGTTTTCATCACGCTCATATGATTCGCGTTCGGTACTTTGATAATTTGATATGTGGGTGGACCGGTGTTTAGGTACTGCCCTTACTTGGACAAGCATCCCACTTATGATTAACCCCTATTGCAAGCATCCGCAACTACAAAAGAAGTATTAAGGTAAACCTAACCATAGCATTAGACATATGGATCCAAATCAGCCCTTTACGAAGCAATGCATAAACTAGGGTTTAAGCTTTTTCACTCTAGCAACCCATCATCTACTTATTACTTCCCAATGCCTTCCTCTAGGCCCAAATAATGGTGAAGTGTCATGTAGTCGACGTTCACATAACACCACTAGAGGCGAGATAACATACATCTCATCAAAATATCGAACGAATACCAAATTCACATGACTACTAATAGCAAGACTTCTCACATGTCCTCAGGAACAAACGTAACTACTCACAAAGCATATTCATGTTCATAATCAGAGGAGTATTAATATGCATTAAGGATCTGAACATATGATCTTCCACCAAGTAAACCAATTAGCATCAACTACAAGGAGTAATCAACACTACTAGCAACCCACATGTACCAATTTGTGGTTTTGATACAAGATTGGATACAAGAGATGAACTAGGCTTTTGAGAGGAGATGGTGCTGGTGAAGATGTTGATGGAGATTGACCCCCTCCCGATGAGAGGGTCGTTGGTGATGACGATGTGATGATTGCCCCCTCCCGGAGGGAAGTTTCCCCGGTAGAACAGCTCAGCCGGAGCCCTAGATTGGTTCCGCCAAGGTTCCGCCTCGTGGCGGCGGAGTTTCGTCCCGTAAGCTTGCCTCTGATTTTTTTTCCAGGGTAAAAGCCTCCATATAGCAGAAGATGGGCACCGGAGGGCCACTAGGGGGCCCAGGAGACAGGGGCGCGCCTAGTAGGGATGGGCGCGCCCCCCATCCTCCTGGCCAGGGTGTGGGCCCCCTCGTGTGTTTTCTTCGATCAATAATTCTTATTAATTCCAGAAATAACTACCATGGAGTTTCAGGATTTTTGGAGCTATGCAGAATAGGTTTCCAATATTTGCTCCTTTTCCAGCCAGAATCCCAGCTGCCGGCATTCCTCCTTTTCATGGTAAACCTTGTAAAATAAGAGAGAATAGCCATAAGTATTGAGACATAATGTGTAATAACAGCCCATAATGCAATAAATATTAATATAAAAGCATGATGCAAAATGGACGTATCAACTCCCCCAAGCTTAGACCTCGCTTGTCCTCAAGCGGAAGCCGAAATCAAAAAATATGTCCACATGTTTAGAGGTAGAGGTGTCGATAAAAATAAAATACGGACATGAGGGCATCATGATCATTCTTATAACAGCAACATATAAGGATTTTATCATATGATTTCTTATGTTCAAGTAAAAATCAATTCACAATGTCAAGTATGGTTCATAACCTTCATTGGGAACTAACAAACTATAATTTCAGTCATTGAAGAAATTGCAATTTATCATAACATCGGAAAGAGTCAAGAATAGAGCTTTTCAGCAAGTCCACATACTCAACTATCATATAGTCTTCTACAATTGCTAACACTCACACAATACTTGTGGTTATGGAGTTTTAATCAGACACTAAGAAAGATAGGGGCTTATTGTGTTGCCTCCCAATGTATTCACCTTTGGGTGATGTCAACAATAATAATTCATGCTAACTTACATCCAATTGGATATATATATCAAGATCTTTCAAACATGAGGAGCTTGCCAAAGGATAAAATGAAAAAGGGAAAGGTGAGGATCACCTTGACTCAAGCATAAAGTAAAAACATAAAGTAAAAGATAGGCCCTTCGCAGAGGGAAGCAGAGGTTGTCATGTGCTTCTAGGGTTGGATGCACAAAATCTTAATGCAAAAGAATGTGACTTTATATTGCCACTTGTATATGGACCTTTATTATGCAGTTCGTCGCTTTTATTGCTTCCATAACAAGATCGTATAAAGCTTATTTTCTCTGCACTAATAAGTCATACATATTTAGAGAGCAATTTTTATTGCTTGCAACATGACAACTTACTTGAAGGATCTTACTCAATCCATAGGTAGGTGTGGTGGACTCTCATGGTAAAACTGGGTTTAAGGATATTTGGAAGCACAAGTAGTATCTCTACTTGGTGCACGGAATTTGGCTAGCATGAGGGGGAAAGGCAAGCTCAACATGTTGGGAAGATCAATGACAATATACTTTAACTGAGATGTGAGAAAACATGAACCATTATGTTGTCTTCCTTGTCCAACATCAACTCTTTTAGCATGTCATACTTAATGAGTGCTCACAATCATAAAAGATGTCTAGGATAGTATATTTGCGTATGAAAACCTCTCTTTCTTTATTACTTCCTATTAATTGCAACGATTACCAAAACTATGCTTGTCAACTCTCAACAACTTTTATGTCTCATACTTTTTATGTGTGAAGTCATTACTATCCATCAGACCAATATGAACTCTTTTATTCTTTCTACTTTCTCAAGATCATAGCAAGATAGCAAAGCCCTTGACTCAACACTAAACTTTATTATAGATAGCTCACAGACTCGATTACATAAAGAGATCACAAAGCAAAACTCAAAACTACTTGATAACAAAGCTTCAATCTACTAGATCAAGATACTACTAAAAGGATCAAACTAAGTAAAATGCTAAAGATAGGAGTGTGATGGTGATACGATACCGGGGCACCTCCCCCAAGCTTGGCAGTTGCCAAGGGGAGTGCCCATACCCATGTGATTATGTCCTCAGATGTGATGGAGGTGGTGTTGTTGATGATGTAGGCTTGTCGTTCGTCTTCCAAGGCATAGGCTCACCATCGTAGAAGGATGATCGAGTCTCTAGGATCTTCAAATCTGCAGCCAAACTCATCCTTTTGAATCTATATTCATACTCACAGTTTTGGTTCTGCAGGTCATAGATTTGGTCTTGGAGGTGCTCGATTTTCTCTTGAAGCTTGAAGATGGTCTCCCCAATGATCTTGGCATCTAGCTTGTGGTCATTGGTGAACTCCGTGATCATCATCTGGTTGGCGTTGAGTCCACGCGCCACCATCCCTTGGCACTTGAAAACTTGTTGCTCCATGGCTTCGAGCTTTGTCTCCACGCTTTTGGTACGCCTTGGCCCCTCCACATCGTGGATGTGAAGCACCCCCTCATGCATATCGATGGTTTGAGGGTGTTGCAGCACCTCCGCGAGATAGGGATTGATAACCCTCTCGAAAAACTTGTCCTTGGGAGCGCTTGGGGACATCATGGTGCTTTAGATCTGTCAGAAAAACAGCTTGAAACGAAAACAGAGGATATTTGCGTGATACGGTGGTCAAAACCTTCGAGAGATTATATAATGATTTTTTCCGAACAAAATACGTAACGTGCAAGAAAACGGAGTCTGGGAGGCACACGAGGTGGCCACGAGACAGGGGGGCGCGCCCAGTAAGGGTGGGCGCGCCCTCCACCCTCGTGGAGGCCTCGTGTCCTTCCCGGATTACTTCATTTTTTCCAAAATTCTTTAATATTCCAAAATGGAGAAAAATTGCCATTAGAATTGTTTTGGAGTCGGTTTACTTACCGTAGCACATACCTATTCCTTTTCGGAGTCTGAAACATTCTGGAAAGTGTCCCTTATGTATTCCTCAGGGGTTACAGTCTCAATAATATTAGTTTCAACATTGATAGGATTACCTGAGATATAATGTTTGATTCTTTGACCGTTCACCACCCTCGGACTTGTGCCTTCGAAGTTGTTGATTTTTATGGCACCGGAACGATAGACCTCCTCGATAACGTAAGGACCTTCCCATTTAGAGAGAAGTTTTCCTGCAAAAAATCTTAAGCGAGAGTTGAATAATAACACATAATCACCTACGTTAAACTCACGCTTTTGTATCCTTTTGTCATGCCATCGTTTAACTTTTTCTTTGAATAGCTTGCCCTTCTCATAGGCTTGGGTTCTCCATTCATCAAGTGAGCTAATATCAAATAACCTCTTCTCACCGGCAAGTTTGAAGTCATAATTGAGCTCTTTAATAGCCCAATGTGCTTTATGTTCAAGTTCAAGAGGTAAGTGACATGCTATTCCATAAACCATCTTATACGGAGACATACCCATAGGATTTTTATATGCAGTTCTATAAGCCCATAATGAATCATCAAGTTTCTTAGACCAATTCTTTCTAGATCTATTCACAGTCTTTTGCAAAATTAACTTGAGCTCTCTATTGCTCAACTCTACTTGACCACTAGACTGCGGGTTATAAGGAGATGTGATTCTATGATTAACATCATACTTAGCAAGCATCTTACGGAAAGCACCATGAATAAAATGTGAACCACCATCAGTCATAAGATATCTAGGGACTCCAAACCTCAGAAAAATAACTTCTTTAAGCATCTTAATAGAGGTGTTATGATCAGCACTACTAGTTGGAATAGCTTCTACCCACTTAGTAACGTAATCAACAGCAACTAAAATATGTGTGTAACCATTAGAGGCAGGAAAAGGTCCCATATAATCAAAGCCCCAAACATCAAATGGTTCAATAACAAGAGAATAATTCATAGGCATTTCTTGACGTCTACTAATATTACCAATTCTTTGGCATTCATCACCAGACAAGACAAACTTACGAGCATCTTTGAAGAGAGTAGGCCAATAAAAACCGGATTGCAATACCTTATGTGCAGTTCTATCTCCAGCATGGTGTCCTCCATATGATTTAGAGTGACACTTGCGTAGGATCTATTCCTGTTCATGCTCATGTACACAACACCTAATAACACCATCTACTCCTTCTTTATAAAGGTGTGGGTCATCCCAGAAGTAATGTCTTAAATCATAAAAGAACTTTTTCTTTTGCTTGTATGTGAAACTAGGTGGTATAAATTTGGCAACAATGTAATTAGCATAATCAGCATACCAGGGAGCAGCACAAGAAGCATTAAGGACCACTAATTGTTCATCAGGAAAGCTATCATCGATAGGTAGTGGGTCATCAAGAACATTCTCTAGCCTAGACAAGTTGTCTGCAGCGGGGTTCTCAGCTCCCTTTCTATCAATAATATGCAAATCAAATTCTTGGAGCAAGAGAACCCATCTAATGAGTCTAGGCTTAGCATCTTTCTTTTCCATAAGATATTTAATAGCAGCATGATCAGTGTGAATAGTGACTTTGGAATCAACAATATAAGCTAAACTTATCACATGCAAATACCATTGCTAAAAACTCTTTTTCAGTAGTAGCATAATTTCTTTGGGCAGTATCAAGAGTTTTACTAGCATACTGGATAACATTCAATTTCTTATCAACTCTTTGCCCAAAAACAGCACCTATAGCATAATCACTAGCATCACACATAATTTCAAAAGGTAAATTCCAATCAGGTGGCTGAACAATAGGTGCAGTAATCAAAGCTTTCTTAAGTATCTCAAATGCTTCTACACAATCATCATCAAAGACAAAAGGAATATCTTTTTGCAATAAATTAGTCAGAGGCCTAGAGATTTTTGAAAATTCCTTAATGAACCTCCTATAAAAACCGGCATGACCAAGGAAGCTTCTTATACCTTTTATGTCCTTGGGACATGGCATCTTTTCAATAGCATCAACTTTAGCTTTATCAACTTCAATACCTCTCTCAGAAATCTTATGCCCCAAGACAATGCCTTCATTAACCATAAAGTGGCACTATTCCCAATTCAATACAAGACTAGTGTCTTCACATCTCTGCAAAACTCAATCAAGGTTGCTCAAGTAATCATCAAAAAGGTTCCATAAACGGAGAAATCATCCATGAATACCTCACAGATCTTTTCACAAAAGTCAGAGAATATAGCCATCTTACATCTTTGAAAGGTAGCAGGTGCATTACATAAACCAAAAGGCATACGTCTATAAGCAAAAGTACCAAAAGGGCAAGTAAAAGTAGTTTTTGATTGATACTTCACTGACAAGGGTATTTGAGAGAAACCAGAATAACCATCTAGAAAGCAGAAATGTGTGTGTTTGGATAGTCTTTCTAGCATTTGATCAATAAAAGGTAAGGGGTAATGATATTTCCTAGTAGCCTAATTTAATTTATGGAAATCAATTACCATCCTATAACCTGTGATAATTCTTTGCGGGATCAATTCATCTTTATCATTAGGGACGACAGTAATACCTCCCTTCTTAGGAACACAATGGACAGGACTTACCCATTCACTATTAGCAACGGGATAAATTATACCTGCCTCAAGGAGCTTTAGTATCTCCTTTCTTACCACTTCTTTCATCTTAGGATTTAATCGTCGTTGAGGATCTCTAACTGGTTTTGCATCTTCCTCCAATTTGATATTGTGTTGGCATAGAGTGGGACTAATGCCCTTAAGATCATCCAGAGTATATCCAATAGCAGCATGGTGCTTCTTCAGAGTTTTCAATAATCTTTCTTCTTCTTGCTCTGAAAGGTTGGCACTAATAATAACAGGATATATTTTCTTTTCATCAAGATAAGCATACTTAAGATTATCAGGTAATGGTTTGAGTTCAAACACGGGATCACCCTTGGGTGGAGGGGATCCCCTAGGATTTCAATAGGCAAGTTGTGTTTCAGAACAGGGCCCTGTTGAAGGAACAATTCATCTATTTCCCTTCTTTCATTCATAAACATATCATTTTCATGGTCTAGCAAATATTGTTCTAATGGATCAGTAGGAGGCATGGCAACAGAAGCAAGACCAATAATCTCATCCTTACTAGGTGATTCTTTATCACGGGGTTTTCTACGAAATTTAGCAAAATTAAACTCATGAGACACATCCCCTAAGACAATTGTAACAGTATCTTTTTCGCAATCAATCCTAGCATTAACAGTATTCAAGAAAGGTCTACCAAAAATAATGGGACAAAAGTCATCTTGTGGGGAACCAAGAACAAGAAAATCAGCAGGATATTTAACTTTCCCACACAAGACTTCAACATCTCTAACAATCTCAACTGGCTTAATGGTGTCCCTATTGGCAAGCTTAATAGAAACATCAATACCTTCTATTTCAGCAGGTGCAATATCATGCATAATTTCTTTATATAAGTCATAGGGTATTGCACTAGCACTAGCACCCATATCACATAAGCCATGATAACAGGCATGCCTACAACAGGTCTATGTACCTTAGCATCTGGTCTAGCAATATTAGCAGTCTCACCACACAAATAAATAACATGCCCATCTAAATTATCATCCAAGAGATCTTTAACCATAGCAATACTAGGTTCAACTTTGATTTGCTCAGGAGGTGTATAAGTCCTAGTATTACTCATACAAACAACACTCAAAGTTTTAGCATGATCCTTTATCCTAACAGGAAAAGGAGGTTTCTCAACATAAGTAGTAGGAACAATAGGATCACTATAAGTGACAGTCTTTTCTTCAACCGTAATAGGTGCAACTACTTTTACTTCAATGGGGGGATTATATTTAAACCACTTCTCCTTAGGGAGATCAATGTGAGTAGCGAAAGATTCACAAAAAACAGCTACTATCTGAGAGTCAAGTCCATATTTAGCGCTAAATCCACGAAAAGCATCGTTAACCATAAAAGATTTAACACAATCAAACTTAGGTGTTATACCTGACTCCTTACCATCGTCGGAACCCCAATCTTTAGAGTTGCGTTTAATTCTTTCCAATAAGTCCCATGTCGGTGTCAAAACCGGCGGATCTCGGGTAGGGGGTCCCGAACTGTGCGTCTAGGCGGATGGTAACAGGAGACAAGGGACACGATGTTTTTACCCAGGTTCGGGCCCTCTCGATGGAGGTAAAACCCTACTCCTGCTTGATTAATATTGATGATATGGGTAGTACAAGAGTAGATCTACCACGAGATCAGAGAGGCTAAACCCTAGAAGCTAGCCTATGGTATGATTGTTGTTCGTCCTACGGACTAAAACCCTCCGGTTTATATAGGCACCGAAGAGGGTTAGGGTTACACAGAGTCGGTTACAATGGTAGGAGATCTACATATCCGTATCGCCAAGCTTGCCTTCCACGCTAAGGAAAGTCCCATCCAGACACGGGACAAAGTCTTCAATCTTGTATCTTCATAGTCCAGGAGTCCGGCCAATGGTCATAGTCTGGCTATCCGGACACCCCCTAATCCGGGACTCCCTCAGTAGCCCCTAAACCAAGCTTTAATGACGACGAGTCCGGCGCATAGATTGTCTTCGGCATTGCAAGGCGGGTTCCTCCTCCGAATACTTCATAGAAGATTTTGAACACAAGGATAGTGTCCGGCTCTGCAAGATAAGTTCCACATACCACCGTAGAGAGAATAATATTTACACAAATTCAATCTGCTGACATATTCCATGGCGTGACATCACACCACGGCCAAGCCTTTATTCGAATCGTTTTTACTGTCCCACCTCAGCGCGTTTAGCGAGGCGGTTTCCTTGGCACGTCTTGTCAAAGCAGAGATCGTGTCCCCTGATTCCGGGATTCTCATCAATACGGGCGTGGGTAACCCAACCGCGCCATCGATTACGGCGCTTGGGAGATAAGCGAGTTTTACCAGGCTGGTGGGGACGCATAGCTTCGTCCGTCCATATAAGGGGATAAGGATCCACTTTTTCACACACGCCTTCTTCCTCCTTTGCTCATCCATTTTCGCGCACTCGAGCTCCAGCGCCCAAGTCTGCACATCTCGCCTCAACCTTCCCCAGCCATGTCCGGAGGGGGAGGCAAGTGGATGGTCTCCTCTGTCATGGAGGGGCACATCAAAAAGTTGCGGAAGGCCGGATACTTGTCCAGCGACATCGCGCATCGGCTCCCCGACAAGGGGCAGCTTATCCCCACCCCCAGGCCCCATGAGAGGGTGGTGTTCCTCACCCACTTCCTCCGCGGACTAGGTTTTCCACTTCACCCATTTGTCCGGGGGCTCATGTTCTACTACGGCCTGGATTTCCATGATCTGGCCCCGAATTTCATCCTCAACATCTCGGCGTTCATCGTTGTGTGCGAGGCCTTCCTCTGCATCCAGCCCCACTTCAGCTTATGGCTGAAGACCTTCAATGTCAACCCGAAGGTAGTGGGCGGCCGCCAGGCGGCGTGCGGAGGTGCCATGGTGGGCAGGATGCCCAACGTCTTATGGCTCGAGGGATCCTTCGTGGAGACCATAAAGGGGTGGCAATCGGGGTGGTTCTACATCACGGAGCCGCGTGACCCTAAATGGGCAGCGGCCCCCGAATTCTGATCTGGCTTCCCTACACGGCTCACCTCTTGGAAAGAGACGGGCCTGACATGGAGTAATTCAGAAGAGCTGTCCGGACTCCAAACCTGCGTCCAAAACCTGGTGAACAAGAAGCTCAATCTTGTCAACATAGTCCAGGTCATGCTCATCCACCGGATCCTCCCATGCCAACAACGGGCCTTCCACTTGTGGGAGTTTGATCCGGCACAACACCAAACCTTGAGCAGGCTCTTCGATACTACGTACGAAGATGCCTGGAAGGTGCTGTTCAAGGGCGCCGAGGCTCCCGCATCCGCTACCAAAGATCGCGGATTTAGCTCGCAGCGTCAAGCCAGCGAGGTAAGATATTTTACCCTTTACAGGACACTTGTTTTTCATAGTTTGACTCTATGCGGGATCTAAACTCCCTCACCTTTGACAGGCGTGGCAGAAGACGTCCGGGCAGGTCGACTGTCCGGCTCCCTTGCCAGAAGACCCAGCGGACGCCCGATTGACGGGGCTGCTGGTTCCGGCACCTCACGTGGTGCCGGAGAAGAAGGCCAAGGGAACTCAAAGGAGTTCCTGGCGCCAGGTGTTGTCGGACTCATCGTCTGATGACTCCAAGGCGGACTCCTTCCGCGAAGATGAGGAGGAGGAAAAAGAGGCCTCTCCCCCAGCGGGGGGAGAGAATAAAAGGAAGGTCACCCCAACATGGGAGGCCGGAGGGTCCAAGAAGGGAAGGACCCTTCCTCCGGACTACTCCACCAACGCCGACGACGGCGAAGAGGAGTGGCCACCGAGGGCTAAGCCCCTGGCGACATCGTAAGTGTCCGGATACTAGAATAACTCATGGCGTTTTGTTTGTTGTATAGAATCTCCTAATGCCGAATATAACCCTGCAGCCCGCCCAAGGACGGTCTCGACACTTCAACGAGCGGCTCCCTGGCTTCGTCGGACGTGAATAGCACTTCACTTCCGGCCACCTCCTCTCCTCGCGCTGCGGATGACACCGAGGTGGGGTCCCAAAAGGGGCCCAGCCAGGAGGAGGAGGTCCCGGAGGCGCCGCAAGGCAACCTCCCGGACTCCGGGCACAAGGGGGATCAAACTCCAAAGGGCTCTATGTCCGGCCCTGGGCTGGACTCCGCACCGGAACCTTCAGTGGTTCCGGAGTCTAGCAGGCGGCCCCTTCGTAAGAAGGGCGAGACTGCGACACCGGTGACCTCAGTCCAACCGGAGGCACCGGATAATTTGCTGGAGGCGCTTAACAGCGCCTCCATTGACGAGGAGCACCGCACTGTTATGAGTGTGGTGATCCAGAAAGTTCAGTCCCCCAAGAGCGGGCTGACTGAAGCCTGTGCCAGCCTTCTAACAGGCTTTGAGGTATGTATTTAAGATATGTAAAAAATATTACCGCATAGACAGTAGCCCCTGATGCTCAGTTTGGTGTTCGGAAAGAAAAGCCGAACTGAGGATCTAAAAAGATGCACGCAGGAGTCTAACATAAGTATGTCAATATCGGGAATGCAGGCTGCGCTGCTTACCTGTGCCGCACTGACTGCGGAGGTCAATGCATTGAAGCAGAGCCTCGAGCAGTCCGAGAACAAGCTCGGCCTTGCCAGAAAGTTGCTCGAGGACAAGGAAGGTAAGTAATACCTTATGGAAGTATATAAAAGATGTGGTTGCAAAAAATAACAGGAATAACGTGAGAATTGCAGGGGCCATGAACGAGGTGGCGACCCTGAAGGAAGCGGTGTCCATGGCCAAAAGCAATGCGGCTGCGGAGCGCACCGAGCGATAAAAGCAGGAGGCGCGGGTGGCGGAGGTGCGGCTAGAGCTCCAGGCTCTCGTGGAAAAACACGAGAGTTTGGAGCGTGACTCAAAGATTCGAGAGTCCGAGCTCACCTCGGCTCTTCAGAGCGCCAAAGCCGCTAAGGCCGAAGCCCAGAAAGCCCTCCAGGAAATTGAGGCAATGAAGAAGATAGCGGCGGGTAAGGCATTCTTCATGCAAATCAAGCATGTGAAAGTGAATTACTTGTTACTTAACCGAATCCGGAGCTCTCCAGGAGCATTCGCAGATCTGCCCCGCACTGTGTCCGACGCTGCCCCATTCTACCGGGCCGAGGAAGGGAGCTCGATGGAGAAGGTGTTCTGGTCTCAGTATGCCGAGGCCGGCACCCGGTGCCCTTGAGCGACCAGCTGAAGCAGCTGGTCGAGCTCCATAAGGTGGCCGAATAGGCCATGAAGGGCCTCATAGTTCGGTTGTGGCCTAAGAAAGCCATGCCTGGGAGCTACTTCGGGCTGGTGAGGCGGATGGTGGATGCATGTCCATGGATTGAAGTCGTCAAGCACTCCATCTGTATCAAAGGTGCCCGTAGGGCCCTTACCCGTGCTAAAGTGCACTGGGGCAAGATGGACGCTGAGAAGCTTGTGACGGACGCTCCACCACCGGGCAGGGAGTATTATGCGGGCGTCCTGAAGGGTGCCCACCTTATAGCGGGTGAATGCTCCAAAGATTTAATTTTTGAGTAAACTCGCATTTGTTATCCTGTACGCTTGAAAACTTGTTCATATGCGCTAAGCAACACTTGTGAATTTAAAATATTACCTTCTATGCGGCCGTTTATTAAATTTGAGAGATGGCGAGTCATCGGCTTCTGCCCCCATGCCGCGAGTGCTGGGGTGTTCAGGATAAACTTGAGCACTCTTTTTCCCATTCTTGGGTCCTTCGAGGGAGGCGCTCAACGCAACGAACGAGGCAACCAGGCTATAATGCTTGAACACTCTCACTTAGCCATAGAATTCTGTAATTCTAAATTTTGGCAAAGCCCCTAGTATTCAGAAGACCGATTCGGGGCGCTATCCACGCCTGGGCCGGACAAAGCCGAATCCGCGCTCTAAGCAGCATAAGTCTTTAGGGACTCGAAAACCTCTCGAACAGCGACCGACTCTCACCCTATCATGACGGTCAGTTTTAGCTTTCTCCACTGAGGTGATTAACCCAGCTCAACCGGGGCACAATCGAAGTGGTTCTCCCAGCGCTACCTTAGCCGATATAACGGAACGTAAGGTACCAAAACATGGGAGCCGGGCAAACCCAACTATTGACCCAAGACATGATTCGGAGCCGATGCATATAATGCTATAAGTTCGGGGTGCCGCACTTGTGAAAGTGTTCGGACTTATCACACCATATTTTGGGGTACTTAAGCCCCTGGTGTATTTGGCCGTACCAAAGCGTACGGATGCAACATGTCATAAGTGAACATATATAGATAAGAAAAAGGAATGCAATAATAGGCAAAAGTTGTGCATTGTTTATTAAAAAGGCTGCGGTAAAAGCAGGACGATACAAATAGTGCGATAAGCAAGGGACAGGACTATTTGACACGTCCCCCTCCAGGAGCGAGCTATGGGATGATATGTAAAACAAGTATATTGCTCGTTATAGAGACCACCTGGACACTCGACGTAGCTTTCTGCTTCCCTGGCTGTTGCATCGTGTGTTCGGCGATTCTACTGCCGGACAGGGCTTCTTGATAAAGGAGTCCTAAAAGTAAGAAAAAAGAATTACACAATCGGGAGCCCTGGTGCGGTTGAGCCGCATTCTGGGCCTGCCGTGGTCATGCCCCTCCCCCTATGCCCATGGTATTTCCAGAGCGTAATTATGTACGCGTAGTACTGGTTTCGCAATTTCGCGAGGGCTGGGGTTGCATTGCTACGCGTGCTCGGGACGTGCCAGGCAGTCTTGTTGTAGGTTACTCCGGGCGCTCTTGACGGTGTCCGGACATTTAATAGCCGGACTCGAGAATTCCCTTGAGAGGCTGCTTTGTACTTCCACCGCGAGAGCCGCCGTATGCTTCTCCATTCGGAGAGAGCGTTCGGTGTTTCCGTTGACCGTAATGACTCCTCGAGGGCCTGGCATTTTGAGCTTGAGGTATGCGTAGAGCGGCACCGCATTGAACTTTGCAAATGCGGTTCATCCGAGCAGTGCGTGATAACCGCTGTGGAACGGGAATATGTCAAAGATTAACTCCTCGCTTCGGAAGTTATCCGGGGATCCGAAGACCCCTTCAAGTGTAACTGAGCCTGTACAGTTGGCCTCTACACCTGGTATGATGGCTTTAAAGGTTGTCTTTGTGGGTTTAATCCTTGAGGGGTCTATGCCCATTTTGCGCACTGTATCCTGATAAAGCAGGTTCAGGTTGTTGCCGCCGTCCATCAGGACTCTAGTGAGGTGAAATCCGTCAATGATTGGGTCTAGAACCAATGCGGCGAATCCGCCATGGCGGATGCTAGTGGGGTGGTCCCTTCGATCAAAAGTGATCAGACGGGAGGACCACGGAATGAACTTTGGGGAGACTAGCTCCATTGCATATACGTCCCTTAGTGCATGCTTCCGCTCCCTTTTGGGTATGTGGGTTGCGTATAGCATGTTCACCGTCCGCACTTGTAGGGGGAAGCCCTTCTGTCCTCTATTGTTCGGCGGCCGGGGCTCCTCCTCGTCGTCGCTATGCAGCCCCTTGTCATTGTTTTCGGCATTTAACTTGCCTGCCTGCTTGAACACCCAACAATCCCTGTTGGTGTGGTTGGCTGGTTTTTCGGGGGTGCCGTGTATCTGGCACAAGCGATCGAGTATTTCGTCCAAATTGGACGGGCCCGGAGTATTTCTTTTGAATGGCTTTTTCCGCTGACCGGTTTTAGAGCCTCTGAATCCGACATTGATTGTTGTATCCTCAGCA
Source organism: Triticum dicoccoides (assembly GCF_002162155.2). Classification (NCBI taxonomy): domain Eukaryota; kingdom Viridiplantae; phylum Streptophyta; class Magnoliopsida; order Poales; family Poaceae; genus Triticum; species Triticum dicoccoides. Next base: position 88,001,083 of record NC_041389.1, read on the forward strand.
TTATCGCCATTAATGCGGCGCTTGTACTTGTTGCGACGCGATATGCCATTGCTGTCCTTGGTATCTGAATTACCAGGGCTCTTGGTCATGTTGTTACTACAAGCTAGCCAGCTGTCCTCTCCCACGCAAAAGCGGGTCATGAGTGCTGTGAGGGCTGCCATGGATTTCGGCTTTTCCTGTCCTAGGTGCCGGGCAAGCCACACGTCGCGGATGTTATGTTTGAAGGCTGAAGGGCCTCTGCATCCGGACAGTCGACGATTTGATTTTTCTTGTTTAGGAACCGTGTCCAGAATTGTCTGGCTGATTCCTCTGGCTGCTGAATTATGTGGCTTAGGTCGCCGGCATCTGGTGGTCGCACATAGGTGCCCTGGAAGTTGTCGAGGAATGCATCTTCCAGGTCTTCCCAATAACCAATTGACTCCACTGGCAAGCTGTTAAGCCAATGCCGAGCTGGTCCTTTAAGCTTGAGTGGGAGGTATCATCACCACGGGCCATGTGGATATGAAGGAGATAGTCCTTGATCCAGACCGCAGGATCTGTTGTGCCATCGTATGATTCAATGTTTATGGGTTTGAAACCCTCAGGGATTTGATGATCCATCACTTCGCCTCTGAAGCATAGTGGGTGTGCGGCGCCTCTGTATTGGGCTATATCATGACGTAGCTCAAATGAGCTTTGTCTGCTGTGTTCGGCTCGGCCGGATTTGCTGTATCCGGCATGACGGTTATCATCACGTGTAGTGAGGCACCCACGCGATCCGTAGATCGATCTTGTTTGCCTTGCCTTGTCCTCCAATATATCTTGCAGGTCTGGCACATTTCCCCGTGCCTTGGTACTTTTTGAGCAACGCCGGGGTGCGGCTTGAGTGGAGGGCCGAGAGGCCTCTCTGTCGCGGCCATGAGGTGGCCGGTCGGCCGCATCATGCGCTTTTGATGTAGGTTTGGGTGCTTCCTCCTCTAATCGGGGTAGCAGCCTGCATTTTGGGTAGCTCTTGGAGGGGCGTTCGAGTTCATACTCTTCAGCCGCAAGGACTTCGGTACATCTGTCAGCTAGCAAGTCTTGGTGAGCTCTAAGCTGTTGCTGCTTTTACCTTAGGCTGCTTGCCGTGGCCATAAGCCTACGTTTGAAACGCTCTTGTTCGACGGGATCCTCAGGCACGAAAAATTCGTCGTCGTCGAGGCTTGCCTCGTCTTCAGAGGGAGGCATGTAATTATCGTCCTCTACCTCTCTGCCTGCCACTCTCTCATGAGGGCTGGCTTCTCCATCCTCCTGCACTGAATCCTGCTGGAGGGGGTTGTCTTCGGCACCGTCCGAGGTGTTATTGTCTCCCGTGCCAGAATCACCATTTTTGCTGTGGCGGGATTTAGAGCGGCGCCATTAACGCCGGTGATTAGGCTATTTCTTGGAGGGGTCATCCTCCGTTGTTCCATCGCCATTCCCATCTTTTGGTATGTCCACCATGTAAATGTCGTATGACGAGGTGGCCTTCCAGTGCCCTGTAGGCACTGGTTCTTGGTCATCTCCTGCATCGTCTTCCATACCGTTGATGTCTTCGGAGTCGAAGTCGAGCATGTCGGGTAAATCATCGACAGTGCCTACGAAGTGGGTGGTGGGTGGGCTTTGAATTTTTTGTCGTCCGCATCCCAACCTTCCTGACCATAGTCCGGCCAGGGCTCTCCTGATAAAGCGAGAGACTTTAGTGAATTCAGGATGTCGCCAAAGGGCGAGTGATGAAAGATGTCCGCGGCGGTGAATTCCATGACCGGCGCCCAATCGGATTCGATTGGCAGGGGTGCAGAAGGTTCGGAGTCCGGAGAGGAGTCCGGCACCTTGGAGTTACAAGCCTTGCAAAGGACAGGGATGGTATTCGGCTCAATCTCCATAGAGATCGCAGCCCCCGAGGCAGTGTCCAGCCACCCGTCCTCGATCGGCGCAGTCGGCTCCGAGCTAAGGGTCGGAGCGGACAGTTGTGCGGCCTCCAGGGCACTATCCGGCGGCAGAGCTAGATCATGCCCATCGTGATAGTGCGGCACGCTTGGTAGTGGCTTGAACCCGTCGAAGATCAAGTCTCCGCGGACGTCAGCCGTATAGTTCAAACTTCCAGATCTGACTTGATGGCCAGGGGCGTAGCTTTCAATCTGCTCCAGATGGCCAAGCGAATTGGCCCGCAGTGCGAAGCCGCCGAATACGAAGATCTGTCCAGGGGGAAAAGTCTCGCCCTGGACCGCATCGTTGTTGATGATCGGAGGAGACATCGGGCCTAAAGATGAGGACACAGAGGAACTCTCAATGAAAGCACCAATGTCAGTGTCAAAACCGGCGGATCTCGGGTAGGGGGTCCCGAACTGTGCGTCTAGGCGGATGGTAACAGGAGACAAGGGACACGATGTTTTTACCCAGGTTCGGGCCCTCTCGATGGAGGTAAAACCCTACTCCTGCTTGATTAATATTGATGATATGGGTAGTACAAGAGTAGATATACCACGAGATCAGAGAGGCTAAACCCTAGAAGCTAGCCTATGGTATGATTGTTGTTCGTCCTACGGACTAAAACCCTCCGGTTTATATAGGCACCGAAGAGGGTTAGGGTTACACAGAGTCGGTTACAATGGTAGGAGATCTACATATCCGTATTGCCAAGCTTGCCTTCCACGCCAAGGAAAGTCCCATCCGGACACGGGACGAAGTCTTCAATCTTGTATCTTCATAGTCCAGGAGTCCGGCCAATGGTCATAGTCCGGCTATCCGGACACCCCTTAATCCGGGACTCCCTCATCCCGCTTGAATTCAGTAGTCTTCAGCATATAAGAACCAGCACAGGAAGTATCAAGCATGGTGCGATCATTGAGAGAAAGCCAAGCATAAATTTTTTGAATAATCATATCTCTTGAGAGCTCATGATTGGGGAATGAATATAACATTGACTTAAGCCTCCCCCAAGCTTGAGAGTTGCTTTCTCCTTCGTGAGGCTAGAAATTATATATGTAATTGCGATCACGATGAACAAGATGCATAGGACAGAACTTCTGGTGAAATTCCAACTTCAATCATTTATAATTCCAAGATCCCGTATCATCACATAGCCTATACCATGTCAATGCGTCTCCCTTCAAAGATAAAGGGAAGACCTTCCTTTTGACAACATCATCGGGAATACCTGCAAGCTTAAATAATCCACAAACTTCATCCACAAAGATAAGGTGTAAATCGAGATGCAATGTTCCATCTCCTGCAAAGGGATTAGCTAGCAGTTTCTCTATCATACCCGAAGGAATCTCAAAGTAAATATTTTCAGTAGGTTCAGTAGGTTGAGGAGCAACTCTTTGCTCTACTGGTCGGGGTGAAGATACCCCGAACAAGCCCCTCAAAGGATTAGTTTCCATTGTAACAAGTGACAGAAAATTTCAGCACACTATATAAATGTTTCCTTACCAAGTTCCACTCACCAAAGGCGCTTCACTCCCTGGCAACGACGCCAGAAAAGAGTATTCATGACCCACAAGTATAGGGGATCTATCATAGTCCTTTCGATAAGTAAGAGTGTCGAACCCAACGAGGAGCAGAAGGAAATGACAAGCGATTTTCAGTAAGGTTTTCTCTGCAAGCACTGAAATTGTAGGTAACAGATAGTTTTGTGATAAGATAAATGGTAACGGGTAACAAGCAATGAAAGTAAATAAAGTGCACCAAGGTGTCCCAATCCTTTTTGTGGCAAAGGACAAGCCTGGACAATTTCTTATAATGAGAAAAGAGCTCCCGAGGACACATGGGAATTATCGTCAAGCTAGTTTTCATCACGCTCATATGATTCGCGTTCGGTACTTTGATAATTTGATATGTGGGTGGACCGGTGTTTGGGTACTGCCCTTACTTGGACAAGCATCCCACTTATGATTAACCCCTATTGCAAGCATCTGCAACAACAAAAGAAGTATTAAGGTAAACCTAACCACAGCATTAGACATATGGATCCAAATCAGCCCCTTACGAAGCAACACATAAACTAGGGTTTAAGCTTCTGTCACTCTAGCAACCCATCATCTACTTATTACTTCCCAATGCCTTCCTCTAGGCCCAAATAATGGTGAAGTGTCATGTAGTCGATGTTCACATAACACCACTAGAGGAGAGACAACATACATCTCATCAAAATATCGAACGAATAGCAAATTCACATGACTATTAATAGCAAGACTTCTCCCATGTCCTCAGGAACAAACGTAACTACTCACAAAGCATATTCATGTTCATAATCAGAGGAGTATTAATATGCATTAAGGATCTGAACATATGATCTTCCACCAAGTAAACCAATTAGCATCAACTACAAGGAGTAATCAACACTACTAGCAACCCACAGGTACCAATTTGTGGTTTTGATACAAGATTGGATACAGGAGATGAACTAGGGTTTTGAGAGGAGATGGTGCTGGTGAAGATGTTGATGGAGATTGACCCCCTCCCGATGAGAGGATCGTTGGTGATGACGACGGTGATGATTTCCCCCTCCCGGAGGGAAGTTTCCCCAGCATAACACCTCCGTCGGAGCCCTAGATTGGTTCCGCCAAGGTTCCGCCTCGTGGCGGCGGAGTTTCGTCCTGTAAGCTTGCCTCTGATTTTTTTTCAGGGTAAAAGCCTTCATATAGCAGAAGATGGGCACCGGAGGGCCACCAGGGGGCCCAGGAGACAGGGGGCGCGCCCAGTAGGGGTGGACGCGCCCCCGCACCCTCCTGGCCAGGGTGTGGGCCCCCTCTTGTGTTTTCTTCGCTCAATATTCTTATTAATTCCAAAAATAACTTCCGTGGAGTTTCATGATTTTTGGAGCTGTGCAGAATAGGTTTCCAATATTTGCTCCTTTTCCAACCAGAATCCCAGCTGCCGGCATTCCCCCTCTTCATGGTAAACCTTGTAAAATAAGAGAGTATAGCCATAAGTATTGAGACATAATGTGTAATAACAGCCCATAATGCAATAAATATTGATATAAAAGCATGATGCAAAATGGACGTATCAGTGGACACCCGCAAAGAAAGCAATGACAATGAGGCAACTGAAGATAATCCCTTGGAGAAGCAACCTTGGCACCGGCGTCATAGGGGCCGCTCCAAACCCCGCCATAGCAAAAATAGTGATACCGGCACAAGAGATGATAACAATCCGGATGGCCGAAGACGAAAACAATCCCGCCCAGCCAGGCTTCGAGCAGGCAGAGCAAGAAGATGGGCAAGTTAGCCCTAAGAAATAGGTAACAAACGGAGAATCAGAGGATGATAATTACATGCCTCTCTCCGAAGATGAAGTGAGCCTTGGCGACGAAGAATTCATCATGCATGAGGATCCCGTCGAGCAGGAGCGCTTCAAGCGCCGGCTTATAGTCACTACAAGAAGCCTGAAGAAAAAGCAGCAACACCTTCAAGCTGATCAAGACCTGCTCACTGATAGATGGACTGAGGTCCTGGCTGCCGAGGAATATGGACTCAAACGCCCAACTAAAAGTTACCCAAAGCACAGGTTGCTACCTCAACTCGGGGAGGAGGCATTGAAACCCACACTACCAGCACATGATGCGGCTGACCGGCCACCCCGTGGCCGAGACAGAGCGGTGTACCAGCCCAAAGTCCAGACTGCACCCCGTAGCCAATCAGATAGTAATGCTAAGGCCCGGGTCACACGAAGGACCTTCAAGACGTATTGGAAAACAAAGCAGGACAATCAAGATCGATCTACAGATCACGAGGGCGCGCCACAATGCGTGACGATGACCGTCATGCCGGATACAATAAACTGAGTCCGTCCGGGCCGAATACAATAGACCAGACTCATGGGAACTACGTCGGTATGTAGCCCGGCATAGAGGCGCCGCACACCCCCTATGCTTCACTAACGAAGTAATGGACGATGAATTCCCAAAAGAGTTTAAACCCGTGAACATTGAATCATATGATGGCACAACATACCCCGCGGTATGCATTGAAGATTTTCTCCTACACATTCACATGGCCCGTTGTGATGACCTACATGCCATCAAGTACCTACCACTTAAGCTCAAAGGACCGGCTCGGCATTGGCTGAATAGCCTGCTAGCAAGTTCCATTGGCAGTTGGGAGGACCTGGAAGACGTGTTCCTTGACAACTTCCAGGGCACTTACGGGCGACCACCGGACGCTGATGACTTATGTCACATAACCCAACAGCCTGGAGAGTCAGCCAGGAAATTCTGGACTCGATTCCTAACCAAAAAGAACCAAATTGCCGATTGTCCGGATGCCGAAGCCTTAGCAGCCTTCAGGCATAACATCCGTGACGAATGGCTCGCCCGACACCTCGGCCAAGAGAAGCCAAAGTCCATGGCAGCCCTCACGACACTCATGACCCGCTTTTGCGCAGGCGAGGACAGCTGGCAGGCTCATAGCAACATCACACCAAAAAACTCAGGCGATTGAAACGCCAGGGATAGCAACGGCAAGCCATGACGCAATAGACACAAGCGTCGCAACAATGCGACAATGCCGAAGACACGGCAGTCAATGCCGGATTCAGAGGCTCTAAATCCGGACAGCGGAAAAAGCCCTTCAAAATAAAAAATCCGGGCTCGTCTAGTCTGGACCGCATACTCGATCGCTCTTGTAAAATTCACGGCACCCCCAATAAACCAGCCAACCACACCAATAGGGAATGATGGGTGTTTAAACAGGCCGGCAAGCTGAATGCCAAAAACAAGGAAAAGGGCTGCATAGCGATGACGATGAGGAGCCCCGGCCGCTGAACACAGGAGGACAGAAGAAATTCCATCCCCAGGTGAAATCGGTGAATATGATATATGCAACCCATATTCCCAAGCGGCAACGGAAGCGTGCACTAAGGGACGTCTATGCGATGGAGCCAGTCGCCCCAAAGTTCAACCCATGGTCCTCTTGTCCGATCACTTTCGATCGCAGGGACCATCCTACCAGTAACCATCATGGCGGTTCGGCCGCATTGGTCCTGGACCCGATCATCGACGGATTCCACCTCACACGAGTCCTCATGGACGGTGGCAGCAGCCTGAACCTGCTTTATCAGGATACAGTGCGCAAAATGGGCATCGACACCTCAAGGACAAAACCCACAAAAACCACCTTCAAGGGTGTCATACCCAGTGTGGAGGCCTATTGCACGGGCTCAATCACACTAGAAGTGGTCCTCGGATCTCCGGACAATTTCCGAAGCGAGGAGTTAATCTTCGGCATCGTCCCCTTCCGCAGTGGCTATCATGCACTGCTCGGACGAACCGCATTTGCCAGATTCAATGCGGTACCGCATTATGCATACCTCAACCTCAAAAAGCCAGGACCTCGCGGGGTTATAACAGTTAATGGAAACACAGAGCGCTCGCTTCGAACGGAGGAGCACATGGCGGCCCTCGCAACAGAAGTACAAAACAGCCTTCTTAAGCAAACAGCCCATTCGGCGATAAAGAACCCGGACACCGTCAAGCATGTCCGGAGTACCCCGCAACAGGATCATCAGGCACGTCCAGAGTTTGACTAGCAATTCGGCCACCATCCTAGTCCCAGTCAGATGGCGAAATTTGTGTCGCGCGTACATAATTACGCACTTAAAATACCATGGGCAAGGGCGGAGGCACGACTATGACACGGTCCACAATGCGGTTCGACCGCCCTAGGACCCACGCATCTTTGCACCCTTTTTCTTTCAGGTCCCTATCTTCGGGATGCTCTTCCAAAAGATTGACTATCGGACACATAGCGGGACAGATACACCAAGAAGACAAGAAGCTTTGGCGTACAAGGGAATCCTCAAGTGGTCTCTGATAACAATCTGTATACCTGTTTTACATACCCGCACACAGCTCGCTCCTGGTCAGGATGTGTCAAACAGTCCTACTTTGCTTATTGCACTACTTGTATACGTACGCTTTGACGTACTATTTGAATAACAAGGAAAAATAATGTACAATGTCAGCTTACTATTACATTTATTTACCCCTTTTTCTTTACTGCTTATTTATTGCACCCGTACACTTTGGTACGTCCGGCTCGCCAGGGGCTTCAGTGCACCCAATAACACGACAAGAAAAGTCCGAACACTTTCGACAGTGCGGCATCCCAAACTTATAGCATTATATGCATCAGCTCCGAATCATGTCTTGGGTCAATAGTTGGGTTTGCCCGGCTCCCATGTTTTGGTACCTTACGTTTCGCTATATCGGCTAAGGTAGCACAAGGAGAACTACTGCGATTGTGTCCCGGTTCTTCCGGACGAGCACCTCAGTAGAGAAAGCCGAAAACTGACTGTCATGATCAGGCGAGAGCTGGTCGCTATTCGAGAGGTCTCAAATCCTTAAAGATTTTTTCCGCTTCACGCGGGGAATCGGCCTTGCCCGATTTAGGTGTGTATAGCGCCCCGGATCCGGACTTCCGGATACTAGGGGCTTCGGCGAAATTTAAAATTGTAGACTTCTATGGCCAAGTGAGAGTGATAAAGCTGTATAGTCCGATTGCCTTGTTCACTGCGTTAAACACCTCCTTAAAAGGACTAAAAATTTGGATAAAGAGTGTTTATATTTACCCCGAACACCCCAGTACTAGTTACATGGGGGCAGAAGCCGACGATTGGCCAACTCTCAAAATTTTATAAACGGCCGCACAAAAGGTAATATTTTAAATTAACAAGTACCATATAGCACACAGGAACTCGTTTTCATATTACAGGATGACTTGAGTACATTCATTCAAATATTACATCCTTAGCACATTCATCCACCACAAGGCGGGCACCCTTAATGACATTGTCATAGTACTGTTCGGGGTGGCGATGCTCCTTGCCCTTCGGTGGCCCCTCTGTCACCAGCTTCTCGGCATCCATCTTCGCCCAATGCACTTTTGCACGGGCCAAGGCCTGGCGTGCACCTTCAATGCAGACGGACCGCTTGATGACTTCATGCCGCGGACAGGCATTTACCATCCGCTTGGCAAGGCCAAAGTAGCTGCCGGGCAGAGGCTCTCCAGGCCACAGTCGGACTATGAGGTCCTTCATGGCCAGCTCGGCCGCCTTCTGAAGTTCGACCAGTTGCTTCAGCTGGTCGCTCAAGGACATCAGATGTTCGGCCCCAATATACTGGGACCAAAACAGCTTATCTGTCGAGCTCCCTTCCTCAGCTCGGTAGAACTCTGCGGCATCAGAGATGCTGTGCAGCAGATCTACGAATGCTCCTGGAGAGCTCCGAATTCACGTAAGTAAAAGGAAAGTATCCTTCACATGCTTGGTTTGCATAATGAAAGCCTTACCTGCCGCTATCTTCTTGGCTGCCTCAATCTCCTGGAGGGCCTTCTGGGCTTCGACCTTAGCGTCTTGCACGCTCTGACGGGGCTCCACAAGCTCTGACTCTTGCGTCTTGGAGTCACGCTCCAAGGACTCGAATTTTTTGACGAAATCCTAGAGCCCTTGCAGGACCTCATCAACCCGAGCCTCTTGTTTTTCGCACTCGGTGCGCTCCTTGGCTGCTTTGTCTTCGGCCTCGGACAGCGCCTTCTTAAGGGCCGCCACTTCGGTCGTGTCCCCTATTAAAATTCATCATGCTTCTATTAGCATCAATGATTTTTTCCTTCATATAACACACGGACGAGGTACCACTCACCTTTGTTCTCTTCGAGCTGCCTCTTCACGAGGCCGCGCTCTTCTTTGGCCCGCCCCAGTTTCTGCTTCAGTCCGGAGACCTCCATAGTGAGGGCGGCGGCAGCCAGCAGCAACGCCTGCTTATTCACATAGACATAATACGATTAGACTCCTGGGAATAATATGTGATCCTCTGTTAGGCCTTTCTTTTCGAACACCAAACAGAGCATCAGGGGCTACTGTTCATACTGTTATATTTTCTCATTATTTAATTACTTACCTCAAAGCCTGTTAAGAGGCTGGCGTAGGCTTCGGTGAATCCGCTTTTTGCAGACTGAACCTTCGCAATCACAGTACTCATCAGAGTACGGTGTTCTTCATCAATGGAAGCTCCTTGAAGCGTTTCCAGCAAGTTGTCCGATGCCTCTGGATGGACAGAGGACATCGGCACAGGTGGCTCGCCCTCCTTAGCGAGGGGCTGCCTGCCTGAAACCAGAACCATGGGAGGTTCCAGCGCAGTATCCGGCTGGGGGCCAAGCTTGTTGTGGCCCCCCTCATCGGAATCCATGGGGATCTCCCCCCCCCCCCCATGAGCCCGGCATCGGAGGTTTCGCCTTGAGGCGCCTCCAGAACTATCTCCCCCTGGCCCAGTATCCTCTGAGACAACACTTCGGTGTCGTCTTAGGGCCGGGGAGTGGAGGCCGTCGGGAGTGAATCGTTGTTCATCGCCGACGAGCTCAAGGACCCATCCGAGGAGGATAGGTTGATGCGGGCTTTGGACAGACTGCATGAATATATCTTAACATGATAAGAAGCCATAAAGCTAAGCATACCAGAACTATTATGGTATCTGGATACTTACGACTTCACCAGGGGCTTGTCCCTGGGTAGCCACTCCTCGTCGCTGTATGCGGTTGTCGTGGAGTGGTCCGGAGGGAGGGTCCTCCCTTTCTTGGACCCTTCGGCCTCCCCGGATGGGGCGTCCTTCCTTTTCTTCTCCCCCTCGGTTTGGGGGAGGGTATTTTCCTCTTCCTCCTCCTCGTTTTCGTTGGAGGAGTGCGCCTCGGTGTCTTTGGATTACGAGTCCGACACAACCTTGCGCCAGAGACCTTTCCTGGTCCCCGTGGCCTTCTTCTTGGCCTTCTTTTCCGGCACCTCATAGGGTGCTGGAAATAGCATCTCTGTCAGGAGATCAATTGCTAGGTCTTCAGGCAACGAAGCTGGACAGTCGATCCGCTCCGTTGTCGCTACATAGCCCAGTTAAATCAGTATGATGGCTTAGATTCCTCCCGCGAACATACTGAGGAAAGGCATATCTTGTAAAACATAGAAAACTTACCGGATTGGCGAGGCGCTTTGCACTAAGCTTGCGATCTTCGGTAACGGGAGGAGGTACCTCAGTGGCCTTGAACAACACCTTCCAGACATCCTTATGCGTCGTGTCGAAGAGCTCTCGCAGCGTCTGGTGTTCGGCCGGGTCGAACTCCCACATATTAAATACCCGCCTTTGACACGGGAGGATCCGGTGGAAGAGCATGACCTGGACCACATTGACAAGCTTGATCTTCTTGCTTATCATATTCTTGACGCAGTTCTGGAGTCCGGTCAGCTCCGCCGGCTCACCCCAGGCTAAGCCTTTCCTTTTCCAGGAGGTAAGCCACATGGGGATACCAGATCGGAATTCGGGGGCCGCCACCCAGTTGGCGTCACGCGGCTCGGTGATGTAGAACCACCCCGACTGCCACCCCTTCACGGTCTCCACATAGGAGCCTTCGAGCTAGGTTGTCACATCCCTAGCTTCTGGCAATTCACTAGGCTAGCTTCATGTGTGTATCATGTTAAATTCAAATGAATATGAAATGGGGATATTCAAACCCTAGCATCAAATTAAATGCAACTAGGATCAAAATAAAAATATTTTCAATGAACCTGAAATGCCCTTCAAAAATGTTCATCAACTTTGCCTTGGTCTAGAACCTCTGACCAAAATGGTTCACATTTTTCTAGGACAGCATTGGGTCACTGAATTAAATCATATGCTATTTTCATTTGGGCATTTAAATGCTATGTAATATTTTAAATGTCCAAATATTCATGAACTGCAATGTTTTCTGTTGGAAATAAGCCAAACAGTGGCCACAAGCAGTCTCATGATTTTTGAAAATGCTCTAGCATTTTTGATAAATCCAAAACAATTACAGATAATAGAAAACAGAAAGAATTAGGAGAGAGAGAGAGAGAGAGACAGAGAGGAAGCACTCACCTGGCCTTACCTGAGAGGCCCAGCAGCTGCCAGCCCACCAGAGCCCAGCTGCCAGTCATCCCCTTCACGTGGACAGAAGGATGCCGGGCGTGTGCCTCGCGCGCGCGACCACGCGCTCCGCCACCTCCTACTTCTCGCTATTGCCGACGCGCCTACGAGCACCATGCAGCCCCCTCGACCCTCTCTCACTCTCCCTAGATCCCTCCTCCTCCTCTGCTTTCTTCCGCAGCACCACCGACACGCCACCATCGCCGCCGCTCGCCCTAGCCATGGCCACCGGCCACCCCACGCCTCACCGACGCGCCCAGAAGCTCCGCCTCTTCGTCCTCGACCTCCTTGCTGAGATACACAACGCCGGACGCCTCGAAGCGCCGCCCCCGATGCCTTCTTCTTCCTCGGGTCACCGAGGTCGCCTCCGCCGCCCCGCTTGCTTTGGACCTCCTCCGAGCTCGTCGTCTGCACTGCTGCAACCGCCGTGAGCCTCTGACCCCGTCCATCCCTCTTTTCTTCCCTGTAGGCCGCCGTAGCCATCGGACTGCCTACGCCCGAACCCGCCGCTGCCTGCGCTCACCGCTGATGCGACTCCGGCGACCAAGTGATCCGCCCTACGCGTCCAACCCACTAACCGCATCAATTAGGCCCCCGCTAGCACCTCAGCTCGCTAGCTCGCGCACTGCAGCACTGCCCGCGCTTATGCCCGAGCTCTGGCCACCGCGGCCGAGCTCCTCGCTGTCGCTACCGGCCACCCAAGCTGCAGACACAGCCACCATTGGACGCGCCGCGTCATGCCCATTCTAATGGGACCAGCCCCGCTTGCTCCCGTCACCGGAATCGCCGGAACGACGAGCGCCGCCGCGTTTGCTTACCGCCGGCAGTTAGCCACCCGATTAGCTGATGTGGCACAGGATTAATTAGCGCTAATCACCAATTAGCTTAACCCCAAGGGTCAATGACAGTCGGGCCCCACCGGTTTAATTAACCAGCTAACGAAATTAGTTAGGATTAGTCTAATTCGACTGGACCCACGCGTCAGCATTGACCCTGCTGACGTGGCCGTTGACCAGGCCCACCTGCCAGTGACACTAACCAGCCGTGTGTCAACGTGTGGACCCCACATGTCAGGTTTGACGTGGACTAGTGCCGTTGACCAGCTGACCTCATGGTTACGTCATGCTGACGCAGTAAATAATTTCTGTATTTAAAATAATTCAGAAATTCCAGAAATTCGTTAAAACTTCTAAAAATCATAGAAATTCAACCGTAGCTCAGAATGAAACAATTTATATATGAAAAATTATCAGAAAAATTCAATCTATCCATCTGTACTAGTTTCATGCATGAAAACCAACCTAAACCTGTTGTATAGATGAAAACACATAAAGGGCATTTAAAATGCTTAAGTTTGGAGTTGCATTTGAATCCTTGATTCAAATAAGCTCCATTGAACTTGTTGTTGTTTGCATTAGCACAAACAACATCACATATACATGCCATGTTCAGGAATCATATTGTGCATTGCATTGATTGTGTTTATTCTCTGTTTGCCGGTGTTGTCCCCCCCCCCGGTAGACGTTGTTCCGACGCTGTGATCGTTGACACTCATGAAGAACCAATGCTATCTTTAGAAGTGCCAGGCAAGCAAAAACCCGTTGTTCATTCAGATACAATCCCACTCTCTAGCTCCTCCTCTCTTTTACTGCATTAGGACAACAATGATTCAACTGTTGCATGTTGCGGTAGTTGAACCCCTTTCCTCTGCATGACCTGTCATTGCCACAATAAATAGATGAAACCCACTAGCATGAGTAGGAGTTGTTTGAGCCCTGATGTTCCTACTCATTCATGCTTGTTTGTCATGCCTGCTATTGCTTAGACTTGTGTCAGGTCTGATTCATCAGGGATGAATTGGAGGTGAGTGAACATGTCCTACTGTGTGTGAGCTAAGTGTGTGAACATGATTTGGTAAAGGTAGCGGTGAGAGGCCATGTAGGAGTACATGGTGGGTTTTCTCATTGGAACCGTCCTCGGGAACTAAGTTATGTGTTTGTTATCCATGAACAGTTACTACCACACATTGGGTTCCGGTAACTCAACCCCTCTCGACTTATTAATCAACTCGATCTCTGTCCAGGAGTTGCAACAAGTTTGTGGTGTTTGTAGGTAGTGTTAGTAGTCTACCAAGTGGCACCCGGTACAGGTGGGCTTGGGACAGACTAGGCATAGTGGCACGGTGTACCAACTCGCACCCGGATGGTGGGCTTGGGAACCCTGCACACATCATTTGGGGCCGTGAGCGACACCCCGGCCGGATCTCCTTGCGGATGGAACCCGAATAGGCGATAAACCTGGACGAGAGACTTGTGTGGTTAGTCAGGTCGTGGCCGACTCCCTCGCCAGGCTTCCGCTTGAAGGTTGCCAAGATACATGATGTGTACATGGTGGTAAGTGGCGAGAGCGTGTGTGAAGAAGTACACCCCTGCAGGGTTAACATCATCTATTCGAATAGCCGTGTCCGTGGTAAAGGAGTTCTGGGTTGCCTGTACAGTTCATAGACAAGTGAAAGTGGATACTCTAAAACTCGCAAGATAAGCGTGAGTGCTATGGATGGCCTTCTCGTAGGGAGACGGGAGCAGATCCATAGTATTGTATTGATATGGTGAATATGTGGACTCGTGTGTGCCACCTCAAAAGAGTTTCTTGCAGTCATAGTTTAGTATAGCCACTGAGTCAAAGCTGGCTTGCTGCAGTCAAACTCCACCACCCCCTTTATTGATACTGATGCATATGTAGCTAGTTCTGATGTAAGTCTTGTTGGATATATTTTTACTCACGTTAGCCTATTGTATGTTTTGCAGAGAGACGTCAGTCTCGCTAGTAGTTCCCCGTGGACTTCGACGTTTAGCTTGTTACCTCAGCTACGATCTTGTACCCTTAGGAGGGTCTTGTAGATAGTCAGGCTTCTCAGCCTTTTTCATTTGTAGTTGTCTGTACTCAGACATGTTTATGCTTCCGCTCGATGCTTGTATGCTCTGTATGTTGGGTCATGAGACCATGATTGTAATACTTGACTCCTCGGAGCCTAATGAATAAATACTTGAGTCATAGAGTTATGTTGTGATGCCATGTTGTATTTACACATATCGAGCATATTGTGTGTATGATTGAACTGCTTGGTATGTGTGGGATCCGACAACCTAGTTGTTTATCCTTGGTAGCCTCTCTTATGGGGAAATGTAGTCTTGTGCTTCCATGAGCCATAGTAGTCCGCTACAGCCCGGTTCACCGGAGTCCTGCTAGCCCAGCACTACTGCTCCGGAACACTTGACTGCCCGGCATGTGATTCACTTCGTTCATGTGTATGTCCCTTTGGGGAAATGTCACGCGGTGACATCCGGAGTCCTGCCTAGCCTGTACAGCCTGGTTCACCGGAGTCCTGTTAGCCCAGTGCTACAGCCCAGATTCGCATGCTCCTGACCGACATGCTCGATGTTGATTCATGTATGCCTGTCCCCGTAAGTTAGTGCCGCTTTGGGTTCACGAATAGTCATGTCGGCCCGGGTTCTCTGTCATATGGATGCTAGCGACATTATCATATATGTGAGCCAAAAGGCGCAAACGGTCCCGGACCATGGTAAGGCGATACCCGTGGGAATATCGTGCGTGAGGCCGCAAAGTGATATGAGGTGTTACCGGCTAGATCGATGTGACTTGGAATCGGGGTCCCAACAGCTTTGGTATCAGAGCCTGACTACCTGTAGGATTACCAAGCCAAACTGGTCGAAGTTCAGTCTAGAAATGCTTTAGTTATCTAAGGGAATTGTTTGTGGAAGGGAACGTAAGGCTCTTTTTACACCTTTACCGTATGCCCTTCTGATCCGAGTCAGCCTCTTCTTTTCTACAGGGATTAGGAACTAGGCTTTCTCATCTTCTATCAGGATCACGTGTTACTAATTCGTAGACCTATAAGATTGATGGATTCAAGTATCAGTTCAGTTCCTACTACTTCTGTATGTTGACAGTTGATCTTGGAACCTTGTTATTGTGATGTTGAGTGGTTGTTGTCGATGTCAAAACCGACGATCTTGGGTAGGGAGTCCCGATCTGTGCATCTAAGGCCAATGGTAACAGGAGGCAGGGACATGATGTTTTACCCAGGTTCGGGCCCTCTTGATGGAGGTAAAACCCTACTTCCTACTTGATTGATCTTGATGATGTGAGTATTACAAGAGTTGATCTACCACGAGATCGTAGAGGCTAAACCCTAGAAGCTAGCCTATGATGATTATGATTGTCCCTCCATGGACTAAACCCTCCGGTTTATATAGACATCGGAGGGGGCTAGGGTTTACACAAAGTCGGTTACAAAGAAGGAGATCTAATATCCAGATCGCCAAGCTTGTCTTCCACGCAAAGGAGAGTCCCATCCGGACACGGGACGAAGTCTTGAGTCTTGTATCTTCACGGTCCAACAGTCCGGCCAAAGTATATAGTCCAGCTGTCCGGATACCCCCTAATCCAGGACTCCCTCAGTAGCCCCTGAACCAGGCTTCAATGACTATGAGTCGGCGCGTAGATTGTCTTCGGCATTGCAAGGCGGGTTCCATCTCCAATACTCCAAAGTAAACCTCGAACACTTAAACCATGTCCGGCTTTGCAAGAAGATTTTCACATACCACCGTAGGGAGAACGATACCCCACAAATATAATCTGCTGACAGCTTTAGATAACATGACACGACACTATGGTCGAGTCATTATTTCAACCGTTTTCCCACAACCATCCACATCACATATTGCGAGGCGGTTTCCTCGGCACGTCTTGTCGAAGCAGAGATCATGTCCCCTTATCACGGGATTCTCATCAATGCGGGTACGGGTAACCCAACCGCGCCATCAATCGTGGCGCTTGGGAAATAAGTGATTTTCAACGGGTAAGCGGGTAGGCGCACCGTTTTGGTCGCCTCTATAAAGGGATAAGGATTCCCCATTTTTACCCACGCCTTCTTCCTCCTTCACTTATCCATTCTCGCACCCTCGAGCTCCAGCGCCCTAGTTCACACCTTCTCCGCATAGCCAAACATGTCCGAAGCAGGAGGCAAGTGGGTGGCCTCCACCGTCAAGGAGGAGCATATTATGAAGCTCCGGGCGGCCGGATACTTGTCCGCAGATACTGCGCACCGTCTGCTGGATGCAGGGCAGATCATTCCGACTCCGGGACCCCACGAGAGGGTCGTGTTCCTTGCCCACTTCGTCCGCGGACTGGGATTTCCACTTCATCCCTTTGTCCACGGGCTCATGTTTTACTATGGGCTGAACTTCCACGATCTAGCCCCAAATTTCATCCTCAACATCTCGGCATTTATCGTCGTGTGCGAGGCCTTCCTCCGCATCAAGCCTCACTTCGGCTTGTGGCTACGAATCTTTTGCATGAAGCCAAAGATCGTGAGCGGCCAGCAAGCGGAGTGCGGAGGTGCCATGGTGGGCAGGATGCCCAATGTTACCTGGCTTGACGGCTCCTTCGCGGAGACCGTGAAGGGGTGGCAATCAGGGTGGTTCTACATCACCGAGCCACGCGACGCCAACTGGGCAGCAGCCCCCGAATTCCAATCCGGAATTCCCATGCGACTCACTTCCTGTGAGAAGAAGGGCCTGGCCTGGGGCGAACCTGCAGAGCTGACAGGACTTCAGAACTGCATCAAAAATATGATGGATAAGAAGATCAAGCTTGTCAACGTGGTCTAGGTCATGCTCGTCCGCCGAATCCTTTCGTGCCAAAGACGGGCATTCAATCTGTGGGAGTTCGATCCGACCGAGCATCAGACACTTCAAGAGCTTTACAGCACGACGCACTAGGACGCATGGAAGGTGCTATTCAAGGCCTCCGAAATACCTCCTCCCACATCCGAGGACCGCGGACTCCACGCCACGCGGCTACCCCATCCGGTGAGTTTTCTGACCATCACCAGGTGTAGGTTTCTCAGCATACTCTTGGGAGGATTTTAAGTCATCGTGTGTATTTAATCAGGATTACATGGTGACAGCGGAGCGGATCGACTGTCCGGCTCCACTGCCAGAAGGTCCAGCAACCACTCTCCTGACGGAGATGCTAGTCCCAGTGCCTTACAAGGTGCCGAAAAATAAGGCCAAAAAGAAGGCCCCGGGGACCAGGAAGGGTCTCCGATGTAAGGTCATACCGGACGCCTCGTCCGAAGATGATGAGGCACACTCCTCCCACGAAGGGGACACTACTAGGGAAAAGCTTATACACAGACGCTTACTATTAGCGAGGGTTAAAAACCCTCGCTACTGCTACTTACTAGTAGCGCAGGTTTTTAAACCTCGCTACTACTAAGTTGATAGCAGTAGCGCGGGTTTTTAACCCTCGCTACTACTAAGAGGTCTCTACCGTGCCCCCCGGGACATGCCATAGTAGTAGCGCGGGTTTTTATCCCTCGCTACTACTAAGTTGATAGCAGTAGCATTGGTTTTTAACCCTCGCTACTACTAAGTGGCCCCTGGACCATGCCATAGTAGTAGTGATGGTTATAAACCCACGCTACTACTAAGTTGATAGTAGTAGCGCGGGTTTCTACCCCTCGCTACTACTAATCGTCTGCCATAGTAGTAGCGCGGGGTATGGCCTGTTTGCAAATTTTCAAACTCTACCCCCCTGTGGATCGCCTTTTCAGTTTTAAAAAAAATAAAAGAAAATGATGAAAATGTCAAAAAAGAAAAGAAAATAAGTTTCCCATGTGATATGTGGTCTAGTTGTTGGGAAAATTTGCAAATATGAATTTCGACTTCATTTGCGAAATCTCTCGAGAATTTGTAAAAATGGGCATAACTTTTGCATACTAACTCGGATGAAAAAGTTTTTTATATGAAAAATCATCTACTCGAAAAGCTACATCCAAATTTAACCGGGGGAACCCTGTTAAACATTTTCAAAATGCTCAAAAACCTAACAGAAAAAAGTTACTGGGCTTTTAAGATCTGGAGGCAAAAAAATTCATCAAATTTCATTTTTTTTTAATTTTTGTTAAATCTGGTCAAACTATGGTCAAATTAATTATTCAAGAATATTAGTGTTACTAAATAATTATTTCGGTTTTTTTGAATTTTGGTCAAATCTGGTCAAACTATGGTCAAACTGTGGTCAAACAATGGTCAAACTAATTATTCAAGAAATATTAGTGTTACTAATTTTTTAGAACAATAGTTTCAAACTCAAACAATGAAATGTGTGACTTCATGCTCAAGCTAAATTCCTGAGGTTAATAGGATTGACATCTTACTATTGTTAGGAAAACAACAAGTGCAGACTTGGAAACGAGGGAGAATAGAACCCGGAAGTTAAGTGTGCTCAGGCTGGAGTAGTGAGAGGATGGGTGACCGTCCGGGAAGTTAGATGATTTGGAAAGATGAGGGGTGATTAGAGATTAGAGATTAAATTGAGCAGCGATGAGAGGTGATTAGAGATATGAGGTTAAAATAATTCAGAAATTTGAAAATTAGGGGAAAATCCGAATTTTTTTCGAAAAAATTCATAAAAAATAATCAGAGATTAGATATTAGTAGTAGCGCGGGTTTTTACCCACGCTACTACTAACGGACGTAGTAGTAGCGCGGGTGGCACCCGCGCTACTGCTATACGTTAGCTGTAGCGCCTCATTAGTAGCGCCGACCCCCGCGCTACTAATAGGCCCAAAACCTGCGCTGCTGCTAGGCTTTTCCCTAGTAGTGGGAGGAGGAAAAGGGAAGGGCCTTCCCATCCGGGGAGGCCGAAGGGCCTAAGAGGGCGGCCCAGGGGACCAGGAAGGGTCCCCGGCGCAAGGCCGTCATAGACTCGTCGTCCGAAGACCACGAGGCAGATTCCTCCCGTGGAGGCAGGGGAAACACGAGGAAACTCCGCCTCCCCACACTGGGGAGGAGAAGAAAAGGAAAGCCGCCCCGGAGGGGGAGGCTAGGACGCCCAAGAAGGGAATGGCGTCCCTTCCAGATCACTCCACCACGGCCGCCTACAGCGAAGAGGAGTGGCTGCCTAGGGGGAAGCCCCTAGTAAGATCGTAAGTATCCGCACTCTATTGTACTTTAGTGCAACTTCGCTTCATAGTTTGTTATAACACCGAACACGTATATGCAGTCCGGCCAGGGCCCATCCCGAGGTATCCTCTTTGGATGGGTCTTTGAGCGATTCGGCAATGAATTTGCTCCCGACGGCCACCTCCCCTCGGCCTGCAGATGACACGGAGGTGTGGTCCCAAAGGGTCCCAGAGCAGGGGGAGGCGACTCTGGAGACGCCCCAAGGCGAAATTCCAGACGTCGGGCACATGGGGCCTAAGATCCCCGCAGATTATGCCCACGAGAGCCGCAGCAAGTTGGGCTCCCAGCCGGACACTGTTCCGGAACCTCCAAAGGTTCCGGATTCGGGTAGGTCGCTCCTCGCTAAGGAAGGCGAACCGGCCATGCTGATGACTTTCGTTGCGCCAGAGGCGTCGGATAGTCTGTTGGAAGTGCTTCGCGGCACTTCCATGGATGAAGAGCACCATACTCTTATGAGTGTGGTGATTCGGAAGGTTCGGTCCGCCAAAAGCGGATTGACCGAAGCCTATACCAGCCTCCTGACAGGCTTTGAGGTAAGTAATCAAAAGTGTGAGAAATTATCACCTCATAGACAGTAGCCCCTGATACTCTGTTTGGTGTTCGGAAAGAAAAGCCAAACGGAGGGTCAACTCTAAACCGCAGGAGTCTAACAGTATGTGTCTATTTGAATAAGCAGGCGGTGTTGCTTGCCGCTGCTGCCCGCACAGCAGAGGTCACCGGACTCAAACGGGACCTGGAGTAGGCCGAAGAGGAGCTCAGCCTCACGAAGTGGCAGCTCTAAGAGAACAAAGGTGAGTGATACCCCGTTCACATATCACATATAGTAGGAAAAATTAGTGATGCCAACAAAAAGCATCATGATTTTGTAATAGAGGCCACGACTGAAGTGGCAGCCCTGAAGAAAGCGCTATCCGAGGCCGAAAACAAGGCGGCCATGGAGTGGATTGAGCGTGAAAAGCAAGATGCTGGGGTTGGCGAGGTACAGCAAGAGCTCCAGGAGCTCGGCAAGAAGTTCGAGTCCTTGGAGCGTGACTTCAAGACGAAGGAGTCTGAGCTTGCGAAGGCCCTTTTGAGCACGAAAGACGCCAAGGCCGAAGCCCAAAAGGCTCAGCAGGAAATCCAGGCGGCTAAGAAGATAGCGGCGGGTAAGGCACTCATTATGCAAAGCAAGCATGTGGAGGAGACATTTCTTTTACTTACCCGAATTCGGAGCTCTCCAAGGGCATTCGCAGATCTGCCACGCAGCATATCGGATGTCGCAGAGTTCTACCGTGCCGAAGAGGGGAGCTCAACGAAGAAGCTGTTCTGGTCCCAATATGCTGGAGCCGAACACCCAATGCCTCTAAGTGACCAACTGAAGCAATTGGTTGAACTCCACAGGGCGGCCGAAGTGGCCATGAAGGATTTCATAGTCTAGATGTGGCCTGGTGAGCCCCTGCCCGCCAGCTACTTCGATCTTCTAAAGTGGATGGTGATAGCCTGTCCGCGACTTGAAGTTATCAGGCGATCCGTTTGCATTGAGGGTGCCCGCCGGGCCTTTGCCCGTGTGAAGATGCATTGGGCCAAGCTGGATGCGGAGAAGCTGGTGAGGGAAGGACCGCCGGAGGGCAAGGTGCATCGCTACCCCGAGAAATATTATGATGGCGTGATGAAAGGTGCTTGTCTCGTGGCCGATGAATGTACCAAGGACACAATCTTTGAATGAATGTACTCATGTCGTCTTGTAATATGAAAACGAACTTGTTTGCGCTATATAGCATTTTGTTGATTTAAAATATTACCTTCTGTGTGGCTGTTTATAAAATTCTAAAAGTAGGCCAGTCGTCGGCTTCCGCCCCCACGTAACTAGTACTGGGGTGTTCGTGGAAAACCCAAAATACTCTTTTATCCAAATTTTTGGTCCGTGAGGGAGGTGTTTGGCACAGCGAACAAGGCAATCGGACTATGCGGCTTTATAACTCTCACTTAGCCATAGAAGTCTACAATTTTAAATTGCGACGAAGCCCCTAGAATTCAGAAAGCCGAATTGGGGCGCTATACACGCCTAAATTGGACGAGGCTGACTCCTCGCCTAAAGCGGAAAAAATCTTTAAGGATTTTAAGACCGCTCGAACAGCGACCAGCTCTCGCCGCATCATGACAGTCAGTTTTCGGCTTTCTCTACTGAGGTGCTCGTCCGGAAGAACCGGGACACAATCGCAGTAGTTCTCCCTGCGCTACCTTAGCCGATATAACGGAACATAAGGTACCAAAACAAGGGAGCCAGGCAAACCCAACTATTGACCCAAGACATGATTCGGAGTTGATGCATATAATGCTATAAGTTCAGGGTGTTGCACTATCGAAAGTGTTCGGACTTATCTTGCCGTATTATGGGGCGCCATAAGAAGCCCCTGGCAAACTGAACGTACCAAAGTGTATGAATTCAATATTAAATAAACATTTTTAAAAAAATGTGAAGACAGGAATAATAAGCAGACGCTATATATTATCTCCCATTAATAAATAATACGTCCAAGCGTATGTTTACAATTAATGTGTTGAGCAGAAGTAAATAGGACTATTTGACATGTCCTATCCAAGGGCGGGCCGCATGTAGGTATATAAAACAGGTATAACAATCATTAACAGATACCACCTGGGTATTCCCTTTGTGCGCAAAGCCTTTCGCCTCCTTGGTTTCCCCTCCTGTGATAAGTCCGATGATCCAGCTCTTTGAAGAGGCTACCCGAAAGTAGGGTCCTGAAAGATAAAGGGGGTTATTAAAGTATGTTGCGGCTGAACTGCGTTGTTTACCGCATCACTATTATGCCTCCGCCTATGCCCATGGTATTTTGAGTGCGTAATTGTGTACGCACGGCACGAATCCTGCCTAAATGGGGCTGGGTGGAGGCCGGACTGCTAGTCACGCTCTTGGCGTGCCTGGTGATCCTGTTGCAGGGTACTCCGGATTCGCTTGACGGTGTTCGGGGTTGTTGTCGGCGGATTGGTGGTTTGCCGGAGAAGGCTGCTTTGTACTTCTTCCGCGGGGGCTGCAGTATGCTCTTCTTTATAGAGAGAGCGGTTCGTGTTTCCATTGAATGTTATAACCCCGCGAGGTCCTGGCATCTTGAGCTTGAGGTATGCATAGTGTGGTACCGCATTGAATCGAGCGAATGCAGTTCGTCCAAGCAGTGCATGATAGCCACTACGGAAAGGGATGATGTCGAAGATTAACTCCTTGCTTCGGAAGTTATCTGGAGATCCGAAGACCACTTCAGTGTTATGGAACCCGTGCAACGGGCTTCTACTCCTGGAATTACACCTTTGAAGGTGGTTTTGGTGGGCTTGATCCTTGAAGGGTCGATGCCCATTTTGCGCATTGTGTCCTGATAAAGCAGGTCCAGGTTGTTGCTGCCGTCCATAAGGACTCGCATTAGGTGGAATCCGTCGATGATTGAGTCTAGGAACAATGCGGCTAAACTGTCATGACGAATGCTGGTAGGGTGATCCCTACGATCAAAAGTGATCGGACAGGCTGACCATGGGTTGAACTTTGGGGCGACTGGCTCCATCGCATAGATGTCCCTTGGTGCTTGCTTTCGTTCCCGTTTGGGAATGTGGGTGGCATAGATCATATTGACCGTTTTCACCTGGGGAGGAAATTTCTTCTGTCCTCCCGTGTTCGGACACCGGGGATCCTCATCATCATCGTTGTGCAGCTCCTTGTCCTTGTTTTCAGCATTTATTTTACCGACTTGTTTGAACACCTAGCAGTCTTTGTTAGTGTGTTTTGCTGGCTTATCCAGGGTGCCGTGAATTTGGCACGAGCGATCAAGTATGCGGTCCAGACTGGACGATCCCTGATTGTTTCTTTTGAACGGCTTTTTCCGCTGACCAGATTTTGAGCCACCGAATCCGGCGTTGACTGCCGTGTCTTCAGTGTTGTCGCCATTGTTCCGACGCTTATGTCTATTGCGTCGTGGCTTGCCGTTACTATCACGGACATCTGAAGTGCTGGAGTTTATTGGTGTGGTGCTACTGCAAGCCAACCAGCTGTCCTCGCCCGCGCAAAAGCGGGTCATGAGTGTCGTGAGGGCCGGCATGGACTTTGACTTTTCCTGGCCGAGGTGTCGGGCGAGCCACTCGTCGAGGATATTATGCTTAAAGGCCGCCAAGGCTTCGGCGTCCGGACAGTCGACAATTTGGTTCTTTTTAGTTAGGAACCGAGTCCAGAATTTCTTGGCTGACTCTCCTCGTTGTTGGGTAATGTGACTCAGGTCATCGGCATCCGGTGATTGCACGTACGTGCCCCAGAAGTTGTCGAGGAACGCGTCCTCCAGGTTCTCCCAACTACCAATGGAATTTGCTGGCAGGCTATTTAGCCAGTGTCGGGCCGGTCCTTTGAGTTTAAGGGGAAGATACTTGATGGCATGTAGATCATCACCGCGGGCCATGTGAATGTGGAGAAGGAAGTCTTTGATCCATACTGCGGGGTCTGTTGTGCCTTCGTATGATTCGATATTTACGGGTTTAAACCCTTCTGGGAATTCGTGATCCATCAATTCGTCAGTGAAGCAAAGGGGGTGTGCGGTGCCTCTATGCCGGGCTATGTGGCTATGCAGTTCGAATGAGTCTGGTTGGCTATGTTCGGCCCGGCCGGACTTGTTGATAGTGTATCCGGCATGACGATCCTCGTCACGTGTTGGGGCGCGCCCCCGCGATCTGTAGATTGATCTTGGCTGTCCTGCCTTGTTTTCCAATATGTCTCGCAGGTCCTGCCTATTGCCCCAGGCCGTAGTGTATTGGCGTGGGGGTGCGGGCTGGTATTCGGGCTGACACGCCATTTTATCCTGGCCACGAGGTGGCCAGTCAGCCTCGTCCTGTGCTGGTAGTATAGGCTCATCCTCGAGTTGAGGTAGCCACTTGTGCTTTGGATAACCTTTGGTGTGGCACTCGAGTCCATATTCCTCGGCCGCCAGGACTTCAGTCCATCTGTCTGTGAGCAGATCTTGATCAGCTTGGAGCTACTGTTGCTTCTTTTTCAGGCTCCTCGTAGTGGCCATAAGCCGGCGCTTGAAGCGCTCCTGCTCTACGGGGTCCTCAGGCACGCGGAATTCGTCGTCTCCGAGGATAATCTCGTCTTCGGAGGGGGGCATGTAGTTGTCCTCCGGGTATCCGTCTGTCTCCTGTTCGTCTAGGCTGACTTGCCCGTCTTCCTGTCCGGCCTGCTCGAAGGCAGGCTGATCGGGGTTGTATTCATCTTCGGCACCATCCGAATTGTTTTCGTCTCCTGTGCCGGTATTGTTGTGGCAGGGCTTGGAGCGGAGCCGATGACGCCCATGCTTTGCTTTCTTCCTTGAGGGGTTATCCTCCATTGCCTCATCGCCATTGGTTTCTTTCGGAGTGTCCACCACATATATATCATATGAGGAGGTGGTTGTCCAGCGCCTCGTGGGCGGTGGTTCCTCTTCTTCTCCTACATCGTCGTCCACACCGTCGATGTCTTCAGAGTCGAAGTCAAGCACGTCGGTCAAATCATCGACCGTGGCAATGAAGTGGGTAGTGGGTGGGCAACGAATTCCCTCGTCGCCTGCTTCTCACTCGAGCCGGACATAGTTCGGCCAAGAGTCTCCAGACTAAGAGAGAGACTTTAACGAGTTCAGCATGTCGCCAAAGGGCGAGTGCAGGAACATATCCGTTGCGGTGAACTCCATCACCGGAGCCCAACCGGATTCAGCGGGCTCAGAGGTACGCGAACTGGAACCTACAGCCGGACACGAGTCCGGGGATCCGGAGTCACAGGCTTCCTTGGGGGTGGAGTATGTGTTTGGCTCTACCGCCGATGAGTGTGCGGCCTCCGGGGCGGGGTCCATCCACCCGTCCTCGGACGACGCGATCTTCCTTGGATTTAGGTCCGGAGCTCCTACTGGTGCGATATCCCGAGTATTGTCCGACGGCAGTTCTAAGCCGTGCTCGTCGTGACTGTTCGGCACTCCTAGAGTAGGCCCGAATCCGTCGAAGATCATGTCTCCGCGGATATCAGCCATGTAGTTCAAGTTTCCGAACCTGACCTGATGGCCAGGGGCGTAGCTGTCGATCTGCTCCAGATGGCCAAGCGAATTGGCTTGCAGTGTGAAGCCACCAAACACGAAGATCTGTCCGGGGAGAAAAGTCTCACCCCGGACCGCGTTGTTGTTGATGATTGAAAGAGCCATCGAGCCTTGCAGCGACGACACAGAGGAACTCTCAATGAAAATCACCAATGTCGGTGTCAAAACTGGTGGATCTCGGGTAGGTGGTCCCGATCTGTGCGTCTAAGGCCAATGGTAACAGGAGGCAAGGGACACGATGTTTTACCCAGGTTCGGGCCCTCTCAATGGAGGTAAAACCCTACTTCCTGCTTGATTGATCTTGATGATATGAGTATTACAAGAGTTGATCTACCACAAGATCGTAGAGGCTAAACCCTAGAAGCTAGCCTATGATGATTATGATTGTCCCTCCATGGACTAACCCCTCCGGTTTATATAGACACCGGAGGGGGCTAGGGTTTACATAGAGTCGATTACAAAGAAGGAGATCGAATATCCGGATCGCCAAGCTTGTCTTCCACGCAAAGGAGAGTCCCATCCGGACACGGGACGAAGTCTTGAGTCTTGTATCTTCACGGTCCAACAATCCGGCCAAAGTATATAGTCCGACTGTCCGGATACCCCCTAATCCAGGACTCCCTCAGTTATGCCACCATTTTGCAGGATGTCTCAAATCTTTTTGAGCATTTACAGCCGTTATGTTGTCTGAGTCATCCCAGGTTTCTATATAGTCTGATGCACTTGCAATCATTCCTCCATGTTCCTGATGTCTATTTGGGTCAGATTAATCACACCAACTAGTGTGCTGAGGTACTCCATTGCCTCGATATATATGTTGAAGCTATTATTATGACCCTAGGTGTCCTACAGAATCACCTAGTAATCTAGCCATGTTTTGTGTTCCTAGTGTGATGACTTTGGCCATCATTCTCGAAAGCATCCCGTGATGCTACTTAGTAATAGGTATTCTATTCCTGGGTTCTAGAACCCGAGATTCACCTTACTTACTTCATGTCGATAGTGCTTTCTAGTTCCTTTAGGATATTAGTAACATTTGTGATAGTCCTCAAGGTCCGTGGTATTTCTTTCTTCCAAATACCATGAACTGCTTATGGCAGAACAAAAAGATCACAACAAGAGTGCTCTTGACGAGTTCTCCATTCAAATTGTGAATCTGCCAGTCCTTCTTCTTCTGCATGGGTTATCCGGAAGAAATATGTTGAACTTGTTCGACATACTAATCCATGCGTCCACAACTCAGAAAATTATATATTCCTTGAGTCGTCCCCCTTCAGTTATATTTTGACCTTCATCTATCAATTGATAGTCAAGAGTTTGTATGCGATTGTGTTCATCGATGCCTATTATTCTTGTGGTCCGTCAAGCCATGCTATTTCGGAATGACTAGGAGAAAAAAAACTCCAGTACCCCATCCATAACTAGGATTGGGTCAAAGTAGTTGTATTCCGCAGATCAAATTGACAATCTAGCTTTTGTTCTATTCTACCTTGGAGTGTTGCCCTCTTTATGTCAAGAATATCATAGGAATTGCACAGCCTCTTATGAATTCCTGATAGAGTGATACTTCTCACCATTGTCATTCATTCCTCGATCTCCGTGTTATTGTGACCGGAATGCCGACAAGTGAACCGTGATGTGTGAAATCAATACTCCTAGCAACTCCGTTGCTTGGTAGTTAATGGAAAATATTCTCATTCCTAGCGTGTTGGTTATTGAATCATCATTCTAAGATAGATTGTGCTACCTAGTCCTTATTTCTGGTGCACTCTTTGATCAATGAGTTAGGATAATTCAATCCCTTGCTTATTTGATCATATCGTCTTGCTCTGAAAAGCAAGATTGCTCTCGAGCTTAATAACATTTCGGTGGTTCGTGATGTTCCGAACGTCTTGTCGGAAGTGTTACCAGGTTGTCACCTGACCGCTATGTTGAGTTCGTGATCAAGCTGGTCTCTTGTAACCACCCCTTCTCCAAGAATCTTTGTTGGGTACCCCTGAGCTAGTTGGTTAAGCCAAACAACTTGGAGAGTTGGAAGATAAAAGCTTGCCTAACTTAGTTCATTTCAAAGGGATATCTTTTGGGGGTGTGTGTGTGTTGAAGAAAGATGATATCTTCATCGACTGGTCCTCGTGATTAGTTGTTGGATCTATTTTCTTATCAAAACTTTGATTTGAGTGTGGGCTATCCTCAAATCAAATCAGAACCAACTATGTTCGTAATGTTGTCTTACTCGTGATTTGATTGAGCATACACCATTACATCTTTTGGTCTAACCAATACTATCACCGTGTTCGTTTAATTGTGGAATTCCATCTTATGGAAGCCTGGATGGATTGTTGTTGAGCCCATTGACAACATTTTCATCTTGTCCATGATTCATGTTGAACATCTAAGTTAGTCTTGGAAACTTTTGAAAGCATTTTCTTCGTGCTAGCTCATGAAGTCTATGTTTGGATGAAAGCAGTGACTTCCTATAATTCATATGCATCTGATGCAAGTTGTCGCCGTGAATTCGAGAAAGTTTGTTTCGCTTCCTCTGGAATCATCCCAATTCAGGCATGCATACGTGCGAAGTATTCTGTGGTCTGGAGACTTGCAACCTTCATTCTATATGAATCCCTAGCAAACCAAGCCACTAATTGATTTGTTCAAGGAAAAGAAGTTCTTAAGTGCTAATCCTTAAGGACCCAAAGGTACATGAGCAGGACTTCGCCCTCCGCAATGATGGTTCCTAATCAGAACTCGGTAGTGTTTTATTGTAAGACTACCATGTGGTCATGCTTGTCTAGGACAGTGTGTTCACAAGTGTGTAGCAGAATCAGCTCATGTTTTGGAGCTTGTTATCGTAGTTCATCTCCCGAGAGTCTCGCAACGTTATCTCGTCAATTTGTCTTACAACTCTTCTTTTTCAGACATGTGAGTCTGAAGTATCCTGTTTCTAACCAGTTCTGAATCTCAGGCAGATATGATGGTTGGAACATTCCCAACATTTGCATTATGTTCCCATCTTGCACCCCATCGTGCCAATTTTCCATGGGCTGCCCTTCTCAGCAGTTGTTGTCCAGGATAATCCACAAAAGTGGACTTACCATGAGTCCCATCCATTTCCGATGATAAGCAAAAATCATTCATCGCTTTGTCTTCAACAAGGTAGTCCACATCATCCATTCGAATCCGGATATGCCATTCCTTTGAACTCCGCCAAATGATCGATTGTGATTGCCTTAGGCTGGTATAAGGAGTTTCAATGATCTTTGTATCAAAAGTAATTTTTCTGCCACTTAAGGGAATAATTCTACGAGTCGCCTCCTCTAAGATGTCTCATGATGGAATCATGGCAATTTTTCCCTCACTGCTTTGCAACCCTCGTCAGATTGTTTCTTCTGTCCGTTCCAAGGTGTGCTTTGCCACTCAGCTCCAGAGATGTTTCTACGTCTCATTCCGTGAGTTGATCCTGAGTTGTTTGATCTTTGAGAAGATCGATCCTTCTAGAGTTTTCCCTTTCCTCTCTTTGTCATGTTAGTTGGAGTTCTCAGAGCAAGACATCTTGACAAAGATGGTGATCGAATCAACGTTCTTATGAGATGCAACCTGGATTGTGAAGATTGTGTTAGCGTGCATTTCCCCCTTCATCTTACCCTACGCTTGAATCTCGGGACGAGATTCTTGTTTAGTGGGGGTGAGTTGTCACATCCCTAGCTTCTGGCAATTCACTAGCCTAGCTTCATGTGTGCATCATGTTTAAATTCAAATGAATATGAAATGGGGATGTTCAAACCCTAGCACCAAATGAAATGCAACTAGGATCAAAATAAAAATATTTTCAATGAACCTGAAATGCCCTTCAAAAATGTTCATCATCTCTGCCTTGGTCTAGAACCTCTATCAAAAATAGTTCACATTTTTCTAGGACAGCATTGGGTCACTGAATTAAATCATATGCTATTTTCATTTGGGCATTTAAAGGCCATATAATATTTTAAATTTCCAAATATTCATGAACTGCAATGTTTTCTGTTGGAAATAATCCAAATAGTGGCCACAAGTAGTCTCATGATTTTTGAAAATGCTCTGGCATTTTTGATAAATCCAAAACAATTACAGATAATAGAAAATAGAAAGAATTAGGAAAGAGAGAGAGAGAAGCACTCACCTGGCGTTACCTGAGAGGCCCAGCAGCTGCCAGCCCACCAGAGCCCAGCTGCCAGTCATCCCCTTCCCGTGGACAGAAGGACGCCGGGCATGTGCCTCGCGCGCGCGACCACGCGCTCCGCCACCTCTTGCTTCCCGGCGCTACCCGGACGCGCCTACGAGCGCCACGCAGCCCACTCGACCCTCTTTCACTCTCCCTGGATCCCTCCTCCTCCTCTCATTTCTTCCGCAGCACCATTGACACGCCACCATCGCCACCGCTCGCCGTAGCCATGGCCACCGGCCACCCCACGCCTCACTGACGCGCCCAGAAGCTCCGCCACTTCGTCCTCGACCCCCTCGCTGAGCTACACAACGCCGGACGCCTCGAAGCGCCGCCCCGATGCCTTCTTCTTACTCGGGTCGCCGAGATCGCTTCTGCCACCCCACTCACTTCAGACCTCCTCCGAGCTTGCCGTCTGCACTGTTGCAACCGCCGTGAGCCTCTGATCCCGTCCATCCCTCTTTTCTTCCCCGTAGGCCATCGTAGCCACCGGACCGCCTACGCCCGAACCCGTCGCTACCTGCGCGCACCGCCGACGCGACTCCGGCGACCAAGTGGTCCGCCCGACGCGTCCAACCCACTCACCGCATCGCGTAGGCCCCCGCTAGTGCCTCAGCTCGCTAGCTCACGCACTGCTCGTGCTCACGCCCGAGCTCCGGCCACCGCGGTCAAGCTCCTCGACGTCGCTACCAGCCGCCCTAGCTGCAGACACAGCCACCGTTGGACGCGCCGCGTCATGGCCGTTCCAACGGGACCAGCCCGCTTGCTCCCGTCACCGGAATCGCCGGAACGACGAGCGCCGCTGCATTAGTTAGGATTAGTCTAATTCGACTGGACCCACGCGTCAGCATTGACCCTGCTGACGTGGCCGTTGACCAGGCCCACCTGCCAGCGACACTAACCAGCTGTGTGTCACTGACGTGTGGACCCCACACATCAGGTTTGACCTGGAGTAGCGTCGTTGACATGCTGACCTCATGGTTATGTCATGATGACGTAGTAAATAATTTATGTATTTAAAATAATTCAGAAATTCCAGAAATTAGTTAAAACTTCTAAAAATCATAGAAATTCAACCGTAGCTCAGAATGAAATAACTTATATATGAAAAATTATCAGAATAATTCAATCTATCCATCTGTACTAGTTTCATGCATGACAAACCAACATAAACCTGCTGTATAGATGAAAACACATAAAGGGCATTTAAAATGCTTAAGTTTGGAGTTGCATTGGAATCCTTGATTCAAATAAGCTCCATTGAACTTGTTGCTGTTTGCATTAGCACAAACAACATCCACTACAAAAAAAATACTCTTCCGTGATGATACGTGTTTGTCACAGTAGGTCGCGTTTTTTGTCATGCATGTACATCCATGAAAAATTTATGACAGAATCAAGATAGTCATACCTGTGCTGTCGTAGAAGTGTTCGATGACATTACCAAAATTAGCATCACGGAAGTGTCCACTTCCATGACGATAAATCACGCGTCACAGAACTACTTTCGTCAAGGGTGACTGACATGTGGCATCCACCATAACGGAACGCCGTTAAGCTATCGGGTCGGGTTTTGGATCCGATAACCCGTTAACAGCCCCGACCAATGGGGATTTTCCACGTGTAAAATCATCATTGGCTGGAGGAAACACGTGTCGGCTCACTGTTGGGACAGATGTCATCCACTCATTGGACAGAAGGCGCGTATGATACATCGACACGTGGCACGGCCCAACAGAGGCCCATTCCTGTGAAAAGGCCGGCCCGTTTGACTTGGTCAAAAGGTGGCAGGTCGGCCCATGGAAAGCCTCTTAACGGCCTGTTCGCATATAGCCCATTTACAGCCTGCTAACCCAAGGCCCGTTACGCCCTATCCGAAATAGGCCCAGTAGCGTCATTTGGGCCATCCAATATGATTCCAGCCCGTTTTCACTTCTGGCCCATGTATGGCCCATGACGTCTTTCGGCCCATATGAGGCCCTATGTAACTCTTGGCCTATTAATGGCCCGTGGTGAAACTGGCCCGCAATGAACAGTGTATCACTTTACACCCACTAACGGCCTGTGGTGAAACTGGCCCGTAATGAATAGTATATCACTTTATACCCATTAAGGGCCCGTTATTCAGTTGGGCCGTTTCTAGCAAATGTTATCTTTCGGCCTTCTCAGAGCCCATTTATTCTTGGGCTCATTTCCAGCATTCGTTTACTTACGGCCCATTACTGTCATTTTCTGCTTGTGGGCCAAATTCAGCTCGTGGTTACATCGACTCGTTTGTGGTCCGTTAATACGTTGGGCCGTTCTCATAGCGTCATCAAATATGGCCTATTAACGATGGCCCGTTATGGTCATACGGCCCGTATAAGGCCCATTGATGATACGGCCCGTAGAAGGCCCATTGTTTCTATGGCCCGTAGAAGGCCCATTGTTTCTACGGCCCATAGAAGGCCCACTGTTTCTACGGCCCATAGAAGGCCCATTGTTTCTTTGGCCCGTAGAAGGCCTACTGTTTCTACGGCCCGTAGAAGGCCCACTATTTCTACGGCCCGTAGGAGGCCCAGTGTCACTACAGTAAATATTAGCCCATGGTTATTGTGGCCTAGTTTTAAAAAGAACTGCACTGACTCCAAGCAAACAAATAAACAAGACAACAAGGAAATAAATAAGCAAGCAACTTATGCTAGGCTATCACGGCTGTTACACATATTACATCCACTGGGTATCAAAGTTCGCCACCAGTGCAAATATAGGGAACAAAGCAGCATATCATATACACTGGTTGTCAAAGTTGGCGACCAGCGCAAATAAACATCGCAGCAAAACAAATCCAGAACTGAAACCACTTCATAAGATCTCAAGAAACAATATCTTGGGTACCCATAATGTTGTCAAGATGCTTAGCAAGCTTATTAACTTTCTCTTGTTTGGCGCTTAAATCCTCCAGCGCTTGCTGTTGCACCAGAAAATATGCATCTGAATTCTGCAGGGACTTCCTCAGTCCTTCAGCTTCCTGTCACAACACATCTGATCGATGTCTTTCAACTTGAAGTTGAGACTCAAGAAGACGAACTGATTCAGGCAGCGAGTTCGAAGAGCTTGTGCCAGCAGTAGTGGCCAGTAACTCGAACACTACATCAAGACAGGACTTTTGGGTTCCCTCACTGTCGTCAAGATAGTTTTTATCAGCTTTCTTGGAGACCAACAGGGATGTCTCACTATCTTGAACCTTATCTGCATTACTTCCTTTACCATTGGATAACGCGGTACTGTTCTCCAATATTTTGTCCGCATTCTAAAAGAGAAATAAGCAGACACATCACATGTTTACCATGTTGTATATGGAACTCATTTTGGTAAATGAGTTCAGTAGTAAAGTGGATAGGATAACAGCATGAAACAAACATATATCTATGTGCCATGGTCACTTTATGGTCTATATCATTCTAGTTTTTGTTGCCAAATCAAGATAGAGACACAGTTCAAATAATATTTGTTCAAGACAAAGCAGAATAGACAGAATATAAGTGTGGGTAACTATAGAGCAATAACAACACTTGTAATGTGCATGACATGAGAACATAATTGTTTATTCAATTGAAACTGAAATCAACATAGAGCAGGTTACAACAGCAAACCAGTTAAAGAAACGGGTTTAAAACATACCTGTTGTGCCATTGGAGTTTCAATTCCATCCTTCAAATTTGAAAATAGTTGGTATGAGTAAATACAGTAATGCAAGAGCAAAGGAGTATGAACCATAGCTACAGAACCTGACCTGAGAACAAATCTTCTTCTCCTTTAAGCGTTGAGTTGGGATTCGGAGTGGTGGTCCTCGTGCTTTGGGCACTGTAGTTCCCTTACTAACCGCTCGTGTTTGGGTGCTCTGTGGTGGAGATGGTGCTGTGTCAACTGGAACTGGGTTACTATCTACCGGGGTTGGGGTTAAAAGGGGTGTAGCTGGTTCTCTATCCAACTGGGTAGGGGTACAATCTGCGAGAGTCTGGGTTATGTGTGGTGGATCTGGTCCTTGGGCAAGTACAACCGTGGTTCTATCTGCATCAACTGGTAGCACTATCTTTTCTGAAGACCGTGTTGTTACTCCCTTAGATACTGCCATCACACTCTCCAATTCAAATGGTTGATAAACAAGAAAAGTAATTGAAAGTATAGACATTGTATGATAGACAGGTGCAATGGATAGTGGGGAATAAAAGAGGGCATGAAATAATTCATATTTATGTTGTCTAACCAAACAGGATAGCATGACACAATTTCACATATATGATGGCTAACTAAATAGGATAGCATGACACAATTTCACATTATGATGGCTAACTAAAAAAGATGGAAAGACATAGTTCAAAATATGAGACTATGTAAACAGGATGACATGACATAACTATATAATGTGTTTATTAAATAGGTTGGCATGCCATAATTCACATACATTCATGGATAGAATGCCATAATTCTAAATATGATGACTGTAAACACTAAACAGGATGAGATGATATAACTATATGATGTCTTTATTAAATGGGTTGCCATGCCATAATTCAGATAGATGATGTGTATGTACTATGTAAACATGATGGCATGATATAATTCAAATATATGATTTATATAGTAAGCAAGTAAGCAGATGGCAATCAATATATGCTGTAAAAACTAAGTAATGCAAGACAACATGCATGACATGGGTAATATAACCCTGCCAAGTTTGAGCATAGACCTCAGGGGGGAAATAGGACTGGTCATCAATCTATGAATCCTCCTCTGAGGAGCTCTCTGTAGCCAGCAAGATGTCTGCTTCAGCAGGTAGCATTGTCTGCTCTGAATACCTTGTTTTCACTCCAGATACTTCCAGCACCGCTTCAAATGGCTGATGCACAGGAAGAGTAGTTGAATATACAAACGTTGTCGACAAATGGAACACGTAATACAAAAAAATGATAGCATGATATAATTCACATACATGATGATTGGCTAAACAGCATGGCATTGCATAATTCACATATATAATGCCTTTGCAACAAGATAGCATTGTATAATTCACATATATAATGTCTTGCAACAAGATGGCAATGCATAATTCACATATATGGTAATTAGACACTGAACAGGTGGCATTCACACAAAGCATGTCTAAACTAATCAAATGGCATAGCAATGCGAGACACCATATGCACGATATGAGCAATGAAACCCTGCCAAGTTAGAGCATACACCTTGGGGGGAATAGGACTGGTCATCTGTCTCTGAATCCTCCTCTGAGGAGCTATCCGTAACCAGTGAGATATGTGCTTCGTCAGATAGCATAGTCTGCTCAGAAGACCTTGTTTTCACTCCAGAATTTGCCATCACCGTGTCAAATGGCTGATGCACACGAAGTGCAGTTGAATGTACTAACATTGTTGACGAATGTAATATGTAACAAAAAAAAAAGATGGCCTGATATAATTTACATATAAGATGACTGGCTAAGCAGGATGGCATTGCAAAATTCACATATATGATGCCTGGCTAAACAAGGTGGCGTCGCATAATTCACATAAACGATGAATAAACTAAATAGATGGCATTTGCACAAAGGATGTCTAAACTAAGCAGATGACATATTTGATGTATAAAGTAAGCATTGCAAGACACCATATGCATGATATAACCAACATCAGCATGCCAAGTTAGAGCGAAGACCTCAGGGGGTAAATAGGAGTTATCTTCTCCTTCTGAATCCCCCTCAGAACAGATATCTTCCTCTTGATTACAATTTGAAATGCATGGAGGGGGGCTGCCTTTGCGCCTACCATGGAGCGACGTCTGCATGAAATTATATTTCCATGCAAAGCTCATCTCTTTTGATCTACATGTTCGGTTCCATTGTTTACAATAACTGTTATGCATAGGAATAAAACATAGTGAGATTATGTAAGGAGTGCATGCAGAAATCCAGAGTGATGGTAGCAACCTGTGGATAGACCCAAAACCAATAATAGCAGACGGATAATGGCTTCAGTTAATAAATATAGATAATGGCTTCTTTACTGTTTGTTTCCCACCCAACATGAAACTCATAGTAGACACCGGAGATTAACCAGATAATAGATAGATACTATTGATAGCGGCCCCGATATGTACCCCACAACCATTTAAAAACTCAAGTTTGACCATTAGTTTGGAGCTGACTCAGAGTCTAATTAGTGAACAGGATGATAAAGTAGCATGTAATATTAAGCGATGCATAATGTAAGTAGACACAAAAGAGCGCGACCTCTCTTGCGGACCCGTGTAGTCCTCGAGGTCATCTGCTCGGTTGATGATGGTAATGCAGTTTTCATGGATGCCAGCGGCGGGGAAGAAGATCTGAGGCGGCGAAAGACAGTCTGGAGGCCAGATCCCTGCTCTTCTGGACCCTCCTGTCGTTGGAGCAGCTGAGCTGGGGTGGACGACGGTGCAGCAGGACCGGGACAAACCACGCAAGGTTTTCTTTGACAACTATCTGTAAGAGAAGTAATTCTGTAAGGGCTCGTTTGAATTGGAGGATTCCAACAATGCGGGGATAGGAAATAGACAGGAATAGGATAGGAATGCACGTGCAAAATAGAGAATTTAAAAACACAGGATTTCTGCCAATCTGGGTGTTTGATTCATAATAATTGGAAGATCACAGGATGCAAAGAAGCATGGTGAGATTAAGTCAAACCACAAGAAAATGTACGGTTATAATGCTATTATGCTACTATCTCTTAGTCTTGTGCTTCATGAATAGGAATTTGAAAAGGAGGACAAGTGAAAATTAAAATTCCTACGTTTTTTCTTTCAAGGAGACACTAAAGGAACAAATCCGTGTGCTCAGTGGACAATATATATAACATGTAGAGTAAAAAAGAGATGCAACAAGTGTACAACCTCTTTGGCGAAGCCATGTCGATCTCAGCGTGATTGGGTTGGCCGGTGAAGATGCTCCGGCTGAATTTGCTGTCGGAGGAGGG
This sequence comes from Triticum dicoccoides, assembly GCF_002162155.2. NCBI lineage: Eukaryota > Viridiplantae > Streptophyta > Magnoliopsida > Poales > Poaceae > Triticum > Triticum dicoccoides. Next base: position 88,038,348 of record NC_041389.1, read on the forward strand.
GAAGAAGATCTTAGGCATCTGGAGATGGAGCCCGAGGTACTGGTCCGCTGTGATGGAGGGTTTCGTCGTTGGAGCAACTCCGGTGAGTTGTACGACGCCGAGGCTGAAGCAGGACAAGAGAGACAACGAACAACGTTAACCTGAGTGGAATTCTAATAGCATATCCAATACATGACGTAAAATACATAACCACAAAGTGCTAGATGTAAAATACATCAGCTGCTCATCTCTGAACTTAACTGTCAAAACTGAACTTAACTATCGAAACAGAACCTACCTGTCCAAACTGAATTTTGCTGTCAAAACTGAATTTTGCTGTCGAAACTGAACGCACTAGCAAGGTGAGTCTACACGTCGGTCGACTGACTTTTTCATCTCTGGTCAGTCGATTTTGCAGCCGTTGGATACGAAATCAAGGGCATGCGGTTCATCTTCAACCTCCACCCCCCCTGAGCCGCCAGCCACCACCGGCCAAACAGCAGCCCCCCGCCGCCCGCGGCCGGCGGTGCGCCGCCCCGCCCGCCCCGAAAACACTCCCCACCGCTGGTCTGCCGCCGCCCCGGCCATCCCTCTAGGCCCCCCCGTGCCAAGCTTTTTCTCCGGCGATCCCCACGCCACCGCCCCGCCAACGCCCTGCCACCGCCGGCGACCACCGCCCCCATCTTGAACCCTATGATAGATAGTGGGGTACCTCTCCGGCGAGCCCCCCTCCCCGCTGCGGCTGGTTCTTCCTTCACCCCGACGAGCCCACCCCGTGGAAATCGACTGACCAAAAGTTGATTCAGTCGACTGAAGTGTAGCCAAATTGGAGCAGCATCGCAAGCAAGAGCAAGAGCGAGAGCAGCAGCGCGAGCAAGAGCAAGAGCAAGAGCAGACCAGGAAGGGGACCGAGAGCAAGAGTAGAGCAGCAGCGCGAGCGAGAGCTAAAGCAGCAGCAGCTCCTACTGATGTGGACGTCGCCGCCGAGGGAGCGATGCCGTGGAGGAAGTGGCCGGCGATGCCGCCGTGGATGGAGTCGCGCCATGTCGGCTCGGGACCGAGCACTGGCAGCACCATGAGATCGAATCAAGAAGAAAATGCGGCGATTAGTGTACAACCTCTTTGGTGGCGCCGATTAGGCTGCTGCTTCATCCGAGGAAATGGTGATGATGATGCTCTTCCCGTGGTGCAGGTGAAGACGGCGGTGTGGGAATGGAGGTGGCCTGAAAGACGAGGGGAACATCGGGGCAGCTCCTTGGAGGTGGAGGACGGGGTGGCTGAACCGGCGGGATGATGAGATCGACGACGGATCCTCATCCGATACGGTGGATGAGGGACGTCGAGGTGTTGCTGTGGACGACGTCGTCGGGGAAGAAGCTCCGGCTGGGTGGCGGACGGAGCAGGGTGTGGGGTTTCGTCGCGGGTTTTCGCGGCCTCGGTGTACGAATGGGTGGGCGGATGGGATGGCAGTGGGGAACCATGGCTTAGAGACGCGCTTGTCCGAAATGTGGGGTAAGTTAC
>NC_041389.1:88040264-88042280 GCF_002162155.2 Triticum dicoccoides
CCGATTTGAGGCGGTTCTTTCGGTTCAGGGGTACCACGGGCATTTCGCGTGTCGGGATTTCACAGGAGGTGGGAGTTTTCACGTGCGTCGTAATTTCGAAATAGCAAGGCGTGGGTTGAGATGGAGGGAGTTGTCGGAGCACAACGAGACAAAGATATATCTTAAATATTTCGGTCTAACAAGGCGCGGGTTGAAATTTCCGGACAAGCCTAACATGTACTGTACCAAATCAATGCGCACTACAAATGTCATTCAAAACTTTGAATTCATGTTATGTTCAATTAAAATATTTCGCTACATGTATAATGCATGCAACCTACTACTCAAATGAACGTTTTAGTGCATTCCAAATGTGTATACTACCGCTTCAATATGAACTAAATTTGAATAAGATCTACAGTAATGCTTGTTGTGAAGTCAAAGCATTTGAATTCGTTTCTCTATTTTAATAAGATCTACAATCATCATTATTGTCAAGTTAAACCATCGTTTGTGTATTATCTTCACAGCACACGACATGATCAGTATCGAGTTACATATGAACCATGTGTACTATATGAACTCGAACTAGATTTTTTTGAATCCACTTTAATAAGATCTACAATCATCATTGATGTTAAACCATCGTTTGTGTATTATCTTCACAGCACACCACATGATCAGTATCAAGTTACATATTAACTATGTGTACTATATGAACTCGAACTAGATTTTTTTAATCCACTTTATTTTGATTTCAAATCACATTACATTTCTAGCTCTAGCTAGATCTTCATAATCTAAACCATGTCTCATATGTATAATGTGTTTATCACATTATGTATGGTGCCCCGCCCCCTACGCCTACAAGTATTTAGATGTGAGTTGCAAACACCACACATTACCACAAATTCAAATAAAATGTGAGAATGTTCGATATATAGTATTGTTTAGATTGCTCGATATTTAGTTGTAAGCTACAAACGCCGCACATTATCACAAATTCAAATAAAATGTGAGATTGTTTGATGTATAGTATGGTTTAGATTGTTCGGCATTTAGCTGTGAGTTGCAAACGACATGCATTATCACATTATGGTATAACATGTGCACAGCACGTGTATCACCGCTATATTCATGCATGCAATGTTTAAAACACTATGATCTCCTATTCAAATATATGAATCCGCTTTCATATCAAATTATGACCTTTGTTAGTCTCTTACACCCACACAGTCCTCTAACCTTTGTAGCTACCACTAACTTTCTCTTGTGCATGCACACGCCCTCCTCGCCTCCCCCTCCCTTGGCATTCTATCCACCGGGCACACTCTTTTTTCCTTTAGGTCGTTCTCCTAGAGTCTCCACAACTCCTTTCCGACACACACCGATCGATAAACCTCTCCAGCGATGCCTGCCTATAGCATACACACACAGCTTCAATCTCCTCCTTTATGTGTCCTTGCCTCGTGTCTCTCATATGGTCAGACACACGTGTAAACTCTCACCCCTCTATTAATCAATCTCACAACCGCACACTCCTCCCCCTATCTAGCTAGTAGTTGGGCCTCTCGCACCATGTCCTAGCTCCATTCTCTCTGTCTATCCATCTTGCTGGGCCTTATTTGCCTCTAACAAATGGACGTACACCGACCGATCTCTTGCTATACATATAGCCAGCTAGGTCCTTATAACTCATTTTTACCCACACATCGATCGATCTACCTCATTAGTTGTGTCTCTCCCTTCCCCCGACAAACAACAATTGATCTATCGATCTAGTTAGGTTTGCTTACCAAACACATGGTTCCCCTTCATCATCCATGGATGCGTCCTGACAGATCTATCACGCACAGGCACACACAGAAACACATCCCCACTCTTATTGATAACATTGTAGTTCCACCCTCCCAACATCTCCGAGAAGCAACTCCATCACCCATCTAGCACTCTACCCCTCTCCCTCCCTCTCCCTCCCTCTCTCTCTCCTCTCTCTCTGTCCCATCATATTTCCCGTCCTTCAGTTATGTATGGATG
>NC_041389.1:88042577-88050652 GCF_002162155.2 Triticum dicoccoides
AAGCGCTCTAGTCATGTCTCCCTGCCACACACAAACTTGACATGTGCCCTCTAACATTCCGGTAGGCCAGTCGCCCTATATCTTTGACTTGCACACACACACACGCAATTTCGATGGCTCTCTTCATCGATCTCGCACCCACCCGTACTTGATCCTCTCTTCGACTCTATCGATGGCTATGACCCCTCCCTCTCTTCTCGTGGATTGCCCGACCCTCTATGTATGATATGGATAGGCCTCCATTTCACACACATTGCATGCAAAATTTTGTTTGAGATGTCATCGACACATATTCCCACAAATAATTCACAAAATCAACCCCTCACCCCACCCCCACCCCCAGCACAAAACAAAAAACACTCACGAACGTGGTTTGTATCTCTCACACACACCCACGTAGGTGGGGGACGTGCACGAAGAGCACGGCGCACGTACTCCCGTCTCTTTCCCAACCACACCCGCGCGGGTACACAGTGGAGCTCATTTTTGTACGAAAAAGGAAGCCCACGTGGTAATTTGGCACGTGTACTGGTTGTCCACTTGGTGGAGGGAGGATCGTCTACCACGGGTGAACAAACAAATTGCGACTTGACGCGTTATGTTAAATTAAAAAAAGAGGCAAACCATGTGGGGCCTACCTTACAGGTAAGGCTCTATACACTGGAGTACTTTTGATGTGTCCCGTCAACTCGCAGAACGAGGAGAAGCTTGCTTAGTACGCCGTCTCCCCCGCCCACGGGTGCGGTGGCTCGCAGGATGAGGTGAAGCTTGCTCCTCCCTCGCCCATGCGCGCGGTGGCTCGCAGGACGAGGAGAAAAATTTACTACTCCCTCTGTTAAGTCCTCGCCCCTACTACCATGGTTATAGAGATTATATCATATTTTTTGGAATATATATGTCCTTAGTAGATTTCAATATGAACTACTAGTACATACTCCAAACACTGATGTATGTAGACGTATTTTAGAGTGTACATTCACTCATTTTGCTCCCTATGTATTAGCACTCTCCCTCGCCCCTCGACCCTCGCCCACGTGGTGGACGTGCAGCAATTCATTCGGTCTCATATAGCCAGACGATATATACTGCACTACCATTATTGCTCGACTTCCCGAAGAGGCGAAGAGCCAATCGCAAGGTTAATATTTTGGAGATGCCAAGCGCAAGGTTATAGGAGAACGAGTAGTAGGTGCCGCGTCATTTATAAATATATTTTTTTCTTCAGTGGCACGTACGCAATATGATAGGTTCATATGGAGAGAAAAGGAAACCGCTCCACTATATACATAGTCAGGACGGGCCAGCCTACACGGTTGCTTGCTGGGGTTGCTCTCTTCACACTCTCTTGCACAAAACGACTGTGGCCACATCTCTAACATCCCGATGGATCACGTCCGCTTGGGGAAGGGTTGGATGCTTAGTGTAGATGCGGTGTCCGTCGCCGACGGCGAAAACCCACTGTCGGCACGTCCCGATTAGGGGTCCCCTTCGTTCTCTCTCACAAAGCCGGTGAGGTTGCCTTCATCCCTTGCTCACTGCTGCAACATGGGCAGTTGCCGCCTCCCGCCGCCCTCCTCAAGGTTGAGCTACGTCCCTCAGGTACAACTCCCTTTACAGCCGGCTTGCACCACTGCTCCAGCTGCCCACATCACTCCCTATGGATATTTCTCTACTTCTTTGCCCCACACATACCTGATACCTCTACTGGCTTCTACGTACTGTATTTGTGATGAGTTTATGTCTCATCAACTAGTCCTAGTAATCTTATTCTAATCACGCTTCTTCAATTTCTTTGCCACAGGGATGCTCATCTCGATTTTTGTGAAACTACACAAAATGATTCGATGGTCAAAAGGTTGCAAACTTCATTTATTAGGAAGCTCGAACGTTGCCAGCAAATTGAAGCCTGGTCAGGGTTCACGGTTCAAGGGCTAGGAACTGCATGGATCGTTTTTTTAGCTGCCTTTGTTCCAAAATAAGTGTCAACTTTAGTAGTAGTACAACTTTGTACTAAAGTTTGCACAAAGTTGAGACACTTATTTTGGAACGGAGGGAGTACATATTTGCTATGATCTGTCAATCATTGAGATGCAATAGCATGCATGTTAGTCTCCTTTGTATTTGATGAAATGTTGCAACGGGCAACCTTGGACGCAAGATACATGTAACAGGAGCTGGAAGCTTCATAGCATTGTACAAATTTATCTCGCTGATAAATTACAGTACGTACTAGTACTGTACTAGTACTTCCTCCGTTCCTTAATATAAGTCTTTGTAGAGATTTCACCATTAACCACATGCGGATGTATATAGATGCATTTTAAGTGTATATTCATTCATTTTGTTACGTATGTAGTTCACCTAGTGGAATCTCTACAAAGACTTATCTACTAGTAATAGCTAGCCCCCACTACTAGGAATTCTCTATCCTCTCCTTGAGCCACATCATCAAAATTGACGTAGTCCTTAGATGAAGTAAATCAGTCATAATAGCCGTCTGATCTAGACGTTGAGAGGCTCAGCACTAAGCCACATGCAAGCATGTAGAAATACCGTGGCACATGCATGTGAGTGGGTTTTAAATCACATCAACATGTCTGCATGCAAGCATGTACCGGTAGCATGCATGTAAGTGAGCTTTTAAGTCCCATTAACATGTCAAAAAGAAAAATATAATCCCATTATGCAGTAGGAGTTGGCTGATCTTTTTTCCTTATGTGGGATGATCTAAATGATGATGGGAGTTTATTTAGTTTGGCTACCACATTTGTTATGCGGTTATAGATTTTTTTTTAGTTCTATGAAATTGATAATTTTGCGCAGAGAGATATACCGCTGTTACGCGGCAACAAGTGGGGACTCATCTAGTAATATTTAGGAACGGAGGGAGTACTATGTAAAGAGTTAGGTGTCGCACGGTGATAGTGTGAGGTGGGCCATGTAATCACTGAGCCTGTGTGCTTTCACTGCTCTTGCACTCCTCCGCTGTAAGAATGGAGAAAATTGTAATCTACTACCTCCTTTCGCCGAAAGCATGGGACTTCCAGCAGTCCTACCACCTCAGTAATAAAGACCAATGAGCCGTCAAATCACATAGACCCAGCAGTAAGTTGGACGGACGAAGCAACCATCACTCTTGCGTCAGTGAGAGGTCGCGTCCGCTCTGCCCGGGCATGAATGCGGCACCGATTCTTTGGAGCAGCGCTGACCGTTTCGGGCGGGAAGCGCGCGCGAGCGGTGGAGGGGCTTAGGGTGGGCCAGGCTGGTCAGGAGCGGGCGTGGCAGCTGTCTGCATGTCTCTACCGGACACGCCCGGAAATGAGAGGATGCACCGACTCTCGCGGCTAAAATCATACACTACACACCATATCTCTATAGGAGTAGGTTGATCTGTCGCACTCTCTAACACACACATGTTGTTAAACACACACACACACACGCACGCACCTTGATCCCGTTGCACCTTCTAACGTGACTTATTACACCTAGACGGAGGGAGTAGTAAGTATACGAGATACAGTGGCACACTGAATTAAGTCGAATACAAGTGCCCAAAATTTGTGTGCATGTTATAATAAGGATCCACTTAAAATAGTACGTGAGCTAACAGAGGGATCAATTGGACAGTGTTCCCGAGCAGTAGCGAGATGTGTGAGGTAGTAAGATACACCGCTGGCGCTTTTAATTTTTCTTATTAATTTGTTTGTTTCACCCTCTGACTGGTGGGACCCAACGTACTACGTGGAGAGAGGTAAGGTGACTAAGGCTGCATTATTTCTGCACCACTGTGGATAGTCTTACCACCAAAGCCACATGACACGATTATGATTAAAATCCTAATGACTCACACACACACACACACACACACACACACACACAAAACATGGCATGCCTGTCACACGAATGCAGGAATGTATAAAAGGTTATTTTCCTCTCGTTGAACATAACGGGAGGGTTGTGTAGCTGGTTAGCCTGTTCGCTCATCAAACTTGAGGTCTCGGGTTCGAATAACTACACTTGAGCATAATTTTTGAAACGAGGATCCTTTGACTGGTCAAAATGTTTTCTAGGGTTTGCACGCTTCACACTCTCTCTCCAGTATATATATACACGCTGGAGCCTCAGTGCTTGTAGTTGCTCTCTTCACACTCTCTCGCCCTCTCCCGCTGGATCCTCGGTGGTTGTAATTGCTCTCTTCACACTCTCTCGCCCTCTCCAGATCTAAACAAGACTTCGTTGGCCTCTCTCTCCCCTCAGTGCTGATCAAAGAGCCGGCAGGATCCATCCGTTGGGAAGGGAAGGAGGCTTAACGCTGTCGCCGTTGGCAAGGGAGGGAATCCACTACCAGCGCTGCTATTCACTTTCCACCCAGCGGCGGCGCGGGAGGGCCTCCGACCCCTTCTTCTTCGCCGCTGTCCCATCGCCCACCGAACCACGCCCCAAGAACCTTAAGGTATATTTTACTTACTCCACATGCATTGCTCTAGCTGCATGTATACCATGAATCTAGGACGTGGTTCAAAGAGGAAAGGAGTGGGAAAAGTTGTATATAGCATGAATCTAGGACGTGGTTCAAAGAGGAAATGAAGGGGGGAAGTTGTATAGCATGAATGTAGGACGTGGTTCAAAGAGGAAAGGAATGGGGGAAAGTAGTGGGTAAAGTTGTATCGCATAAATCTAGGACGTGGTTCAAAGAGTAAAGGAAGGGGCGAAAGTACTAGTTCAAAAAGGAAAGGAAGGGACAAGGCTATAGAGTTTGAGCAGGACTAGATTTACTGCGCTCAGATAGGGAAAGGTGTCTAAAGATAACAAAAATGGGACCAACACAAATATGCTCCTTGGTTGTTTGTTCTTTGTTGCAACAGACTGTGCATGACCACAGTACATCGGTAGATGCACATGGTGCTGGTGCGTCCACTGTCCCGTGCAACTCATTAGCTGTTGTTAATCTATGGCCCTGTTTTGTTAAAAACTCCCTAGTCCCTACCTACTTGGTTCCAGGGACTAAACATGGACTAGAGGTTATTAAATGACATGATAAAAGACCATGTTACCCCTAGTAATGAACTAGTAGAAACTAGGTGCGATGCGTGGCAGGGGCAACTGTTGGAAAAAGTCCCAAAAAGACTCCCTCGGGGTCTTCTTTCTTTAGTCCCAAATGCCCACTTTTAGTCCCGAAAAGTCCCTCCTGTTTGGTTTAGATGTGACTGACACGGAGTTTTTTTAGTCCCTACACCAAAATGTCCCTGTAAACAAACACCCTCTAATAATGCCGTTGGAAAATTGATGCAATGCCACAGTTAAAAGAAAATTACATGTTTAACGAATTTTATTGTTAATATAATCTCTATGTCAATATTAATCAATGCCACCGTTTGAGAAATGCTACTGTCTTGCTTTCTTTCCCATTTAGATAAGGTAGATGCTTCTTTTTGTTGGCTTCTGTGTCATCCACCTTTATTGACCATTAATTGTTTCCTTTGCACCTCTGTGTAAACAGGGTTATCTACTTCACCTCGTTGCCATTGTGACCTTTTGTTGCACTGCACAAAACACTTTTGTTTTAAGAGTGTTTTGTGCAGTTCAACCAAAATGTCACACCGACAATGTTGCTTGATTGCTTGATCTTAGTGGAACTGCACAAGAGGAGATCTTACTTCCTATCCGTTAAGGCGAATTTGGTTCAGATCTTCTTCTTGTGAGTTGTTTGAATTTCGCATCATGAGAGGTCAGTACTAGCCTTCTTTCACATGATTCTGCAGTGTGCTTTCATATGTTGTGCTACTTGTACGATAATGTTGCTTGATTTTAGTGAACTGCACAAATGGAGACAAGACTTCCAATCTGTATGTGCACCGTAATATCCCATTGAGGTAAGATAAGGATATTTCACAACTGCTGGCCTGTATTTTGCCACTTTCATCAGAAAATTAAGTTTAGTACTATACTTGTGCTCCCTAATTGACATGCCAAATCTTACATTGAAGGCGAAGCTTGTCTGTTATTGAACCAAGTGATGACGGGGAAGAACAAGTGGAAGAAAAACAAAAATCAACTCCCGGTGCTGTAATGAAGCACTAGAAATGTGATGACACAAGTAATGATATAGTTTTGCATCTTAATTTATTGCTATGGCTGGAACGATCAATTGTATTGCCACTGATTTGATGCCATACGTAATTATCTCTGCTTGTGCAAACAATGATCTTCTTTGAAGATACCATATATTTTAGTGGAACTGCACAAGAAGATGTTGGAAACATTAAACTAATCGAGGAGTATATAGTAAGCATGGCCACCCCCGTAGTTTATAAGGCTCAATTTTAGTTTATAGGGCTTATCTCAAAATTTTAGTTTTTCCATTTTATAAGGCTCAATTTTGTTGTTTTCCATCACATGTTCAGATTCCAAGGTGCATTAAATCATTGCATGCAAATATTAAGAGAAAATTGACCAATGCATGTACTTTATGCAAGCATGCATTGCAATTAATGCATTAATAAACATAATTTTTTGAGGATAACAAGAGCATTAATTAGGTGCTTTTGCAAAACTAGAAAAAGTATTCCACCACTCGCCATCTACCTTGATTGGTGAGATTTTTGAATTGAGCATTATAAACCGGAAAGGAGGGAGTATTCAATAAACGAGAGAATTGCACAAGAAGCGGCCGACAGCTAGGACCAAGCAGTATTTGTGTTTTTGAGGTGTGAGCACTGCAGAGTTTTTCGATGTTTACCCCAGATATTAATTTTTATCCTCTGAACAACAATGAAAACATCGCTGCAGGTATTAACTGGGCGGGTTGTGGCCCGTCTAGCCCAGGCCAGATATCCAATCCAGATATTAATTTTTTCAAGCTGAAAATGGCTAGCCCAGCTATACTTTTTTTTAGGAATACCTAGGCAAGGTCAAGTTGTTATTCTCCACCCCGCTGGGCTGCAAATCTTTCCTAGGAGGGATGCATTAGGCTTAACAAGAAAATGGGCTTTAAGAAATAATAAATGGGATGTAATTACAAAAACTGGGTAGTAACTATAGAAAAATGCACCTGACAGCGCAAGGAAGTGCCTCCTTATTACGCGCAAAATAATTATTCCTCCACCTGACAGTGGAGACCCACCGGACGGGCCACCGCACGGCCAGGTCGGTGAAGGATGCGCGGCCGGCGAGGATATGGTCGCGGCGCATGGCGGCATCGGCGCGCATGGTGGCGGAGATGAACCAGGACCCCTTGTGTGACGCCCGCACCGTCCCGCCGCCGCCCATCTATTCCTTCGGCCGATTGGCTACGTTCACTTGAGCCAGCACAGGAGCAGCGGCAGGTGGTGGGCTGGCAATGGCAATTTTTTGAGAGAGACTGTATCAGGGGCCAACAGGCTCCTGGTACTGGCGATGGTGATAACGGTGGTAATGGTGGTAATGGTGATAATGGTGGGAATGGTGGGAATGGTGATAATGGTGGAAATGGTGGTAATGGTGGCAATGGTGGTAATGGTGGTAATGGTGAGGAAGTGGTGGAGTAAGTAATATTTTCATATAAGTGGCAATGGTGATAATGGTGGTAATGGTGAGGAAGTGGTGGAGTAAGTAATATTTTCATATAAGTGGCAATGGTGATAATGGTGGTAATGGTAGTGAGAATGTAGAATCGTCTTTGGAGCGGACCTGGGAGTGGCAAGCATAAGGGACGAAGACGGGGAAACATGTCGGATGCGATCATACCAGCACTAAAGCACCGGATCCCATCAGAACTCCGAAGTTAAGCGTGCTTGGGCGAGAGTAGTACTAGGATGGGTGACCTCCTGGGAAGTCCTCGTGTTGCATTCCTTTTATAATTATTTTTTGCGCCTTGTGACAAACATATCGCACGTGCGCGATATATATTAATCCCGTTATATTATTTTTGACGTTTGCGATATGTTTAAGCTCGATGCTCATTGCTCGCGCGTCTTGGGGCGGCTTTGTGGCGTGAAGAGCGCTTTCTGAAAGGGGTGGAAAAAACTCGTGTTGCTGCGGTATGGAGGGAGGGGTGGAAACCGTGGAAAACTCGTCTCCGTGATTGAGCGGGAGAG
>NC_041389.1:88051652-88055001 GCF_002162155.2 Triticum dicoccoides
TGCTTGGGCGAGAGTAGTACTAGGATGGGTGACCTCCTGGGAAGTCCTCGTGTTGCATTCCTTTTATAATTATTTTTTGCGCCTTGTGACAAACATATCGCACGTGCGCGATATATATTAATCCCGTTATATTGTTTTTGACGTTTGCGATATGTTTAAGCTCGATGCTCATTGCTCGAGCGTCTTGGGGCGGCTTTGTGGCGCGAAGAGCGCTTTCTGAAAGGGGTGGAAAAAACTCGTGTTGCTGCGGTATGGAGGGAGGGGTGGAAACCGTGGAAAACTCGTCTCCGTGATTGAGCGGGAGAGTAAGTAGTATAGGACATTATCCATTGTTAGGAAACGGTTGTAATGGTAGTGAGAATGTAGAATCGTCTTTGGAGCGGACCTGGGAGTGGCAAGCATAAGGGACGAAGACGGGGAAACATGTCGGATGCGATCATACCAGCACTAAAGCACCAGATCCCATCAGAACTCCGAAGTTAAGCGTGCTTGGGCGAGAGTAGTACTAGGATGGGTGACCTCCTGGGAAGTCCTCGTCTTGCATTCCTTTTATAATTATTTTTTGCGCCTTGTGACAAACATATCGCACGTGCGCGATATATATTAATCCCGTTATATTGTTTTTGACGTTTGCGATATGTTTAAGCTCGATGCTCATTGCTCGAGCGTCTTGGGGCGGCTTTGTGGCGCGAAGAGCGCTTTCTGAAAGGGGTGGAAAAAACTCGTGTTGCTGCGGTATGGAGGGAGGGGTGGAAACCGCGGAAAACTCGTCTCCGTGATTGAGCGGGAGAGTAAGTAGTATAGGACATTATCCATTGTTAGGAAACGGTTGTAATGGTAGTGAGAATGTAGAATCGTCTTTGGAGCGGACCTGGGAGTGGCAAGCATAAGGGACGAAGACGGGGAAACATGTCGGATGCGATCATACCAGCACTAAAGCACCGGATCCCATCAGAACTCCGAAGTTAAGCGTGCTTGGGCGAGAGTAGTACTAGGATGGGTGACCTCCTGGGAAGTCCTCGTCTTGCATACCTTTTATAATTATTTTTTGCGCCTTGTGACAAACATATCGCACGTGCGCGATATATATTAATCCCGTTATATTATTTTTGACGTTTGCGATATGTTTAAGCTCGATGCTCATTGCTCGCGCGTCTTGGGGCGGCTTTGTGGCGCGAAGAGCGCTTTCTGAAAGGGGTGGAAAAAACTCGTGTTGCTGCGGTATGGAGGGAGGGGTGGAAACCGTGGAAAACTCGTCTCCGTGATTGAGCGGGAGAGTAAGTAGTATAGGACATTATCCATTGTTAGGGAACGGTTGTAATGGTAGTGAGAATGTAGAATCGTCTTTGGAGCGGACCTGGGAGTGGCAAGCATAAGGGACGAAGACGGGGAAACATGTCGGATGCGATCATACCAGCACTAAAGCACCGGATCCCATCAGAACTCCGAATTTAAGCATGCTTGGGCGAGAGTAGTACTAGGATGGGTGACCTCCTGGGAAGTCCTCGTGTTGCATTCCTTTTATAATTATTTTTTGCGCCTTGTGACAAACATATCGCACGTGCGCGATATATATTAATCCCGTTATATTATTTTTGACGTTTGCGATATGTTTAAGCTCGATGCTCATTGCTCGCGCGTCTTGGGGCGGCTTTGTGGCGCGAAGAGCGCTTTCTGAAAGGGGTGGAAAAAACTCGTGTTGCTGCGGTATGGAGGGAGGGGTGGAAACCGTGGAAAACTCGTCTCCGTGATTGAGCGGGAGAGTAAGTAGTATAGGACATTATCCATTGTTAGGGAACGGTTGTAATGGTAGTGAGAATGTAGAATCGTCTTTGGAGCGGACCTGGGAGTGGCAAGCATAAGGGACGAAGACGGGGAAACATGTCGGATGCGATCATACCAGCACTAAAGCACCGTATCCCATCAGAACTCCGAAGTTAAGCGTGCTTGGGCGAGAGTAGTACTAGGATGGGTGACCTCCTGGGAAGTCCTTGTGTTGCATTCCTTTTATAATTATTTTTTGCGCCTTGTGACAAACATATCGCACGTGCGCGATATATATTAATCCCGTTATATTATTTTTGACGTTTGCGATATGTTTAAGCTCGATGCTCATTGCTTGCGCGTCTTGGGGCGGCTTTGTGGCGCGAAGAGCGCTTTCTGAATGGGGTGGAGAAAACTCGTGTTGCTGCGGTATGGAGGGAGGGGTGGAAACCGTGGAAAACTCGTCTCCGTGATTGAGCAGGAGAGTAAGTAGTATAGGACATTATTCATTGTTAGGGAACGGTTGTAATGGTAGTGAGAATGTAGAATCGTCTTTGGAGCGGACCTGGGAGTGGCAAGCATAAGGGACGAAGACGGGGAAACATGTCGGATGCGATCATACCAGCACTAAAGCACCGGATCCCATCAGAACTCCGAAGTTAAGCGTGCTTGGGCGAGAGTAGTACTAGGATGGGTGACCTCCTGGGAAGTCCTCGTGTTGCATTCCTTTTATAATTATTTTTTGCGCCTTGTGACAAACATATCGCACGTGCGCGATATATATTAATCCCGTTATATTATTTTTGACGTTTGCGATATGTTTAAGCTCGATGCTCATTGCTCGCGCGTCTTGGGGCGGCTTTGTGGCGCGAAGAGCGCTTTCTGAAAGGGGTGGAAAAAACTCGTGTTGCTGCGGTATGGAGGGAGGGGTGGAAACCGTGGAAAACTCGTCTCCGTGATTGAGCGGGAGAGTAAGTAGTATAGGACATTATCCATTGTTAGGGAACAGTTGTAATGGTAGTGAGAATGTAGAATTGTCTTTGGAGCGGACCTGGGAGTGGCAAGCATAAGCGACGAAGACGGGGAAACATGTCTGATGCGATCATACCAGCACTAAAGCACCGGATCCCATCAGAAGTCCGAAGTTAAGCGTGCTTGGGCGAGAGTAGTTCTAGGATGGGTGACCTCCTGGGAAGTCCTCGTGTTGCATTCCTTTTATAATTATTTTTTGCGCCTTGTGACAAACATATCGCACGTGCGCGATATATATTAATCCCGTTATATTATTTTTGACGTTTGCGATATGTTTAAGCTCGATGCTCATTGCTCGCGCGTCTTGGGGCGGCTTTGTGGCGCGAAGAGCGCTTTCTGAAAGGGGTGGAAAAAACTCGTGTTGCTGCGGTATGGAGGGAGGGGTGGAAACCGTGGAAAACTCGTCTCCGTGATTGAGCGGGAGAGTAAGTAGTATAGGACATTATCCATTGTTAGGGAACGGTTGTAATGGTAGTGAGAATGTAGAATCGTCTTTGGAGCGGACCTGGGAGTGGCAAGCATAAGGGACGAAGACGGGGAAACATGTCGGATG
>NC_041389.1:88058710-88091592 GCF_002162155.2 Triticum dicoccoides
GCGGTCATACCAGCACTAAAGCATCGTATCCCATCAGAACTCCGAAGTTAAGAGCGCTTTCTGAAAGGGGTGGAAAAAACTCGTGTTGCTGCGGTATGGAGGGAGGGGTGGAAACCGTGGAAAACTCGTCTCCGTGATTGAGCGGGAGAGTAAGTAGTATAGGACATTATCCATTGTTAGGGAACGGTTGTAATGGTAGTGAGAATGTAGAATCGTCTTTGGAGCGGACCTGGGAGTGGCAAGCATAAGGGACGAAGACGGGGAAACATGTCGGATGCGGTCATACCAGCACTAAAGCATCGTATCCCATCAGAACTCCGAAGTTAAGCGTGCTTGGGCAAGAGTAGTACTAGGATGGCGACCTCCTGGGAAGTCCTCGTGTTGCATTCCCTTTTTAATTATTTTTTGCGCCTTGTGACAAACATATCGCACGTGCGCGATATATATTAATCCCGTTATATTATTTTTGACGTTTGCGATATGTTTAAGCTCGATGCTCATTGCTCGCGCGTCTTGGGGCGGTTTTGTGGCGCGAAGAGCGCGTTCTGAAAGGGGTGGAAAAAACTCGTGTTGCTGCGGTATGGAGGGAGGGGTGGAAACCGTGGAAAACTCGTCTCCGTGATTGAGCGGGAGAGTAAGTAGTATAGGACATTATCCATTGTTAGGGAACGGTTGTAATGGTGGTGAGAATGTAGAATCGTCTTTGGAGCGGACCTCGGAGTGGCAAGCATAAGGGAGGAAGACAGGGAAACATGTCGGATGCGATCATACCAGCACTAAAGCACCGGATCCCATCAGAACTCCGAAGTTAAGCGTGCTTGGGCGAGAGTAGTACTAGGATGGGTGACCTCCTGGGAAGTCCTCGTGTTGCATTACCTTTTTAATTATTTTTTGCGCCTTGTGACAAACATATCGCACGTGCGCGATATATATTAATCCCGTTATATTATTTTTGACGTTTGCGATATGTTTAAGCTCGATGCTCATTGCTCGCGCGTCTTGGGGCGTCTTTGTGGCGCGAAGAGCGCGTTCTGAAAGGGGTGGAAAAAACTCGTGTTGCTGCGGTATGGAGGGAGGGGTGGAAACCGTGGAAAACTCGTCTCCGTGATTGAGCGGGAGAGTAAGTAGTATAGGACATTATCCATTGTTAGGGAACGGTTGTAATGGTAGTGAGAATGTAGAATCGTCTTTGGAGCGGACCTGGGAGTGGCAAGCATAAGGGAGGAAGACGGGGAAACATGTCGGATGCGATCATACCAGCCCTAAAGCACCGGATCCCATCAGAACTCCGAAGTTAAGCGTGCTTGGGCGAGAGTAGTACTAGGATGGGTGACCTCCTGGGAAGTCCTCGTGTTGCATTCCCTTTTTAATTATTTTTTGCGCCTTGTGACAAACATATCGCACGTGCGCGATATATATTAATCCCGTTATATTATTTTTGACGTTTGCGATATGTTTAAGCTCGATGCTCATTGCTCGCGCGTCTTGGGGCGGCTTTGTGCGCGAAGAGCGCGTTCTGAAAGGGGTGGAAAAAACTAGTGTTGCTGCGATATGGAGGGAGGGGTGACCTCCTGGGAAGTCCTCGTGTTGCATTCCCTTTTTAATTATTTTTTGCGCCTTGTGACAAACATATCGCACGTGCGCGATATATATTAATCCCGTTATATTATTTTTGACGTTTGCGATATGTTTAAGCTCGATGCTCATTGCTCGCGCGTCTTGGGGCGGCTTTGTGCGCGAAGAGCGCGTTCTGAAAGGGGTGGAAAAAACTAGTGTTGCTGCGATATGGAGGGAGGGGTGGAAACCATGGAAAACTCGTCTCCGTGATTGAGCGGGAGAGTAAGTAGTATAGGACATTATCCATTGTTAGGGAACGGTTGTAATGGTAGTGAGAATGTAGAATCGTCTTTGGAGCGGACCTGGGAGTGGTAAGCATAAGGGACGAAGACGGGGAAACATGTCGGATGCGATCATACCAGCACTAAAGCATCGTATCCCATCAGAACTCCGAAGTTAAGCGTGCTTGGGCGAGAGTAGTACTAGGATGGCGACCTCCTGGGAAGTCCTCGTGTTGCATTCCCTTTTTAATTATTTTTTGCGCCTTGTGACAAACATATCGCACGTGCGCGATATATATTAATCCCGTTATATTATTTTTGACGTTTGCGATATGTTTAAGCTCGATGCTCATTGCTCGCGCGTCTTGGGGCGGTTTTGTGGCGTGAAGAGCGCGTTCTGAAAGGGGTGGAAAAAACTCGTGTTGCTGCGGTATGGAGGGAGGGGTGGAAACCGTGGAAAACTCGTCTCCGTGATTGAGCGGGAGAGTAAGTAGTATAGGACATTATCCATTGTTAGGGAACGGTTGTAATGATAGTGAGAATGTAGAATCCTCTTTGGAGCGGACCTGGGAGTGGCAAGCATAAGGGACGAAGACGGGGAAACATGTCGGATGCGATCATACCAGCACTAAAGCACCGTATCCCATCAGAACTCCGAAGTTAAGCGTGCTTGGGCGAGACTAGTACTAGGATGGGTGACCTCCTGGGAAGTCCTCGTGTTGCATTTCCTTTTTAATTATTTTTTGCGCCTTGTGACAAACATATCGCACGTGCACGATATATATTAATCCCGTTATATTATTTTTGACGTTTGCGATATGTTTAAGCTCGATGCTCATTGCTCGCGCTCTAGGGGTGGCTTTGTGGCGCGAAGAGCGCGTTCTGAAAGGGGTGGAAAAAACTCGTGTTGCTGCGGTATGGAGGGAGGGGTGGAAACCGTGGAAAACTCGTCTCCGTGATTGAGCGGGAGAGTAAGTAGTATAGGACATTATCCATTGTTAGGGAACGGTTGTAATGGTAGTGAGAATGTAGAATCGTCTTTGGAGCGGACCTGGGAGTGGCAAGCATAAGGGACGAAGACGGGGAAACATGTCGGATGCGATCATACCAGCACTAAAGCACCGGATTCCATCAGAGCTCCGAAGTTAAGCATGCTTGGGCGAGAGTAGTACTAGGATGGGTGACCTCCTGGGAAGTCCTCTTGTTGCATTCCCTTTTTAATTATTTTTTGCGCCTTGTGACAAACATATCGCATGTGCGCGATATATATTAATCCCGTTATATTATTTTTGACGTTTGCGATATGTTTAAGCTCGATGCTCATTGCTCGCGCTCTAGGGGTGGCTTTGTGGCGCGAAGAGCGCGTTCTGAAAGGGGTGGAAAAAACTCGTGTTGCTGCGGTATGGAGGGAGGGGTGGAAACCGTGGAAAACTCGTCTCCGTGATTGAGCAGGAGAGTAAGTAGTATAGGACATTATCCATTGTTAGGGAACGGTTGTAATGGTGGTGAGAATGTAGAATCGTCTTTGGAGCGGACTTGGGAGTGGCAAGCATAAGGGAGGAAGACGGGGAACATGTCGGATGCGATCATACCAGCACTAAAGCACCGGATCCCATCAGAACTCTGAAGTTAAGCGTGCTTGGGCGAGAGTAGTACTAGGATGGGTGACCTCCTGGGAAGTCCTCGTGTTGCATTCCCTTTTTAATTATTTTTTGCGCCTTGTGACAAACATATCGCACGTGCGCGATATATATTAATCCCGTTATATTATTTTTTACGTTTGTGATATGTTTAAGCTCGATGCTCATTGCTCGCGCGCCTTGGGGCGGCTTTGTGGCGCGAAGAGCGCGTTCTGAAAGGGGTGGAAAAAACTCGTGTTGCTGCGGTATGGAGGGAGGGGTGGAAACCGTGGAAAACTCGTCTCCGTGATTGAGCGGGAGAGTAAGTAGTATAGGACATTATCCATTGTTAGGGAACGGTTGTAATGGTAGTGAGAATGTAGAATCGTCTTTGGAGCGGACCTGGGAGTGGCAAGCATAAGGGACGAAGACAGGGAAACATGTCGGATGCGATCATACCAGCACTAAAGCACCGGATCCCATCAGAACTCCGAAGTTAAGCGTGCTTGGGCGAGAGTAGTACTAGGATGGGTGACCTCCTGGGAAGTCCTCGTGTTGCATTCCCTTTTTAATTATTTTTTGCGCCTTGTGACAAACATATCGCACGTGCGCGATATATATTAATCCCGTTATATTATTTTTGACGTTTGCGATATGTTTAAGCTCGATGCTCATTGCTCGCGCGTCTTGGGGCGGCTTTGTGGCGCGAAGAGCGCGTTCTGAAAGGGGTGGAAAAAACTCGTGTTGCTGCGGTATGGAGGGAGGGCTGGAAACCATGGAAAACTCGTCTCCGTGATTGAGCGGGAGAGTAAGTAGTATAGGACATTATCCATTGTTAGGGAACGGTTGTAATGGTAGTGAGAATGTAGAATCGTCTTTGGAGCGGACCTGGGAGTGGCAAGCATAAGGGACGAAGACGGGGAAACTGTCGGATGCGATCATACCAGCACTAAAGCACCGTATCCCATCAGAACTCCGAAGTTAAGCGTGCTTGGGCGAGATTAGTACTAGGATGGGTGACCTCCTGAGAAGTCCTCGTGTTGCATTCCCTTTTTAATTATTTTTTGCGCCTTGTGACAAACATATCGCACGTGCGCGATATATATTAATCCCGTTATATTATTTTTTACGTTTGCGATATGTTTAAGCTCGATGCTCATTGCTCGCGGGTCTTGGGGCGGCTTTGTGGCGCGAAGAGCGCGTTCTGAAAGGGGTGGAAAGAACTCGTGTTGCTGCGGTATGGAGGGAGGGGTGGAAACCGTGGAAAACTCGTCTCCGTGATTGAGTTGGAGAGTAAGTAGTATAGGACATTATCCATTGTTAGGGAACGGTTGTAATGGTAGTGAGAATGTAGAATCGTCTTTGGAGCGGACCTGGGAGTGGCAAGCATAAGGGACGAAGACGGGGAAACATGTCGGATGCGATCATACCAGCACTAAAGCACCGGATCCCATCAGAACTCCGAAGTTAAGCGTACTTGGGCGAGAGTAGTACTAGGATGGGTGACCTCCTGGGAAGTCCTCGTGTTGCATTCCCTTTTTAATTATTTTTTGCGCCTTGTGACAAACATATCGCATGTGCGCGATATATATTAATCCCGTTATATTATTTTTGACGTTTGCGATATGTTTAAGCTCGATGCTCATTGCTCGCGCGTCTTGGGGCGGCTTTGTGGCGCGAAGAGCGCGTTCTGAAAGGGGTGGAAAAACTCGTGTTGCTGCGGTATGGAGGGAGGGCTGGAAACCATGGAAAACTCGTCTCCGTGATTGAGCGGGAGAGTAAGTAGTATAGGACATTATCCATTGTTAGGGAACGGTTGTAATGGTAGTGAGAATGTAGAATCGTCTTTGGAGCGGACCTGGGAGTGGCAAGCATAAGGGACGAAGACGGGGAAACATGTCGGATGCGATCATACCAGCACTAAAGCACCGTATCCCATCAGAACTCCGAAGTTAAGTGTGCTTGGGCGAGATTAGTACTAGGATGGGTGACCTCCTGGGAAGTCCTCGTGTTGCATTCACTTTTTAATTATTTTTTGTGCCTTGTGACAAACATATCGCACATGCGCGATATATATTAATCCCGTTATATTATTTTTGACGTTTGCGATATGTTTAAGCTCGATGCTCATTGCTCGCGCGTCTTGGGGCGGCTTTGTGGCGCGAAGAGCGCGTTCTGAAAGGGGTGGAAAGAACTCGTGTTGCTGCAGTATGGAGGGAGGGGTGGAAACCGTGGAAAACTCGTCTCCGTGATTGAGTGGGAGAGTAAGTAGTATAGGACATTATCCATTGTTAGGGAACTGTTGTAATGGTAGTGAGAATGTAGAATCGTCTTTGGAGCGGACCTGGGAGTGGCAAGCACAAGAGACGAAGACGGGGAAACACATCGGATGCGATCATACCAGCACTGAAGCATCGGATCCCATCAGAACTCCGAAGTTAAGCGTGCTTGGGCGAGAGTAGTACTAGGATGGGTGACCTCCTGGGAAGTCCTCGTGTTGCATTCCCTTTTTAATTATTTTTTGCGCCTTGTGACAAACATATCGCACGTGCGCGATATATATTAATCCCGTTATATTATTTTTGACGTTTGCGATATGTTTAAGCTCGATGCTCATTGCTCGCGCGTCTTGGGGCGGCTTTGTGGCGCGAAGAGCGCGTTCTGAAAGGGGTGGAAAAAACTCGTGTTGCTGCGGTATGGAGGGAGGGGTGGAAACCGTGGAAAACTCGTCTCCGTGATTGAGCGGGAGAGTAAGTAGTATAGGACATTATCCATTGTTAGGGAACGATTGTAATGGTAGTGAGAATGTAGAATCGTCTTTGGAGCGGACCTAGGAGTGGCAAGCATAAGGGACGAAGACGGGGAAACATGTCGGATGCGATCATACCAGCACTAAAGCACCGTATCCCATCAGAACTCCGAAGTTAAGCATGCTTGGGCGAGAGTAGTACTAGGATGGGTGACCTCCTGGGAAGTCCTCATGTTGCATTCCCTTTTTAATTATTTTTTGCGCCTTGTGACAAACATATCGCACGTGCGCGATATATATTAATCCCGTTATATTATTTTTGACGTTTGCCATATGTTTAAGCTCGATGCTCATTGCTCGCGCGTCTTGGGGCGGCTTTGTGGCGCGAAGAGCGCGTTCTGAAAGGGGTGGAAAAAACTCGTGTTGCTGCGGTATGAAGGGAGGGGTGGAAACCGTGGAAAACTCGTCTCCGTGATTGAGCGGGAGAGTAAGTAGTATAGGACATTATCCATTGTTAGGGAACAGTTGTAATGGTAGTGAGAATGTAGAATCGTCTTTGGGGAGGACATGGGAGTGGCAAGCATAAGGGACGAAGAAGGGGAAACATGTCAGATGCGATCATACCAGCACTAAAGCACCGGATCCCATCAGAACTCCGAAGTTAAGCGTGCTTGGGCGAGAGTAGTACTAGGATGGGTGACCTCCTGGGAAGTCCTCATGTTGCATTCCCTTTTTAATTATTTTTTGCGCCTTGTGACAAACATATCGCACGTGCGCGATATATATTAATCCCGTTATATTATTTTTGACGTTTGCGATATGTTTAAGCTCGATGCTCATTGCTCGCGCGTCTTGGGGCGGCTTTGTGGCGCGAAGAGCGCGTTCTGAAAGGGGTGCAAAAAACTCGTGTTGCTGCGGTATGGAGGGAGGGGTGGAAACCGTGGAAAACTCGTCTCCGTGATTGAGCGGGAGAGTAAGTAGTATAGGACATTATCCATTGTTAGGGAACGGTTGTAATGGTAGTGAGAATGTAGAATCGTCTTTGGAGCGGACCTGGGAGTGGCAAGCATAAGGGACGAAGACGGGGAAACATGTCGGATGCGATCATACCAGCACTAAAGCACCGGATCCCATCAGAACTCCGAAGTTAAGCGTGCTTGGGCGAGAGTAGTACTAGGATGGGTGACCTCCTAGGAAGTCCTCGTGTTGCATTCCCTTTTTAATTATTTTTTGCGCCTTGTGACAAACATATTGCACGTGCGCGATATATATTAATCCCGTTATATTATTTTTGACGTTTGCGATATGTTTAAGCTCGATGCTCATTGCTCGCGCGTCTTGGGGCGGCTTTGTGGCGCGAAGAGCATGTTCTGAAAGGGGTGGAAAAAACTCGTGTTGCTGTGGTATGGAGGGAGGGGTGGAAACCGTGGAAAACTCGTCTGCGTGATTGAGCGGGAGAGTAAGTAGTATAGGACATTATCCATTGTTAGGGAACGGTTGTAATGGTAGTGAGAATGTAGAATCGTCTTTGGGGCGGACCTGGGAGTGGCAAGCATAAGGGACGAAGACGGGGAAACACGTCGGATGCGATCATACCAGCACTAAAGCACCGTATCCCATCAGAACTCCGAAGTTAAGCATGCTTGGGGGCGAGTAGTACTAGGATGGGTGACCTCCTGGGAAGTCCTCGTGTTGCATTCCCATTTTAATTATTTTTTGCGCCTTGTGACAAACATATCGCACGTGCGCGATATATATTAATCCCGTTATATTATTTTTGACGTTTGCGATATGTTTAAGCTCGATGCTCATTGCTCGCGCGTCTTGGGGCGGCTTTGTGGCGCGAAGAGCGCGTTCTGAAAGGGGTGGAAAAAACTCATGTTGTTGCGGTATGGAGGGAGGGGTGGAAACCGTGGAAAACTCGTCTCCGTGATTGAGCGGGAGAGTAAGTAGTATCGGACATTATCCATTGTTAGGGAACGGTTGTAATGGTAGTGAGAATGTAGAATCGTCTTTGGAGCGGACCTGGGAGTGGCAAGCATAAGGGACGAAGACGGGGAAACATGTTGGATGCGATCATACCAGCACTAAAGCACCGTATCCCATCAGAACTCCGAAGTTAAGCGTGCTTGGGCGAGACTAGTACTAGGATGGGTGACCTCCTGGGAAGTCCTCGTGTTGCATTCCCTTTTTAATTATTTTTTGCGCCTTGTGACAAACATATCGCACGTGCGCGATATATATTAATCCCGTTATATTATTTTTGACGTTTGCGATATGTTTAAGCTCGATGCTCATTGCTCGCGCGTCTTGGGGCGGCTTTGTGGCGCGAAGAGCGCGTTCTGAAAGGGATGGAAAAAACTCGTGTTGCTGCGGTATGGAGGGAGGGGTGGAAACCGTGGAAAACTCGTCTCCGTGATTGAGCGGGAGAGTAAGTAGTATAGGACATTATCCATTGTTAGGGAATGGTTGTAATGGCAGTGAGAATGTAGAACCGTCTTTGGAGCGGACCTGGGAGTGGCAAGCATAAGGGACGAAGACGGGGAAACATGTCGGATGCGATCATACCAGCACTAAAGCACCGGATCCCATCAGAACTCCAAAGTTAAGCGTGCTTGGAAGTCCTCGTGTTGCATTCCCTTTTTAATTATTTTTTGCGCCTTGTGACAAACATATCGCACGTGCGCGATATATATTAATCCCGTTATATTATTTTTGACGTTTGCGATATGTTTAAGCTCGATGCTCATTGCTCGTGCGTCTTGGGGCGGCTTTGTGGCGCGAAGAGCGCGTTCTGAAAGGGGTGGAAAAAACTCGTGTTGCTGCGGTATGGAGGGAGGGGTGGAAACCGTGGAAAACTCGTCTCCGTGATTGAGCGGGAGAGCAAGTAGTATAGGAGATTATCCATTGTTAGGGAACGGTTGTAATGGTAGTGAGAATGTAGAATCGTCTTTGGAGCGGACCTGGGAGTGGCAAGCATAAGGGAGGAAGACGGGGAAACATGTCGGATGCGATCATACCAGCATTAAAGCATCAGATCCCATCAGAACTCCAAAGTTAAGCGTGCTTGGGCGAGAGTAGTACTAGGATGGGTGACCTCCTGGGAAGTCCTCGTGTTGCATTCCCTTTTTAATTATTTTTTGCGCCTTGTGACAAACATATCGCACGTGCGCGATATATATTAATCCCATTATATTATTTTTGACGTTTGCGATATGTTTAAGCTCGATGCTCATTGCTCGCGCGTCTTGGGGCGGCTTTGTGGCGCGAAGAGCGCGTTCTGAAAGGGGTGGAAAAAACTCGTGTTGCTGCGGTATGGAGGGAGGGGTGGAAACCGTGGAAAACTCGTCTCCGTGATTGAGCAGGAGAGTAAGTAGTATATGACATTATCCATTGTTAGGGAACGGTTGTAATGGTAGTGAGAATGTAGAATCGTCTTTGGAGCAGACCTGGGAGTGGCAAGCATAAGGGACGAAGACGGGGAAACATGTCGGATGCGATCATACCAGCACTAAAGCACCGGATCCCATCAGAACTTCGAAGTTAAGCGTGCTTGGGCGAGAGTAGTACAAGGATGGGTGACCTCCTAGGAAGTCCTCGTGTTGCATTCCCTTTTTAATTATTTTTTGCGCCTTGTGACAAACATATCGCACGTGCGCGATATATATTAATCCCGTTATATTATTTTTGACGTTTGCGATATGTTTAAGCTCGATGCTCATTGCTCGCGCGTCTTGGGGCGGCTTTGTGGCGCGAAGAGCGCGTTCTGAAAGGGGTGGAAAAAACTCGTGTTGCTGCGGTATGGAGGGAGGGGTGGAAACCGTGGAAAACTCGTCTTCGTGATTGAGCGGGAGAGTAAGTAGTATAGGACATTATCCATTGTTAGGGAACGGTTGTAATGGTAGTGAGAATGTAGAATCGTCTTTGGAGCGGACCTGGGAGTGGCAAGCATAAGGGACGAAGACGGGGAAACATGTCGGATGCGATCATACCAGCACTAAAGCATCGGATCCCATCAGAACTCCGAAGTTAAGCATGCTTGGGCGAGAGTAGTACTAGGATGGGTGACCTCCTAGGAAGTCCTCGTGTTGCATTCCCTTTTTAATTATTTTTTGCGCCTTGTGACAAACATATTGCACGTGCGCGATATATATTAATCCCGTTATATTATTTTTGACGTTTGCGATATGTTTAAGCTCGATGCTCATTGCTCGCGCGTCTTGGGGCGGCTTTGTGGCGCGAAGAGCGCGTTCTGAAAGGGGTGGAAAAAACTCGTGTTGCTGCGGTATGGAGGGAGGGGTGGAAACCGTGGAAAACTCGTCTCCGTGATTGAGCGGGAGAGTAAGTAGTATCGGACATTATCCATTGTTAGGGAACGGTTGTAATGGTAGTGAGAATGTAGAATCGTCTTTGGAGCGGACCTGGGAGTGGCAAGCATAAGGGACGAAGACGGGGAAACATGTTGGATGCGATCATACCAGCACTAAAGCACCGTATCCCATCAGAACTCCGAAGTTTAGCGTGCTTGGGCGAGACTAGTACTAGGATGGGTGACCTCCTGGGAAGTCCTCGTGTTGCATTCCCTTTTTAATTATTTTTTGCGCCTTGTGACAAACATATCGCACGTGCGCGATATATATTAATCCCGTTATATTATTTTTGACGTTTGCGATATGTTTAAGCTCGATGCTCATTGCTCGCGCGTCTTGGGGCGGCTTTGTGGCGCGAAGAGCGCGTTCTGAAAGGGATGGAAAAACTCGTGTTGCTGCGGTATGGAGGGAGGGGTGGAAACCGTGGAAAACTCGTCTCCGTGATTGAGCGGGAGAGTAAGTAGTATAGGACATTATCCATTGTTAGGGAACGGTTGTAATGGCAGTGAGAATGTAGAATCGTCTTTGGAGCGGACCTCGGAGTGGCAAGCATAAGGGACGAAGACGGGGAAACATGTCGGATGCGATCATACCAGCACTAAAGCACCGGATCCCATCAGAACTCCAAAGTTAAGCGTGCTTGGAAGTCCTCGTGTTGCATTCCCTTTTTAATTATTTTTTGCGCCTTGTGACAAACATATCGCACGTGCGCGATATATATTAATCCCGTTATATTATTTTTGACGTTTGCGATATGTTTAAGCTCGATGCTCATTGCTCGTGCGTCTTGGGGCGGCTTTGTGGCGCGAAGAGCGCGTTCTGAAAGGGGTGGAAAAAACTCGTGTTGCTGCAGTATGGAGGGAGGGGTGGAAATCGTGGAAAACTCGTCTCCGTGATTGAGCGGGAGAGCAAGTAGTATAGGACATTATCCATTGTTAGGGAACGGTTGTAATGGTAGTGAGAATGTAGAATCGTCTTTGGAGCGGACCTGGGAGTGGCAAGCATAAGGGAGGAAGACGGGGAAACATGTCGGATGCGATCATACCAGCATTAAAGCCCCGGATCCCATCAGAACTCCAAAGTTAAGCGTGCTTGGGCGAGAGTAGTACTAGGATGGGTGACCTCCTGGGAAGTCCTCGTGTTGCATTCCCTTTTTAATTATTTTTTGCGCCTTGTGACAAACATATCGCACGTGCGCGATATATATTAATCCCATTATATTATTTTTGACGTTTGCGATATGTTTAAGCTCGATGCTCATTGCTCGCACGTCTTGGGGCGGCTTTGTGGCGCGAAGAGCGCGTTCTGAAAGGGGTGGAAAAAACTCGTGTTGCTGCGGTATGGAGGGAGGGGTGGAAACTGTGGAAAACTCGTCTCCGTGATTGAGCAGGAGAGTAAGTAGTATATGACATTATCCATTGTTAGGGAACGGTTGTAATGGTAGTGAGAATGTAGAATCGTCTTTGGAGCGGACCTGGGAGTGGCAAGCATAAGGGACGAAGACGGGGAAACATGTCGGATGCGATCATACCAGCACTAAAGCACCGGATCCCATCAGAACTTCGAAGTTAAGCGTGCTTGGGCGAGAGTAGTACTAGGATGGGTGACCTCCTGGGAAGTCCTCGTGTTGCATTCCCTTTTTAATTATTTTTTGCGCCTTGTGGCAAACATATCGCACGTGCGCGATATATATTAATCCCGTTATATTATTTTTGACGTTTGCGATATGTTTAAGCTCGATGCTCATTGCTCGTGCGTCTTGGGGCGGCTTTGTGGCGCGAAGAGCGCGTTCTGAAAGGGGTGGAAAAAACTCGTGTTGCTGCGGTATGGAGGGAGGGGTGGAAACCATGGAAAACTCGTCTCCGTGATTGAGCGGGAGAGTAAGTAGTATAGGACATTATCCATTGTTAGCGGACGGTTGTAATGGTAGTGAGAATGTAGAATCGTCTTTGGAGCGGACCTGGGAGTGGCAAGCATAAGGGACGAAGACGGGGAAACATGTCGGATGCGATCATACGAGCACTAAATCACCGTATCCCATCAGAACTCCAAAGTTAAGCGTGCTTGGGCGAGAGTAGTACTAGGATGGGTGACCTCTTGGGAAGTCCTCATGTTGCATTCCCTTTTTAATTATTTTTTGCACCTTGTGACAAACATATCGCACGTGCGCGATATATATTAATCCCGTTATATTATTTTTGACGTTTGCGATATGTTTAAGCTCGATGCTCATTGCTCGCGCGTCTTGGGGCGGCTTTGTGGCCCGGAGAGCGCGTTTTGAAAGGGGTGGAAAAAACTCGTGTTGCTGCGGTATGGAGGGAGGGGTGGAAACCGTGGAAAACTCGTCTCCGTGATTGAGCGGGAGAGTAAGTAGTATAGGACATTATCCATTGTTAGGGAACGGTTGTAATGGTAGTGAGAATGTAGAATCGTCTTTGGAGCGGACCTGGGAGTGGCAAGCATAAGGGACGAAGACGGGGAAACATGTTGGATGCGATCATACCAGCACTAAAGCACCGTATCCCATCAGAACTCCGAAGTTTAGCGTGCTTGGGCGAGACTAGTACTAGGATGGGTGACCTCCTGGGAAGTCCTCGTGTTGCATTCCCTTTTTAATTATTTTTTGCGCCTTGTGACAAACATATCGCACGTGCGCGATATATATTAATCCCGTTATATTATTTTTGACGTTTGCGATATGTTTAAGCTCGATGCTCATTGCTCGCGCGTCTTGGGGCGGCTTTGTGGCGCGAAGAGCGCGTTCTGAAAGGGATGGAAAAAACTCGTGTTGCTGCGGTATGGAGGGAGGGGTGGAAACCGTGGAAAACTCGTCTCCGTGATTGAGCGGGAGAGTAAGTAGTATAGGACATTATCCATTGTTAGGGAACGGTTGTAATGGCAGTGAGAATGTAGAATCGTCTTTGGAGCGGACCTGGGAGTGGCAAGCATAAGGGACGAAGACGGGGAAACATGTCGGATGCGATCATACCAGCACTAAAGCACCGGATCCCATCAGAACTCCAAAGTTAAGCGTGCTTGGAAGTCCTCGTGTTGCATTCCCTTTTTAATTATTTTTTGCGCCTTGTGACAAACATATCGCACGTGCGCGATATATATTAATCCCGTTATATTATTTTTGACGTTTGCGATATGTTTAAGCTCGATGCTCATTGCTCGTGCGTCTTGGGGCGGCTTTGTGGCGCGAAGAGCGCGTTCTGAAAGGGGTGGAAAAAACTCGTGTTGCTGGAGTATGGAGGGAGGGGTGGAAATCGTGGAAAACTCGTCTCCGTGATTGAGCGGGAGAGCAAGTAGTATAGGACATTATCCATTGTTAGGGAACGGTTGTAATGGTAGTGAGAATGTAGAATCGTCTTTGGAGCGGACCTGGGAGTGGCAAGCATAAGGGAGGAAGACGGGGAAACATGTCGGATGCGATCATACCAGCATTAAAGCCCTGGATCCCATCAGAACTCCAAAGTTAAGCGTGCTTGGGCGAGAGTAGTACTAGGATGGGTGACCTCCTGGGAAGTCCTCGTGTTGCATTCCCTTTTTAATTATTTTTTGCGCCTTGTGACAAACATATCGCACGTGCGCGATATATATTAATCCCATTATATTATTTTTGACGTTTGCGATATGTTTAAGCTCGATGCTCATTGCTCGCGCGTCTTGGGGCGGCTTTGTGGCGCGAAGAGCGCGTTCTGAAAGGGGTGGAAAAAACTCGTGTTGCTGCGGTATGGAGGGAGGGGTGGAAACCGTGGAAAACTCGTCTCCGTGATTGAGCAGGAGAGTAAGTAGTATATGACATTATCCATTGTTAGGGAACGGTTGTAATGGTAGTGAGAATGTAGAATCGTCTTTGGAGCGGACCTGGGAGTGGCAAGCATAAGGGACGAAGACGGGGAAACATGTCGGATGCGATCATACCAGCACTAAAGCACCGGATCCCATCAGAACTTCGAAGTTAAGCGTGCTTGGGCGAGAGTAGTACTAGGATGGGTGACCTCCTGGGAAGTCCTCGTGTTGCATTCCCTTTTTAATTATTTTTTGCGCCTTGTGACAAACATATCGCACGTGCGCGATATATATTAATCCCGTTATATTATTTTTGACGTTTGCGATATGTTTAAGCTCGATGCTCATTGCTCGCGCGTCTTGGGGCGGCTTTGTGGCGCGAAGAGCGCGTTCTGAAAGGGGTGGAAAAAACTCGTGTTGCTGCGGTATGGAGGGAGGGGTGGAAACCATGGAAAACTCGTCTCCGTGATTGAGCGGGAGAGTAAGTAGTATAGGACATTATCCATTGTTAGCGGACGGTTGTAATGGTAGTGAGAATGTAGAATCGTCTTTGGAGCGGACCTGGGAGTGGCAAGCATAAGGGACGAAGACGGGGAAACATGTCGGATGCGATCATACGAGCACTAAAGCACCGTATCCCATCAGAACTCCAAAGTTAAGCGTGCTTGGGCGAGAGTAGTACTAGGATGGGTGACCTCTTGGGAAGTCCTCGTGTTGCATTCCCTTTTTAATTATTTTTTGCACCTTGTGACAAACATATCGCACGTGCGCGATATATATTAATCCCGTTATATTATTTTTGACGTTTGCGATATGTTTAAGCTCGATGCTCATTGCTCGCGCGTCTTGGGGCGGCTTTGTGGCCCGGAGAGCGCGTTTTGAAAGGGGTGGAAAAAACTCGTGTTGCTGCGGTATGGAGGGAGGGGTGGAAACCGTGGAAAACTCGTCTCCGTGATTGAGTGGGAGAGTAAGTAGTATATGACATTATCCATTGTTAGGGAACGGTTGTAATGGTAGTGAGAATGTAGAATCGTCTTTGGAGCGGACCTGGGAGTGGCAAGCATAAGGGACGAAGACGGGGAAACACGTCGGATGCGATCATACCAGCACTAAAGCACCGGATCCCATCAGAACTCCGAAGTTAAGCGTGCTTGGGCGAGAGTAGTACTAGGATGGGTGACCTCCTGGGAAGTCCTCGTGTTGCATTCCCTTTTTAATTATTTTTTGCGCCTTGTGACAAACATATCGCACGTGCGCGATATATATTAATCCCGTTATATTATTTTTGACGTTTGCGATATGTTTAAGCTCGATGCTCATTGCTCGCGCGTCTTGGGGCGGCTTTGTGGCGCAAAGAGCGCGTTCTGAAAGGGGTGGAAAAAACTCGTGTTGCTGCGGTATGGAGGGAGGGGTGGAAACCGTGGAAAACTCGTCTCCGTGATTGAGCGGGAGAGTAAGTAGTATAGGACATTATCCATTGTCAGGGAACGGTTGTAATGGTAGTGAGAATGTAGAATCGTCTTTGGAGCGGACCTGGGAGTGGCAAGCATAAGGGACGAAGACGGGGAAACATGTCGGATGCGATCATACCAGCACTAAAGCACCGGATCCCATCAAAACTCCGAAGTTAAGCGTGCTTGGGCGAGAGTAGTACTAGGATGGGTGACCTCCTGGGAAGTCCTCGTGTTGCATTCCCTTTTTAATTATTTTTTGCGCCTTGTGACAAACATATCGCACGTGCGCGATATATATTAATCCCGTTATATTATTTTTGACGTTTGCGATATGTTTAAGCTCGATGCTCATTGCTCGCGCGTCTTGGGGCGGCTTTGTGGCGCGAAGAGCGCGTTCTGAAAGGGGTGGAAAAAACTCGTGTTGCTGCGGTATGGAGGGAGGGGTGGAAACCATGGAAAACTCGTCTCCGTGATTGAGCGGGAGAGTAAGTAGTATAGGACATTATCCATTGTTAGCGAACGGTTGTAATGGTAGTGAGAATGTAGAATCGTCTTTGGAGCGGACCTGGGAGTGGCAAGCATAAGGGACGAAGACGGGGAAACATGTCGGATGCGATCATACTAGCACTAAAGCACCGTATCCCATCAGAACTCCGAAGTTAAGCGTGCTTGGGCGAGAGTAGTACTAGGATGGGTGACCTCTTGGGAAGTCCTCATGTTGCATTCCCTTTTTAATTATTTTTTGCACCTTGTGACAAACATATCGCACGTGCGCGATATATATTAATCCCGTTATATTAATTTTGACGTTTGCGATATGTTTAAGCTCGATGCTCATTGCTCGCGCGTCTTGGGGCGGCTTTGTGGCCCGAAGAGCGCGTTTTGAAAGGGGTGGAAAAAACTCGTGTTGCTGCGGTATGGAGGGAGGGGTGGAAACCGTGGAAAACTCGTCTCCGTGATTGAGTGGGAGAGTAAGTAGTATATGACATTATCCATTGTTAGGGAACGGTTGTAATGGTAGTGAGAATGTAGAATCGTCTTTGGGGCGGACCTGGGAGTGGCAAGCATAAGGGACGAAGACGGGGAAACACGTCGGATGCGATCATACCAGCACTAAAGCATCGGATCCCATCAGAACTCCGAAGTTAAGCGTGCTTGGGCGAGAGTAGTACTAGGATGGGTGACCTCCTGGGAAGTCCTCGTGTTGCATTCCCTTTTTAATTATTTTTTGCGCCTTGTGACAAACATATCGCACGTGCGCGATATATATTAATCCCGTTATATTATTTTTGACGTTTGCGATATGTTTAAGCTCGATGCTCATTGCTCGCGCGTCTTGGGGCGGCTTTGTGGCGCGAAGAGCGCGTTCTGAAAGGGGTGGAAAAAACTCGTGTTGCTGCGGTATGGAGGGAGGGGTGGAAACCGTGGAAAACTCGTCTCCGTGATTGAGCGGGAGAGTAAGTAGTATAGGACATTATCCATTGTCAGGGAACGGTTGTAATGGTAGTGAGAATGTAGAATCGTCTTTGGAGCGGACCTGGGAGTGGCAAGCATAAGGGACGAAGACGGGGAAACATGTCGGATGCGATCATACCAGCACTAAAGCACCGGATCCCATCAAAACTCCGAAGTTAAGCGTGCTTGGGCGAGAGTAGTACTAGGATGGGTGACCTCCTGGGAAGTCCTCATGTTGCATTCCCTTTTTAATTATTTTTTGCGCCTTGTGACAAACATATCGCACGTGCGCGATATATATTAATCCCGTTATATTATTTTTGACGTTTGCGATATGTTTAAGCTCGATGCTCATTGCTCGCGCGTCTTGGGGCGGCTTTGTGGCGCGAAGAGCGCGTTCTGAAAGGGGTGGAAAAAACTCGTGTTGCTGCGGTATGGAGGGAGGGGTGGAAACCATGGAAAACTCGTTTCCGTGATTGAGCGGGAGAGTAAGTAGTATAGGACATTATCCATTGTTAGCGAACGGTTGTAATGGTAGTGAGAATGTAGAATCGTCTTTGGAGCGGACCTGGGAGTGGCAAGCATAAGGGACGAAGACGGGGAAACATGTCGGATGCGATCATACTAGCACTAAAGCACCGTATCCCATCAGAACTCCGAAGTTAAGCGTGCTTGGGCGAGAGTAGTACTAGGATGGGTGACCTCTTGGGAAGTCCTCATGTTGCATTCCCTTTTTAATTATTTTTTGCACCTTGTGACAAACATATCGCACGTGCGCGATATATATTAATCCCGTTATATTATTTTTGACGTTTGCGATATGTTTAAGCTCGATGCTCATTGCTCGCGCGTCTTGGGGCGGCTTTGTGGCCCGAAGAGCGCGTTTTGAAAGGGGTGGAAAAAACTCGTGTTGCTGCGGTATGGAGGGAGGGGTGGAAACCGTGGAAAACTCGTCTCCGTGATTGAGTGGGAGAGTAAGTAGTATATGACATTATCCATTGTTAGGGAACGGTTGTAATGGTAGTGAGAATGTAGAATCGTCTTTGGAGCGGACCTGGGAGTGGCAAGCATAATGGACGAAGACGGGGAAACACGTCGGATGCGATCATACCAGCACTAAAGCACCGGATCCCATCAGAACTCCGAAGTTAAGCGTGCTTGGGCGAGAGTAGTACTAGGATGGGTGACCTCCTGGGAAGTCCTCGTGTTGCATTCCCTTTTTAATTATTTTTTGCGCCTTGTGACAAACATATCGCACGTGCGCGATATATATTAATCCCGTTATATTATTTTTGACGTTTGCGATATGTTTAAGCTCGATGCTCATTGCTCGCGCGTCTTGGGGCGGCTTTGTGGCGCGAAGAGCGCGTTCTGAAAGGGGTGGAAAAAACTCGTGTTGCTGCGGTATGGAGGGAGGGGTGGAAACCGTGAAAAACTCGTCTCCGTGATTGAGCGGGAGAGTAAGTAGTATAGGACATTATCCATTGTCAGGGAACGGTTGTAATGGTAGTGAGAATGTAGAATCGTCTTTGGAGCGGACCTGGGAGTGGCAAGCAGAAGGGACGAAGACGGGGAAACATGTCGGATGCGATCATACCAGCACTAAAGCACCGGATCCCATGAAAACTCCGAAGTTAAGCGTGCTTGGGCGAGAGTAGTACTAGGATGGGTGACCTCCTGGGAAGTCCTCGTGTTGCATTCCCTTTTTAATTATTTTTTGCGCCTTGTGACAAACATATCGCACGTGCGCGATATATATTAATCCCGTTATATTATTTTTGACGTTTGCGATATGTTTAAGCTCGATGCTCATTGCTCGCGCGTCTTGGGGCGGCTTTGTGGCGCGAAGAGCGCGTTCTGAAAAGGGTGGAAAAAATTCGTGTTGCTGCGGTATGGAGGGAGTGGTGGAAACCATGGAAAACTCGTCTCCGTGATTGAGCGGGAGAGTAAGTAGTATAGGACATTATCCATTGTTAGGGAACGGTTGTAATGGTAGTGAGAATGTAGAATCGTCTTTGGAGCGGACCAGGGAGTGGCAAGCATAAGGGACGAAGACGGGGAAACATGTCGGATGCGATCATACTAGCACTAAAGCACCGTATCCCATCAGAACTCCGAAGTTAAGCGTGCTTGGGCGAGAGTAGTACTAGGATGGGTGACCTCTTGGGAAGTCCTCATGTTGCATTCCCTTTTTAATTACTTTTTGCACCTTGTGACAAACATATCGCACGTGCGCGATATATATTAATCCCGTTATATTATTTTTGACGTTTGCGATATGTTTAAGCTCGATGCTCATTGCTCGCGCGTCTTGGGGCGGCTTTGTGGCCCGAAGAGCGCGTTTTGAAAGGGGTGGAAAAAACTCGTGTTGCTGCGGTATGGAGGGAGGGATGGAAACCGTGGAAAACTCGTCTCCGTGATTGAGTGGGAGAGTAAGTAGTATATGACATTATCCATTGTTAGGGAACGGTTGTAATGGTAGTGAGAATGTAGAATCGTCTTTGGAGCGGACCTGGGAGTGGCAAGCATAAGGGACGAAGACGGGGAAACACGTCGGATGCGATCATACCAGCACTAAAGCACCGGATCCCATCAGAACTCCGAAGTTAAGCGTGCTTGGGCGAGAGTAGTACTAGGATGGGTGACCTCCTGGGAAGTCCTCGTGTTGCATTCCCTTTTTAATTATTTTTTGCGCCTTGTGACAAACATATCGCACGTGCGCGATATATATTAATCCCGTTATATTATTTTTGACGTTTGCGATATGTTTAAGCTCGATGCTCATTGCTCGCGCGTCTTGGGGCGGCTTTGTGGCGCAAAGAGCGCGTTCTAAAAGGGGTGGAAAAACTCGTGTTGCTGCGGTATGGAGGGAGGGGTGGAAACCGTGGAAAACTCGTCTCCGTGATTGAGCGGGAGAGTAAGTAGTATAGGACATTATCCATTGTTAGGGAACGATTGTAATGGTAGTGAGAATGTAGAATCGTCTTTGGAGCGGACCTGGGAGTGGCAAGCATAAGGGACGAAGACGGGGAAACATGTCGGATGCGATCATACCAGCACTAAAGCACCGTATCCCATCAGAACTCCGAAGTTAAGCGTGCTTGGGCGAGAGTAGTACTAGGATGGGTGACCTCCTGGGAAGTCCTCGTGTTGCATTCTCTTTTTAATTATTTTTTGCGCCTTGTGACAAACATATCGCACGTGCGCGATATATATTAATCCCGTTATATTATTTTTGACGTTTGCGATATGTTTAAGCTCGATGCTCATTGCTCGCGCGTCTTGGGGCGGCTTTGTGGCGCGAAGAGCGCGTTCTGAAAGGGGTGGAAAAAACTCGTGTTGCTGCGGTATGGAGGGAGGGTTGGAAACCGTGGAAAACTCGTCTCCATGATTGAGCGGGAGAGTAAGTAGTATAGGACATTATCCATTGTTAGGGAACGGTTGTAATGGTAGTGAGAATGTAGAATCGTCTTTGGGGAGGACATGGGAGTGGCAAGCATAAGGGACGAAGAAGGGGAAACATGTTGGATGCGATCATACCAGCACTAAAGCACCGGATCCCATCAGAACTCCAAAGTTAAGCGTGCTTGGGCGAGAGTAGTACTAGGATGGGTGACCTCCTGGAAAGTCCTCGTGTTGTGTCACATCCTAGTTAGCCATGCATTAGAGTGCTGCATCATGTTTACTCTTTCATCAGAAACCTGAAATGGGGATGACAGAACCCCCAGTCCCCTCTGAAACCAACTAGGGTTACTAAAATAATTTTTCAATGAACCTGAAATGCCCTTCTAAAATGCCCATCATTTTTGTCTTGGTTCAAAACCTCTGCCAAAAGTGGTGCACATTTTTCTAGGCCAACTCAGGATTTTTGAATTAAATCATAAGTATTTGAATTTGGGCATTTAAAATTATATGAAATATTTAAATGCTCAAATAACTCCAAACTAAAATGTTTCATGTTGGAAATAATCCAACTGTGGACCAGGAGTAGTTTGGTGATTTTTGGAGTTGCCTAAGTATTTTATTAAATTCAACAAAGTTGCAGAAGTATTAAAAAACAGAAAACAGAAGGAAAATAGAAAAGGCTTACCTGGCGCCCAGCACCCGGCCCACCTGCCGGCCAGGCAGGCAGGTAGGCAGGTGCTCGACGGCGAGCACCGCATGGGTGCCACGCACCTGCTCGCCGCCTCGCCGCCTCCCTCGCCCGGCTAACGCCGTGAATCGGCCTCCCTCTCTCCCCCGAACCCCCCAGACACCCCCTCTCCTCTCCAGCTCCTCCCCCTCGCACGCCCCAGCCATGGCCGACGCCATCGCCGCCACCCCCTCGCCGTAGCCACGCCCTCCGTCCACCCCACGCCGTGCCACCGTGTCCAGGAGCTCCGCCGCCGTCCACTTCATCGAGCTAGCCGAGCCCCGTGTGCTCGTGCGGCCCGAGACCACCGCACCGACCTCGCCCGAGCTCGCCGTTGCCGGAGATCCCCTTCAACGCCGTCGCCGCCTCAGCTCGTCCCCGACCCCGCCGATGGCCTCTACGGGAGCGCTGTGAGCCTAGCTACTCCTCCGACCCTCCCTCTATCATTCCCGAGCCGTGTAGCCACCGCACGAGGATCACACGCCCGCACCGCCGCGGATCTCGTCGCCGACGTGCTTCCGGCCACCCTCCGGCCACAAGCTGGTGTCCATCTTACTCACCGAGTTCCGCAGCACCTAGCTAGCCACTTCCCGAGCCTCACCGACCCCTCTAGCACCAAGTTCATCTTCGGCCAAACCCCGGTGGCCGCCAAGGTCGTCGCCGGCGCCAACTCCGGCCACCCCGACCCCAACGGACTCCACCAAGAGCTGCGGCTTGTCCTCAGCTCCACTCCGGTGGTCTCCGCGACCCATTTGGTGGCCGAAACGGCCAAAACCACTCCCGCCGCCGCGTCGGGCTCGCCGGCGGCTAAACGCCGGTGCAGCCGACCCGGGTTTGACCACGGGTGGGCCCTGGTTGACTCTCCTGAGTCAATGACAGGTGGGGCCCAGCCCTGTTAATTAAACATGATTAGTTTTAATTAAACTTTAATTAAATAATCACCCTGACATGCGGGACCCACTGTCAGGTTTGACCCTGACGTGTTCCGTTGACCTGCTGACGTCACACTGACGTCAGGCTGACGCAATAATGATTTTCTGGAATTATTCTAATATAGGAAATTCCAGAATATAATTTAAACTTCAAAAATTCATAACTTTTATTCTGTAACTCCAAATCAGACAAATTATATATGAAAAATGATCAGAAAAATCCAATCTATCCATCTGTACTATTTTCATGCATGACTAAACAAGTTAACTTGATGTCTATTGCAGAACAAGGAAAAACACTTTAAAGGGCCATGTTTGAGTTTGAAATTTGAATCTTTGATTCAAATTGGTTCAAACCCTTCTGGTTCTAGTTGCATTAGCCCAACACACTCATATTGCCATGTTTCATGCATGCATCATATTGTTGCACATTGTTTGGTGATGGTTGTGTATCGGTGTCCCTTGCGACAGGTTCTGTCTCCGAGGAGTATCGTGATTACCCTAACGAAGAACCGTATCAGTGCATCGAACCATCAGGCAAGCAACCAACCATTTGATCATATCAATACAATCCCATGTTCTCGCTCCTGCTCTCTTTTACTGCATTAAGACAACGCGTTTCAAAGTGCTGTGTGTTACGGTAGTTGAACCCATTTCCTCTGCATGACCTGTCATTGCCACAGTAACTAGATGAAACCCACTAGCATGTGTAGGAGTTGATTGAGCCATATGTATGTGTTGTTCCTACCTTGCTATGCCTGTTATGCTTAGAGTCGTGTCAGGTCTGGTTCATCTGGGTGATGGGCTAGAGTGAAATGATTATGTCGGTAATGAGAGTGGTGTGGTGAACACGATTTGGTAAAGGTATCGATGAGAGGCCATGTAGGAGTACATGGTGGGTTGTTTCATTGAAGCCGACCTTAAGCACTGAGATCTGTATGTGTGATTTAAGAATCAGCTACTACCATGCATTGGGCCCGAAACCAATGGACCCTCTCGGCTTCTTATTCACCCTAGTTCTCCTTCCAGGAGTTGCAAGTAGTTTCTGGTGTTTGTAGCCTACTGGAGGCCGTGGACAACGCTGACCGTGGGGGTGGGCTGTGATGCGGTAGGTAGATGGCACGGTGTACCGAATACCCGTTAGGTATCTCGGGAACCCTGTTCACATCGTTCGGGGCCGTATGGGAAACCTCGGCCGGACTCCCTGCGGATGGAACCTGGATAGGCGATAAACCTGGACTGGAGACTTAGGTGATTAGGTAGGTCGTGGCCGACACCCACGTTGGGCTTCCGCTTGAAGGTTGCCGAGTACATGTCGTGTAAACGACGGTAAGTGGTGAGAGCGTGTATGAAGAAGTACACCCCTGCAGGGTTAACATGATCTATTCGAATAGCCGCGTCCGCGGTAAAGGACTACTTGGTTGCCTATACAGTTCATAGACAAGTAAATGGAAACTATTAAAAGCCTCAAGATAAGTGTGAGTGCCGAGGATGGCTCTTCCGTAGGAAGACGGAGGCGGATCCTCGGTAGTGTATTGAAGTGGTGAGTAGTGGACTCGTGTACGCAAAACCATTTCAAGTTGGAGTCTCATAGGTTAGCCTAGCCAAGAGTCAAAGCTGGCTTGCTGCAATAACTCCACCAACCCTTCTTGATAATATGCATGTATGTAGGATCTGATGTAAGTCTTGCTGAGTACCTTTGTACTCATGTTGCTATAATTTACATTTTACAGAAGACGCTGCAACCCCTTCCGATGGGTTCTACGTAGACGTTGACATCAACGAGTAGGCTAAAGGCCCAGGTGGTGATCCTGAGCTTGTGAAGGACCACGTAGTATAGCTAGGCTTTCCAAGCCTCTTTTATTTTACTAGTTGTCTGTACTCAGACAAGTTACTTCCGCTGCTGGTTTGTATGACTGTATGACTTGAATGTTGTGTCGCGTGACCCGTACCTTTGTGTATGTTATGTATGGCTCCCTGAGCCTTAAATAAGGTACTTGTGTCGTAGAGTCATGTTGTGATGCTTCGTTGTATTTGCACATATCGAGCATATTGTGTGTATGATTGAAATGCTTGGTATGTGTGGGATCTGACTATCTAGTTGTTTATCTTTAGTAGCCTCTCTTACCGGGAAATGTCTCCTAGTGTTACCGCTGAGCCATGGCAGCTTGCTACTGCTCTGGAACACTTAGGCTGGCCGGCATGTGTCCTTCTTCGTTCCTGTGTCTGTCCCTTCGGGGAAATGTCACGCATTGAGTACCGGAGTCCTGTTAGCCCGCTACAGCCCGGTTTACCGGAGTCCTGCTAGCCCTGTGCTACAGCCCGGACCCACTTGCTGATGACCGACACGTTCGAAGCTGGGTCATGGATGCCTGTCCCTGTAAGTCTGTGCCACTTTGGGTTTACGACTAGTCATGTCAGCCCGGGCTCCTTATCATATGGATGCTAGCGACACTATCATATACGTGAGCCAAAAGGCGCAAACGGTCCCGGGCAAAGGTAAGGCGACACCCGTGGGGATACCGTGCGTGAGGCCGCAAAGTGATATGAGGTGTTACCGGCTAGATCGATGTGACATCGGGTCGGGGTCCTGACATGTTGCATTCCCTTTTTAATTATTTTTTGCGCCTTGTGACAAACATATCGCACGTGCGCGATATATATTAATCCCGTTATATTATTTTTGACGTTTGCGATATGTTTAAGCTCGATGCTCATTGCTCGCGCGTCTTGGGGCGGCTTTGTGGCGCGAAGAGCGCGTTCTGAAAGGGGTGGAAAAAACTCGTGTTGCTGCGGTATGGAGGGAGGGGTGGAAACCGTGGAAAACTCGTCTCCGTGATTGAGCGGGAGAGTAAGTAGTATAGGACATTATCCATTGTTAGGGAACGGTTGTAATGGTAGTGAGAATGTAGAATCGTCTTTGGGGAGGACATGGGAGTGGCAAGGATAAGGGACGAAGAAGGGGAAACATGTTGGATGCGATCATACCAGCACTAAAGCACCGGATCCCATCAAAACTCCGAAGTTAAGCGTGCTTGGGCGAGAGTAGTACTAGGATGGGTGACCTCCTGAGAAGTCCTCGTGTTGCATTCCCTTTTTAATTATTTTTTGCGCCTTGTGACAAACATATCGCACGTGCGCGATATATATTAATCCGGTTATATTATTTTTGACGTTTGCGATATGTTTAAGCTCGATGCTCATTGCTCGCGCGTCTTGGGGCGGCTTTGTGGCGCGAAGAGCACGTTCTGAAAGGGGTGAAAAAAACTCGTGTTGCTGCTGTATGGAGGGAGGGGTGGAAACCATGGAAAACTCGTCTCCGTGATTGAGCGGGAGAGTAAGTAGTATAGGACATTATCCATTGTTAGGGAACAGTTGTAATGGTAGTGAGAATGTAGAATCGTCTTTGGAGCGGACCTGGGAGTGGCAAGCATAAGGGACGAAGACGGGGAAACATGTTGGATGCGATCATACCAGCACTAAAGCACCGGATCCCATTAGAACTCCGAAGTTAAGCGTGCTTGGGCGAGAGTAGTACTAGGATGGGTGACCTCCTGGGAAGTCCTCGTGTTGCATTCCCTTTTTAATTATTTTTTGCGCCTTGTGACAAACATATCGCACGTGCGCGATATATATTAATCCCGTTATATTATTTTTGACGTTTGTGATATGTTTAAGCTCGATGCTCATTGCTCGCGTGTCTTGGGGCGGCTTTGTGGCGCGAAGAGCGTGTTCTGAAAGGGATGGAAAAAACTCGTGTTGCTGCGGTATGGAGGGAGGGGTGGAAACCGTGGAAAACTCGTCTCCGTGATTGAGCGGGAGAGTAAGTAGTATAGGACATTATCCATTGTTAGGGAACGGTTGTAATGGTAGTGAGAATGTAGAATCGTCTTTGGAGCGGACCTGGGACTGGCAAGCATAAGGGACGAAGACGGGGAAACACGTCGGATGAGATCATACCAGCACTAAAGCACCGTATCCCATCAGAACTTCGAAGTTAAGCGTGCATGGGCGAGAGTAGTACTAGGATGGGTGACCTCCTGGGAAGTCCTCGTGTTGCATTCCCTTTTTAATTATTTTTTGCGCCTTGTGACAAACATATCGCACGTGCGCGATATATATTAATCCCGTTATATTATTTTTGACGTTTGCGATATGTTTAAGCTCGATGCTCATTGCTCACGCGTCTTGGGGCGGCTTTGTGGCGCGTAGAGCACGTTCTGAAAGGGGTGGAAAAAACTCGTGTTGCTGCGGTATGGAGGGAGGGGTGGAAACCATGGAAAACTCGTCTCCGTGATTGAGCGGGAGAGTAAGTAGTATAGGACATTATCCATTGTTAGGGAACAGTTGTAATGGTAGTGAGAATGTAGAATCGTCTTTGGAGCGGACCTGGGAGTGGCAAGCATAAGGGACGAAGACGGGGAAACATGTTGTATGCGATCATACCAGCACTAAAGCACCGGATCCCATTAGAACTCCGAAGTTAAGCGTGCTTGGGCGAGAGTAGTACTAGGATGGGTGACCTCCTGGGAAGTCCTCGTGTTGCATTCCCTTTTTAATTATTTTTTGCGCCTTGTGACAAACATATCGCACGTGCGCGATATATATTAATCCCGTTATATTATTTTTGACGTTTGTGATATGTTTAAGCTCGATGCTCATTGCTCGCGTGTCTTGGGGCGGCTTTGTGGCGCGAAGAGCGTGTTCTGAAAGGGATGGAAAAAACTCGTGTTGCTGCGGTATGGAGGGAGGGGTGGAAACCGTGGAAAACTCGTCTCCGTGATTGAGCGGGAGAGTAAGTAGTATAGGACATTATCCATTGTTAGGGAACGGTTGTAATGGTAGTGAGAATGTAGAATCGTCTTTGGAGCGGACCTGGGAGTGGCAAGCATAAGAGACGAAGACGGGGAAACACGTCGGATGAGATCATACCAGCACTAAAGCACCGTATCCCATCAGAACTCCGAAGTTAAGCGTGCATGGGCGAGAGTAGTACTAGGATGGGTGACCTCCTGGGAAGTCCTCGTGTTGCATTCCCTTTTTAATTATTTTTTGCGCCTTGTGACAAACATATCGCACGTGCGCGATATATATTAATCCCGTTATATTATTTTTGACGTTTGCGATATGTTTAAGCTCGATGCTCATTGCTCGCGCGTCTTGGGGCGGCTTTGTGGCGCGAAGAGCGCGTTCTGAAAGGGATGGAAAAAACTCGTGTTGCTGCGGTATGGAGGGAGGGGTGGAAACCGTGGAAAACTCGTCTCCGTGATTGAGCGGGAGAGTAAGTATTATCGGACATTATCCATTGTTAGGGAACGGTTGTAATGGTAGTGAGAATGTAGAATCGTCTTTGGAGCGGACTTGGGAGTGGCAAGCATAAGGGACGAAGACGGGGAAACATGTCGGATGCGATCATACCAGCACTAAAGCACCGTATCCCATCAGAACTCCGAAGTTAAGCGTGCTTGGGCGAGAGTAGTACTAGATGGATGACCTCCTGGGAAGTCCTCGTGTTGCATTCCCTTTTTAATTATTTTTTGCGCCTTGTGACAAACATATCGCACGTGCGCGATATATATTAATCCCGTTATATTATTTTTGACGTTTGCGATATGTTTAAGCTCGATGCTCATTGCTCGCGCGTCTTGGGCGGCTTTGTGGCGCGAAGAGCGCGTTCTGAAAGGGGTGGAAAAAACTCGTGTTGCTGCGGTATGGAGGGAGGGGTGGAAACCGTGGAAAACTCGTCTCCGTGATTGAGCGGGAGAGTAAGTAGTATAGGACATTATCCATTGTTAGGGAACGGTTGTAATGGTAGTGAGAATGTAGAATCGTCTTTGGGGAGGACATGGGAGTGGCAAGCATAAGGGACGAACAAGGGGAAACATGTCGTATGCGTTCATACCAGCACTAAAGCACTGGATCCCATCAGAACTCCGAAGTTAAGCATGCTTGGGCGAGAGTAGTACTAGGATGGGTGACCTCGTGGGAAGTCCTCGTGTTGCATTCCCTTTTTAATTATTTTTTGCGCCTTGTGACAAACATATCGCACGTGCGCGATATATATTAATCCAGTTATATTATTTTTGACGTTTGCGATATGTTTAAGCTCGATGCTCATTGCTCGCGCGTCTTGGGGCGGCTTTGTGGCGCGAAGAGCGCGTTCTGAAAGGGGTGGAAAAACTCGTGTTGCTGCGGTTTGGAGGGAGGGGTGGAAACCGTGGAAAACTCGTCTCCGTGATTGAGCGGGAGAGTAAGTAGTATAGTACATTATCCATTGTTAGGGAACGGTTGTAATGGTAGTGAGAATGTAGAATCGTCTTTGGAGCGGACCTGGGAGTGGCAAGCATAAGGGACGAAGACGGGGAAACATGTTGGATGCGATCATACCAGCACTAAAG
Source organism: Triticum dicoccoides (assembly GCF_002162155.2). Classification (NCBI taxonomy): domain Eukaryota; kingdom Viridiplantae; phylum Streptophyta; class Magnoliopsida; order Poales; family Poaceae; genus Triticum; species Triticum dicoccoides. The sequence continues at coordinate 88,087,453 of NC_041389.1, forward strand.
CACCGGATCCCATCAAAACTCCGAAGTTAAGCGTGCTTGGGCAAGAGTAGTACTAGGATGGGTGACCTCCTGGGAAGTCCTCGTGTTGCATTCCCTTTTTAATTATTTTTTGCGCCTTGTGACAAACATATCGCACGTGCGCGATATATATTAGTCCAGTTATATTATTTTTGACGTTTGCGATATGTTTAAGCTCGATGCTCATTGATCGCGCGTATTGGGGCGGCTTTGTGGCGCGAAGAGCACATTCTGAAAGGGGTGGAAAAAACTCGTGTTGCTGCGGTATGAAGGGAGGGGTGGAAACCGTGGAAAACTCGTCTCCGTGATTGAGCGGGAGAGTAAGTAGTATAGGACATTATCCATTGATAGGGAATGGTTGTAATGGTAGTGAGAATGTAGAATCGTCATTGGAGCGGACCTGCGAGTGGCAAGCATAAGGGACGAAGACGGGGAAACATGTCGGATGCGATCATACCAGCACTAAAGCACCGGATCCCATCAGAACTCCAAAGTTAAGTGTGCTTGGGCGAGAGTAGTACTAGGATGGGTGACCTCCTGGGAAGTCCTCGTGTTGCATTCCTTTTTTAATTATTTTTTGCGCCTTGTGACAAACATATCGCACGTGCGCGATATATATTATTCCCGTTATATTATTTTTGACGTTTGCAATATGTTTAAGCTCGATGCTCATTGCTTGCGCGTCTTGGGGCGGCTTTGTGGCGCGAAGAGCGTGTTCTGAAAGGGGTGGAAAAAACTTGTGTTACTGCGGTATGGAGGGAGGGGTGGAAACCGTGGAAAATTCGTCTCCGTGATTGAGCGGGAGAGTAAGTAGTATAGGACATTATCCATTGTTAGGGAATGGTTGTAACGGTAGTGAGAATGTAGAATCGTCTTTGGAGCGGACCTGGGAGTGGCAAGCATAAGGGACGAAGACGGGGAAACATGTCGGATGCGATCATACCAGCACTAAAGCATCGGATCCCATCAGAACTCCGAAGTTAAGCGTGCTTGGGCGAGAGTAGTACTAGGATGGGTGACCTCCTGGGAAGTCCTCGTGTTGCATTCCCTTTTTAATTATTTTTTGCGCCTTGTGACAAACATATCGCACGTGCGCGATATATATTAATCCCGTTATATTATTTTTGACGTTTGCGATATGTTTAAGCTCGATGCTCATTGCTCGCGCGTCTTGGGGCGGCTTTGTGGCGCGAAGAGCGCGTTCTGAAAGGGATGGAAAAAACTCGTGTTGCTGCGGTATGGAGGGAGGGGTGGAAACCGTGGAAAACTCGTCTCCGTGATTGAACGGGAGAGTAAGTATTATCGGACATTATCCATTGTTAGGGAACGGTTGTAATGGTAGTGAGAATGTAGAATCGTCTTTGGAGCGGACTTGGGAGTGGCAAGCATAAGGGACGAAGACGGGGAAACATGTCGGATGCGATCATACCAGCACTAAAGCACCGTATCCCATCAGAACTCCGAAGTTAAGCGTGCTTGGGCGAGAGTAGTACTAGATGGATGACCTCCTGGGAAGTCCTCGTGTTGCATTCCCTTTTTAATTATTTTTTGCGCCTTGTGACAAACATATCGCACGTGCGCGATATATATTAATCCCGTTATATTATTTTTGACGTTTGCGATATGTTTAAGCTCGATGCTCATTGCTCGCGCGTCTTGGGCGGCTTTGTGGCGCGAAGAGCGCGTTCTGAAAGGGTGGAAAAAACTCGTGTTGCTGCGGTATGGAGGGAGGGGTGGAAACCGTGGAAAACTCGTCTCCGTGATTGAGCGGGAGAGTAAGTAGTATAGGACATTATCCATTGTTAGGGAACGGTTGTAATGGTAGTGAGAATGTAGAATCGTCTTTGGGGAGGACATGGGAGTGGCAAGCATAAGGGACGAACAAGGGGAAACATGTCGTATGCGTTCATACCAGCACTAAAGCACTGGATCCCATCAGAACTCCGAAGTTAAGCATGCTTGGGCGAGAGTAGTACTAGGATGGGTGACCTCGTGGGAAGTCCTCGTGTTGCATTCCCTTTTTAATTATTTTTTGCGCCTTGTGACAAACATATCGCACGTGCGCGATATATATTAATCCAGTTATATTATTTTTGACGTTTGCGATATGTTTAAGCTCGATGCTCATTGCTCGCGCGTCTTGGGGCGGCTTTGTGGCGCGAAGAGCGCGTTCTGAAAGGGGTGGAAAAACTCGTGTTGCTGCGGTTTGGAGGGAGGGGTGGAAACCGTGGAAAACTCGTCTCCGTGATTGAGCGGGAGAGTAAGTAGTATAGTACATTATCCATTGTTAGGGAACGGTTGTAATGGTAGTGAGAATGTAGAATCGTCTTTGGAGCGGACCTGGGAGTGGCAAGCATAAGGGACGAAGACGGGGAAACATGTTGGATGCGATCATACCAGCACTAAAGCACCGGATCCCATCAAAACTCTGAAGTTAAGCGTGCTTGGGCAAGAGTAGTACTAGGATGGGTGACCTCCTGGGAAGTCCTCGTGTTGCATTCCCTTTTTAATTATTTTTTGCGCCTTGTGACAAACATATCGCACGTGCGCGATATATATTAGTCCAGTTATACTATTTTTGACGTTTGCGATATGTTTAAGCTCGATGCTCATTGATCGCGCGTCTTGGGGCGGCTTTGTGGCGCGAAGAGCACGTTCTGAAAGGGGTGGAAAAAACCCGTGTTGCTGCGGTATGAAGGGAGGGGTGGAAACCGTGGAAAACTCGTCTCCGTGATTGAGCGGGAGAGTAAGTAGTATAGGACATTATCCATTGATAGGGAATGGTTGTAATGGTAGTGAGAATGTAGAATCGTCATTGGAGCGGACCTGCGAGTGGCAAGCATAAGGGACGAAGACGGGGAAACATGTCGGATGCGATCATACCAGCACTAAAGCACCGGATCCCATCATAACTCCAAAGTTAAGTGTGCTTGGGCGAGAGTAGTACTAGGATGGATGACCTCCTGGGAAGTCCTCGTGTTGCATTCCTTTTTTAATTATTTTTTGCGCCTTGTGACAAACATATCGCACGTGCGCGATATATATTATTCCCGTTATATTATTTTTGACGTTTGCAATATGTTTAAGCTCGATGCTCATTGCTTGCGCGTCTTGGGGCGGCTTTGTGGCGCGAAGAGCGTGTTCTGAAAGGGGTGGAAAAAACTTGTGTTACTGCGGTATGGAGGGAGGGGTGGAAACCGTGGAAAATTCGTCTCCGTGATTGAGCGGGAGAGTAAGTAGTATAGGACATTATCCATTGTTAGGGAATGGTTGTAACGGTAGTGAGAATGTAGAATCGTCTTTGGAGCGGACCTGGGAGTGACAAGCATAAGGGACGAAGACGGGGAAACATGTCGGATGCGATCATACCAGCACTAAAGCATCGGATCCCATCAGAACTCCGAAGTTAAGCGTGCTTGGGCGAGAGTAGTACTAGGATGGGTGACCTCCTGGGAAGTCCTCGTGTTGCATTCCCTTTTTAATTATTTTTTGCGCCTTGTGACAAACATATCGCACGTGCGCGATATATATTAATCCCGTTATATTATTTTTGACGTTTGCGATATGTTTAAGCTCGATGCTCATTGCTCGCGCGTCTTGGGGCGGCTTTGTGGCGCGAAGAGCGCGTTCTGAAAGGGATGGAAAAAACTCGTGTTGCTGCGGTATGGAGGGAGGGGTGGAAACCGTGGAAAACTCGTCTCCGTGATTGAACGGGAGAGTAAGTATTATCGGACATTATCCATTGTTAGGGAACGGTTGTAATGGTAGTGAGAATGTAGAATCGTCTTTGGAGCGGACTTGGGAGTGGCAAGCATAAGGGACGAAGACGGGGAAACATGTCGGATGCGATCATACCAGCACTAAAGCACCGTATCCCATCAGAACTCCGAAGTTAAGCGTGCTTGGGCGAGAGTAGTACTAGATGGATGACCTCCTGGGAAGTCCTCGTGTTGCATTCCCTTTTTAATTATTTTTTGCGCCTTGTGACAAACATATCGCACGTGCGCGATATATATTAATCCCGTTATATTATTTTTGACGTTTGCGATATGTTTAAGCTCGATGCTCATTGCTCGCGCGTCTTGGGCGGCTTTGTGGCGCGAAGAGCGCGTTCTGAAAGGG
>NC_041389.1:88092505-88094340 GCF_002162155.2 Triticum dicoccoides
TGAGCATCATGTTTAAATTTTTGAAACCTGAACTGAGGAATTTAGAAGCCTCAAAACCCTAAATAAAAGAAGGGCAAAAACCCTAAAAATCTCATTCATTGTTCCAAAATGCTCTTCTTAAATGTTTGATAATTTTTGGCAAGGGTTCTGGTCCCAACCAAAATATTGAACATTTTTAAGGATTTATTTTTGGGACTTTGAATTTAAATCAATACTATTTTGAATTTGAACTTATATCCAAATATTACTGAATATATGTTCAAATAACTGAAACATTTTTATGTGCTTTGGTATAATTCCATTGTGCTAAATAAAATGTTCAGGGGAATTTTGTCACTGTTTTTGAATTTGTTTTATTTCAAAACAGTGGCAAAAGATTAAATAAAAACAAAACAGAAGAAAAAAATAAAAAGAACAGAGCCTACCCGGCCTCACCGTGCAGCCCACCAGAGCCGGCCCAGCTCCTGTGCTGGTCCAGCACTGTGTGGCCCAGCCCACCTCCTCCTCCCTGTCGCCTTCCTCCTCGCGCCAGTAGGCAGAGGAGGGACACGGCGCGCGCGCCCGAGCTCGCCACGCCACCACCCTGCTCGTCTGCATCGCCTGGCCACCGCGACGCCGCGCGTCGTCTCCTCGGCGCCGCCCCGACCCCCCTGGACCCCCTCGCTCTCTCCCTCTCCCTTGTATCTCTCCTCTGCTTCCTCTCTCTCTCACTCGCCGAGCGCAGCCGCAGCCGCGCCACCGTAACGCCGCGGCCACCGTCTCCCCCTCGACCCCTCGCTGTGCTTGCGAGCTCCGCCTCGACCCCCTCTTCCTCCCCACCGATCCACGGCCCTCCGGAAGCCCTGCATCGCCGCCCACGTCGCCGTTCCCCTCCTCGGCCACCGGAGATCGTCGCCGTCGATTCGCTGCACTCCGGCCGCCCCCGAGCCCACTAACCCTCCCTACAGCTCCGCGGTGAGCCTCCGTGCAGAACCCCTCTCTCTCCCCTCGCGTTTGCGAGCTCTAGGCCATAGCTCCGCCGCGGCCGAACTCCGACCGCCGCTGACCTCGTCACCGCCGTCACTACAGCCGCTTGAGCTCGTCTCGGAGCGTGTCACCGCACTCAGGAAGCCACCAGGAGCCTAACGCATATCCTAACTCGCCCTCCCGTGCACCACAGCGCCAACCCCGCACTCACCGAACTCCGGCACCGCCGCGAGCTCCGTTCCGGCGAGCCCCGGCGTTCCCGTAGCCTCCCACCTACCCCATCAGATGCGGGAGAGCCCGGGCTATGCCCCGGTGCCCTCAGCCGCCGCCTCCGTCGCCTTTAGCGCAAGTCCGGCGTGCCCCCGCCGTGCTCTGTGGTCGTCGCCGGCTAATCTCCGGCCAGCTGACGTGGCTGGCTTAATTAGCCACTAACCACCGCATCGTGTCACAGACAGCCGGGCCCCACCGCCTAACTAACCGGCTAACTAAAATAGATTAGGTTTAATCTAATTGCAGTGGCCCCACGCGTCAGCTTTGACCGCGCTGACGTGGCCTTTGACCCGGCCCCACCTGTCATTGACACTAACTAGCCCTGTGCCACTGACGTGTGGCCCCCACATGTCAGGTTTGACCTGGACCCGCCCTGTTGACCTGATGACGTCAGGATAAGGTCATGCTGACGCAATAATTCCTTTCTGGAATTAAAATAAATTAGGAAATAATTTATAAATTCCAGAAAATTGTATAAACTTCTAAAAATCATAGAAATTCAACCGTAACTCCAAATTAAATAATTTATATATGAAAAATTATCAGAAAAATTCAAGGAATCCATCTGTACCATTTTCATGCATGTTAGAACAACTTAT
>NC_041389.1:88094350-88152868 GCF_002162155.2 Triticum dicoccoides
CGTGTTGCTGCGGTATGAAGGGAGGGGTGGAAACCGTGGAAAACTCGTCTCCGTGATTGAGCGGGAGAGTAAGTAGTATAGGACATTATCCATTGATAGGGAATGGTTGTAATGGTAGTGAGAATGTAGAATCGTCATTGGAGCGGACCTGCGAGTGGCAAGCATAAGGGACGAAGACGGGGAAACATGTCGGATGCGATCATACCAGCACTAAAGCACCGGATCCCATCAGAACTCCAAAGTTAAGTGTGCTTGGGCGAGAGTAGTACTAGGATGGGTGACCTCCTGGGAAGTCCTCGTGTTGCATTCCTTTTTTAATTATTTTTTGCGCCTTGTGACAAACATATCGCACGTGCGCGATATATATTATTCCCGTTATATTATTTTTGACGTTTGCAATATGTTTAAGCTCGATGCTCATTGCTTGCGCGTCTTGGGGCGGCTTTGTGGCACGAAGAGCGTGTTCTGAAAGGGGTGGAAAAAACTTGTGTTACTGCGGTATGGAGGGAGGGGTGGAAACCGTGGAAAATTCGTCTCCGTGATTGAGCGGGAGAGTAAGTAGTATAGGACATTATCCATTGTTAGGGAATGGTTGTAACGGTAGTGAGAATGTAGAATCGTCTTTGGAGCGGACCTGGGAGTGGCAAGCATAAGGGACGAAGACGGGGAAACATGTCGGATGCGATCATACCAGCACTAAAGCATCGGATCCCATCAGAACTCCGAAGTTAAGCGTGCTTGGGCGAGAGTAGTACTAGGATGGGTGACCTCCTGGGAAGTCCTCGTGTTTCATTCCTTTTTTAATTATTTTTTGTGCCTTGTGACAAACATATCGCACGTGCGCGATATATATTAATCCCGTTATATTATTTTTGACGTTTACGATATGATATGTATTAATCCCGTTATATTATTTTTGACATTTGCGATATGTTTAAGCTCGATGCTTATTGCTCGCGCGTCTTGGGGTGGCTTTGTGGCGCGAAGAGCGTGTTCTGAAAGGGGTGGAAAAAACTCGTGTTGCTGCGGTATGGAGGGAGGGGTGGAAACCGTGGAAAACTAGTTGTCACATCCCTAGTTCTGGCCTGTCCTATGCTTGCTTCCATCTGAGCATCATGTTTAAATTTTTGAAACCTGAACTGAGGAATTTAGAAGCCTCAAAACCCTAAATAAAAGAAGGGCAAAAACCCTAAAAATCTCATTCATTGTTCCAAAATGCTCTTCTTAAATGTTTGATAATTTTTGGCAAGGGTTCTGGTCCCAACCAAAATATTGAACATTTTTAAGGATTTATTTTTGGGACTTTGAATTTAAATCAATACTATTTTGAATTTGAACTTATATCCAAATATTACTGAATATATGTTCAAATAACTGAAACATTTTTATGTGCTTTGGTATAATTCCATTGTGCTAAATAAAATGTTCAGGGGAATTTTGTCACTGTTTTTGAATTTGTTTTATTTCAAAACAGTGGCAAAAGATTAAATAAAAACAAAATAGAAGAAAAAAATAAAAAGAACAGAGCCTACCCGGCCTCACCGTGCAGCCCACCAGAGCCGGCCCAGCTCCTGTGCTGGTCCAGCACTGTGTGGCCCAGCCCACCTCCTCCTCCCCGTCGCCTTCCTCCTCGCGCCAGTAGGCAGAGGAGGGACACGGCGCGCGCGCCCGAGCTCGCCACGCCACCACCCTGCTCGTCTGCATCGCCTGGCCACCGCGACGCCGCGCGTCGTCTCCTCGGCGCCGCCCCGACCCCCCTGGACCCCCTCGCTCTCTCCCTCTCCCTTGTATCTCTCCTCTGCTTCCTCTCTCTCTCACTCGCCGAGCGCAGCCGCAGCCGCGCCACCGTAACGCCGCGGCCACCGTCTCCCCCTCGACCCCTTGCTGTGCTTGCGAGCTCCGCCTCGACCCCCTCTTCCTCCCCACCGATCCACGGCCCTCCGGAAGCCCTGCATCGCCGCCCACGTTGTCGTTCCCCTCCTCGGCCACCGGAGATCGTCGCCGTCGATTCGCTGCACTCCGGCCGCCCCCGAGCCCACTAACCCTCCCTACAGCTCCGCGGTGAGCCTCCATGCAGAACCCCTCTCTCTCCCCTCGCGTTTGCGAGCTCTAGGCCATAGCTCCGCCGCGGCCGAACTCCGGCCGCCGCTGACCTCGTCACCGCCGTCACTACAGCCGCTTGAGCTCGTCTCGGAGCGTGTCACCGCACTCAGGAAGCCACCAGGAGCCTAACGCATATCCTAACTCGCCCTCCCGTGCACCACAGCGCCAACCCCGCACTCACCGAACTCCGGCGCCGCCGCGAGCTCCGTTCCGGCGAGCCCCGGCGTTCCCGTAGCCTCCCACCTACCCCATCAGATGCGGGAGAGCCCGGGCTACGCCCCGGTGCCCTCAGCCGCCGCCTCCGTCGCCTTTAGCGCAAGTCCGGCGTGCCCCCGCCGTGCTCTGTGGTCGTCGCCGGCTAATCTCCGGCCAGCTGACGTGGCTGGCTTAATTAGCCACTAACCACCGCATCGTGTCACAGACAGCCGGGCCCCACCGCCTAACTAACCGGCTAACTAAAATAGATTAGGTTTAATCTAATTGCAGTGGCCCCACGCGTCAGCTTTGACCGCGCTGACGTGGCCTTTGACCCGGCCCCACCTGTCATTGACACTAACTAGCCCTGTGCCACTGACGTGTGGCCCCCACATGTCAGGTTTGACCTGGACCCGCCCTGTTGACCTGATGACGTCAGGATAAGGTCATGCTGACGCAATAATTCCTTTCTGGAATTAAAATAAATTAGGAAATAATTTATAAATTCCAGAAAATTGTATAAACTTCTAAAAATCATAGAAATTCAACCGTAACTCCAAATTAAATAATTTATATATGAAAAATTATCAGAAAAATTCAAGGAATCCATCTGTACCATTTTCATGCATGTTAGAACAACTTATAGCTGCTGTTTAGCATAAATTAATTAAATGGCATTTGAATAATCACATATGGAGTTTGCATTTGAATTTTGTATTCAAACCAACTTCATTTAATCTGCTGCTAGTTGCATTAGCCCAAAACACATTCATATTGCCATGTCATAGCATGCATCATATTGTGCATTGCATTGATCGTGTTTTTCTGTATTTGCCGGTATTTGTCCCCTCTCGATAGACGTGTACCGATGATGTGATCGTTGACACTGATGAAGACTCAATGTTATCTTCAGAAGTGCCAGGCAAGCAAAACCCCCTTGTTCATTCCGATAAAATCCCACTCTCTCGCTCCTGCTCTCTTTTAATGCATTAGGACAACACTGATTCAACTGTTACATGCTGCGGTAGTTGAACCCCTTTATCCTCTGCATGACCTGTCATTGCCACAGTAAATAGATGAAACCCACTAGCATGAGTAGGAGTTGTTTGAGCCCTGTTGTGCCTACTCATTCATGTTTGTTTGTCATGCCTGCTACTGCTTAGAGTTGAGTCAGGTCTGATTCATCGGGGATGAATCAGAGGCGTGTGAACATGTCCTACTGTGTGTGAGCTAAGTGTGTGAACACGATTTGGTAAAGGTAGCGGTGAGAGGCCATGTAGGAGTACATGGTGGGTTGTCTCATTGAAGCCGTCCTTAGGAACTGAGTTCTGTGTTTGTGATCCATGATTCAGCTACTACCATACATTGGGCCCTGAAATATGACCCCGCTCGACTTCTTATTCACCCTCGTCCTCTGTCCAGGAGTTGCAAGTAGTTTCTGGTGTTTGTAGCTTACTGGAGGCCGTGGACAGCGCTGACCGTAGGGGTGGGCTGTGATGCGGTAGGTACGTGGCACGGTGTACCGGGTGCCCGTTTGGTATCTCGGGAACCCTGTTCACATCGTTTGGGGCTGTGAGCGAAACTCCGGCCGGATCTCCTCATGGATGGAACCCGAATAGGCGATAAACCTGGACTAGAGACTTAGGTGTTTAGGTAGGTCGTGGTCTACACCCACGTCGGCTTTCGCTTGAAGTCTGCCGAGCACATGTCGTGTGCAGACGCTAAGTGGTGGAAACATGTATGAAGAAGTACACCCCTGCAGGGTTAACATCATCTATTCGAATAGCCGTGTCCACGGAAAAGGACTTCTGGGTTGCTTATATCAGTTCATAGACAAGTGAAAGTGGATACTCTAAAATACGCAAGATAAGCGTGAGTGCTTTGGATGGCGTTTTCATAGGGAGACGGAAGCGGATCCATAGTGGTGTATTGGTTGGTGAATATGTGGACTCGTGTGCGCCACCTCAAAAGAGTTACTTGCAGTCGTAGTTCAGGATAGCCACCGAGTCAAAGCTGGCTTGCTGCAGTTAAACTCCACCACCCCCTTGTTGATAATGATGCATATGTAGTTAGTTCTGATGTAAGTCTTGCTGGGTACATTTGTACTCACGTTTGCCTATTTTATGTTTTTGCAGAGAGACTTCAGTCTCACTAGTAGTTCCACGTGGACTTCGACGTTTAGCTTGATACCTCAGCTACGATCTTGTGCCTCGGCAGGATCTGGTAGACAGTTAGGCTTCTCAGCCTTTTTCATTTATAAATGTCTGTACCCAGACATGATAGCTTCCGCTTGTGCTTTGATTTGTATGCTATGATTGTTGGGTCACGAGACCCATGTTGTAATATCTCGCTCCTCGGAGCCTATTGAATAAATTACTTTAGTCGTAGAGTCATGTTGTGATGCCATGTTGTATTTGCACATATCGAGCATATTGTGTGTATGTTATTGAAATGCTTGGTATGTGTGGGATCTGACCATCTAGTTGTTTATCTTTAGTAGCCTCTCTTACGGGGAAATGTCTCCTAGTGTTTCACTGAGCCATGGTAGCTTGCTACTGCTCCGGAACACTTAGGCTGGCCGGCATGTGTCCTTCTTCGTTCCTGTGTCTGTCCCTTCGGGGAAATGTCACGCGATGAATACCGGAGTCCTGTTAGCCCGCTACAGCCCGGTTCACCGGAGTCCTGCTAGCCCAGTGCTACAGCCTGGATTCACTCGCTGATGACCGACACGTTCGATGCTGGGTCATGGATGCCTGTCCCTGTAAGTCTGTGCCACTTTGGGTTTACGACTAGCCATGTCAGCCCGGGCTCCTTATCATATGGATGCTAGCGACACCGTCATATACGTGTGCCAAAAGGCGCAAACGGTCCCGGGCTAAGGTAAGGCGACACCCGTGGGAATACCGTGCGTGAGGCCGCAAAGTGATATGAGGTGTTACATGCTAGATCGATGTGGCATTGAGTCGGGGTCCTGACAGCGTTGGTATTAGAGCTTGACTGCCTGTAGGATTACCAAGCCAAACTGGTCGAAGTTGAGTCTAGAAATTCTTAGTTATATGTAAGGGAATTGATTGTGGGATGGAATGTAAGGCTCTTTTACTCCTTATACCTCATGGCCCTCTGATCTGAGTCATCATATTCTCTTCTACGGGGATTAAGAACTAGGCTATCTCTTCTTTCTGTCAGGATCACGCGTTACTAATCAGTGGACTTATAAGATTGTTGGATTCAAGCCTCAGTTCAGTTCCTACTATCTTCTGTATGTTAACTGTTGATCTCGAAACCTTGATATTGTGCTCCTGAGTGGTTATGCCACCATTTTGTGATTGTCTCAAATCTTTTTGAGCAATTATAGCCGTTATGCTGTCCGAGTCATCCCAGGTTTCTAAATAGTTTGAAGCATTTGCAAATCCTTTCTTCCCGTTTCAATGTTCCCATGGGCCAGATTAACCACACTAATCAGTGAGTTGAGGTACTCCGTTACCTTGACATATATGTTGGAGATATTATTATGACCCTAGGTGTCTCAGGGGATCATCTAGTAGTCTAGCCATGTTTTGTGTCCCAGTGTGATGATTCTGGCTTTTATTCTCGAAAGCATCCCGTGATGCCACTTAGTAGTAGGTATTCTACTCCTTGGGTTTTGAACCCGAGATTCACCCTACTTACTTCATGTTGATAGTAATTGCTAGCTCCCTTAGGTTATTAGTAACCTTTGCGATAGTCCTTGAAGTCCGTGGTATCTTCTTCTTCCAAATACCATGAACTACTTATGGCAGAAGTTCCTCGTTGAACTGAACGATCACAACCAGAGTGCTCTTGATGAGTTCTCCATGCTATATTGTGACTCTGCCAGCTCACTCTTTCTGCATGGGTTATCCGGAAGAATTATGTTGAACCTGGTTTGACATACTAATCTACGCATCCACAACTCAAAAGTTATATGTTCCTTTGAATTGTCCCTCTTTAGTTGTCTACTGACCTTCGTCTATCAATTGATAGTCAAGAGTATGCGTGCGTTCGTTTATCGATGCCTATTACTCTTGTGGTCCGTCAAGCCATTCTATCGCGGAATGACTAGGAGAAACAAACTCCAGTACCTCATCCATATCTAGGATTGGGTCAAAGTAGTTGTATTCCGCAGATCAAATGCCAATCCAGCTTTTGGTTCTGTTCTACCTTGGAGTATTACCCCCTTCATGTCAGAATTGTCATGAGAACTGCACCAACTTTCATGAATTTTGACGTAGTAATACTTCTCACCATCATTAGTCATCCCTCGGCCATCGTGTTGATGCAACCGGAATACCGACAAATGAATTGTGATGTGTGAAATCAATACTCCCAGCAACCTCGTTGCTTGGTAGTTAAGGGACAATAATTTCATTCTTAGCGTGTTGGTTTGAATCATCCTTCTAAGACTGATCGTGCTACCTAGTCCTTATTTCGGTGCACCCTTCGATTGATGAGTTAGGATCTTGTCAAGTCCTCACTCATTTGATCATATCGTCTTGCCCTCAAAAGCGAGATTGTTCTCGAGCTTAGTAACATATCGGTGGTTCGTGATTTTTCGAATATCTTCTCGAAAGTATCACCAGGCTGTCACCTGACTGTTATGTTGAGCTCGTGATCAAGTTGGTTTCTTGTGAACCACCTTCTCTCCAAGAATCGGTGTTAGATATCCCTGAGCTAGTTGGTTAAGCTAGACAACAACTTGGAGAGTTGGAAGATAAAAGCTTGCCTGACTTAGTTCGTTTCAAAGGGATATTCTTGTGTAGTGTGTGTTGAAGAAAGATGATATCTTCATCGATTGGTCCTTGTGATCAGTTGCTGGACCTATTGTCTTATCAATCCTTTGATTTGAGTGTGGGCTATCGTCAAATCAAATCAGTACCAACGATGCTCGTAATGCTGTCTTATTCGTGGTTGATCCCTCGAGCATACACCATTACATCTTTGGTCTGACCAATGCTATCACCGTGTTCACTTAACTATGGAATTCCTTTTAAAAGGAAACCTAGATGAATTGTTGTTGAGCCCATTGGCAACATCCTTATCTCCTCCATGATTTTGTTGAACATTAAGCTAGCGTTGGAAACTTTTGAAAGCATTTCTTCATGCTAACTCATGAAGTATTTGTTTGATGAAAGGAGTGACTTCCTCTTATACACGTGCATTTGGTGAAAGTTGCCGCCGTGGATTTGAGAAAGTTAGTTTTGCTTCCTCTGGAATCATTCCAAATCAGTCATGCACACGTGCGAAGAATTCTGTGGTTTGAAGACTTGCAACCTTCAATCTATATGTACCCCTAGCACACCAAGCCACTGATTGATTTGTTCAAGGAGAAGGAGTTCCTTCATAAGAGCTAATCCGGAATTATGTAAGGACTTCGATACCCTCGTTGATGGTTCCCCCTCCTGAACTCGGTAGTGTTTTATTATAAGACTACTTTGTGGTCATGCTTGTCTGGGACAACGTGTTCACATGTTGTAGCGGAACCAGCTCATGTTTCGGAGCTTGTTATCGTAGTTCATTCCCCGAGAATCTCGCAACGTCATCTCGTCGATTCGTGTTGCAAACTTCCGTTTTTCTTCCTGGACTCGATGAGTCTGGAATATCCTGACACCAACCAGATCTGAATCTCAGGCAGATATGATGGTTGGAATATTTCCCAAGAATTATAATATTGGTCGCGCGATAACCGGTAAAGTGGATGTCGTGGCCAACACACCCAGCCGGAAAACTTGTTATTATAATATCTTGATTGATGAAGTTGGCCACCTCCCCATAGGGATTTCGTAGGGTTTACTCCCTAGTTGCCCTATGGATTTTTGTATTCCCGAAGTCCGACCTTTTACTTGATGTTCTAGATATCAAACCATATCTATGAATGGGTTACACTAGCACATCAAGGAGAACATTAGAAGCGGAGTGCTAAATGTCTCTCGGTCGATCATCCAGATTTTATTTCCTTGGCCTCGCTAAGATGAAATCTGAGAAGTGTTATCTTCCTTTGCATCTGCATCATCCATCATCATTCATCGTGGTAGCAAGTTGTGTTGCCAGGATCCTTGACACGGATATTGGTAAAACCCTGATGAATATGGAAATGCTCAAGTTCTTGAGAGCACGCACAAGCGCTACGTGTTATCATCGGCACTAACTGGGTTTGCTCTCAGTTTCCTCGGCAATGCTATGACCTATTCAAACAGTGAATTCACTCTCTATTGTTGGGTTCTTCCCCAGTTACCAGAATCATTCCCAGCATTTGCATTTTGTTCCCAGCTTGCACCGCCAATGTGCCATTCTACCATGGGTCTCTTCCATTTCCGGTGATAAGCAAATTCATCCATTACGTTGTCTTCAACAAGGTAATCCACATCATCCAAGTTTGAGTATGCCATTCTACCGACCCCCTCCAAACGATCGCTCGAGAATTGTCTTAGGCTGGTTTAAAGAGTTTCAATGATCTTTGAATCAAAAGTAATTCTTTTTGCCACTTAAGGGGATATCTCTACGAGTCACCTTCCCTAAGGTGTATCGTTATGGTATCATGGCAACTCAACTCCTCGCTACGTTGACAATCGTTTACCACCTTCTTAAGCGTGAAATTGTTGTCTACCTAGTGAACCTTCGTCATCCGTCTCTTTCCACCCTTCTTGATGTGTATCTCGTGTTTCAACCCGAGAGATGGTCTTATGTCTCATTCTGTGAGTTGTTCGATCTTCGAGGAGATCGACCCTTCTAGAGTCTCCTTCTTCCCTCCATGTCATGTTGACAGGATTTCTCAGAGCAAGACTTCAAGACAATAATGGTGAATGAATCAACGTTCAACTGAAGTGCACCCTGGATCGTGAAGATTATACTAGTTTGCGTTTCCCCTTCATCCTACCCTACGCTTGAATCTCGAGACGAGATTCTTGTTTAGTGGGGGTGAGTTGTCACATCCCTAGTTCTGGCATGTCCTATGCTTGCTTCCATATGAGCATCATGTTTAAATTTTTGAAACCTGAACTGAGGAATTTAGAAGCCTCAAAACCCTAAATAAAAGAAGGGCAAAAACCCTAAAAATCTCATTCATTGTTCCAAAATGCTCTTCTTAAATGTTTGATAATTTTTGGCAAGGGTTCTGGTCCCAACCAAAATATTGAACATTTTTAAGGATTTATTTTTGGGACTTTGAATTTAAATCAATACTATTTTGAATTTGAACTTATATCCAAATATTACTGAATATATGTTCAAATAACTGAAACATTTTTATGTGCTTTGGTATAATTCCATTGTGCTAAATAAAATGTTCAGGGGAATTTTGTCACTGTTTTTGAATTTGTTTTATTTCAAAACAGTGGCAAAAGATTAAATAAAAACAAAATAGAAGAAAAAAATAAAAAGAACAGAGCCTACCCGGCCTCACCGTGCAGCCCACCAGAGCCGGCCCAGCTCCTGTGCTGGTCCAGCACTGTGTGGCCCAGCCCACCTCCTCCTCCCCGTCGCCTTCCTCCTCGCGCCAGTAGGCAGAGGAGGGACACGGCGCGCGCGCCCGAGCTCGCCACGCCACCACCCTGCTCGTCTGCATCGCCTGGCCACCGCGACGCCGCGCGTCGTCTCCTCGGCGCCGCCCCGACCCCCCTGGACCCCCTCGCTCTCTCCCTCTCCCTTGTATCTCTCCTCTGCTTCCTCTCTCTCTCACTCGCCGAGCGCAGCCGCAGCCGCGCCACCGTAACGCCGCGGCCACCGTCTCCCCCTCGACCCCTTGCTGTGCTTGCGAGCTCCGCCTCGACCCCCTCTTCCTCCCCACCGATCCACGGCCCTCCGGAAGCCCTGCATCGCCGCCCACGTTGTCGTTCCCCTCCTCGGCCACCGGAGATCGTCGCCGTCGATTCGCTGCACTCCGGCCGCCCCCGAGCCCACTAACCCTCCCTACAGCTCCGCGGTGAGCCTCCATGCAGAACCCCTCTCTCTCCCCTCGCGTTTGCGAGCTCTAGGCCATAGCTCCGCCGCGGCCGAACTCCGGCCGCCGCTGACCTCGTCACCGCCGTCACTACAGCCGCTTGAGCTCGTCTCGGAGCGTGTCACCGCACTCAGGAAGCCACCAGGAGCCTAACGCATATCCTAACTCGCCCTCCCGTGCACCACAGCGCCAACCCCGCACTCACCGAACTCCGGCGCCGCCGCGAGCTCCGTTCCGGCGAGCCCCGGCGTTCCCGTAGCCTCCCACCTACCCCATCAGATGCGGGAGAGCCCGGGCTACGCCCCGGTGCCCTCAGCCGCCGCCTCCGTCGCCTTTAGCACAAGTCCGGCGTGCCCCCGCTGTGCTCTGTGGTCGTCGCCGGCTAATCTCCGGCCAGCTGACGTGGCTGGCTTAATTAGCCACTAACCACCGCATCGTGTCTCAGACAGCCGGGCCCCACCGCCTAACTAACCGGCTAACTAAAATAGATTAGGTTTAATCTAATTGCAGTGGCCCCACGCGTCAGCTTTGACCGCGCTGACGTGGCCTTTGACCCGGCCCCACCTGTCATTGACACTAACTAGCCCTGTGCCGCTGACGTGTGGCCCCCACACGTCAGGTTTGACCTGGACCCGCCCTGTTGACCTGATGACGTCAGGATAAGGTCATGCTGACGCAATAATTCCTTTCTGGAATTAAAATAAATTAGGAAATAATTTATAAATTCCAGAAAATTGTATAAACTTCTAAAAATCATAGAAATTCAACCGTAACTCCAAATTAAATAATTTATATATGAAAAATTATCAGAAAAATTCAAGGAATCCATCTGTACCATTTTCATGCATGTTAGAACAACTTATAGCTGCTGTTTAGCATAAATCAATTAAATGGCATTTGAATAATCACATATGGAGTTTGCATTTGAATTTTGTATTCAAACCAACTTCATTTAATCTGTTGCTAGTTGCATTAGCCCAAAACACATTCATATTGCCATGTCATAGCATGCATCATATTGTGCATTGCATTGATCGTGTTTTTCTGTATTTGCCGGTATTTGTCCCCTCTCGATAGACGTGTACCGATGATGTGATCGTTGACACTGATGAAGACTCGATGTTATCTTCAGAAGTGCCAGGCAAGCAAAAACCCCTTGTTCATTCCGATAAAATCCCACTCTCTCGCTCCTGCTCTCTTTTAATGCATTAGGACAACACCGATTCAACTGTTACATGCTGCGGTAGTTGAACCCCTTTATCCTCTGCATGACCTGTCATTGCCACAGTAAATAGATGAAACCCACTAGCATGAGTAGGAGTTGTTTGAGCCCTGTTGTGCCTACTCATTCATGTTTGTTTGTCATGCCTGCTACTGCTTAGAGTTGAGTCAGGTCTGATTCATCGGGGATGAATCAGAGGCGTGTGAACATGTCCTACTGTGTGTGAGCTAAGTGTGTGAACACGATTTGGTAAAGGTAGCGGTGAGAGGCCATGTAGGAGTACATGGTGGGTTGTCTCATTGAAGCCGTCCTTAGGAACTGAGTTCTGTGTTTGTGATCCATGATTCAGCTACTACCATACATTGGGCCCTGAAATACAAAAATGCTAGACATACAAAGACTTACACGCTTTTACACGCTCCTACCATCTAACAACCAATCACAAACCTCTCCCCCCCTGATTTTTAGGGGGGTGGGCCGCCCCGCTCACCTATTGACCGATCAAGGTTAACCATCCTGTAAAAGCCTGTAAATCGTTTGTACATGTAGCATTGCCGCCTGAAATATGACCCCGCTCGACTTCTTATTCACCCTCGTCCTCTGTCCAGGAGTTGCAAGTAGTTTCTGGTGTTTGTAGCTTACTGGAGGTCGTGGACAGCGCTGACCGTAGGGGTGGGCTGTGATGCGGTAGGTACGTGGCACGGTGTACCGGGTGCCCGTTTGGTATCTCGGGAACCCTGTTCACATCGTTTGGGGCTGTGAGCGAAACTCCGGTCGGATCTCCTCATGGATGGAACCCGAATAGGCGATAAACCTGGACTAGAGACTTAGGTGTTTAGGTAGGTCGTGGTCTACACCCACGTCGGCTTTCGCTTGAAGTCTGCCGAGCACATGTCGTGTGCAGACGCTAAGTGGTGGAAACATGTATGAAGAAGTACACCCCTGCAGGGTTAACATCATCTATTCGAATAGCCGTGTCCACGGAAAAGGACTTCTGGGTTGCTTATATCAGTTCATAGACAAGTGAAAGTGGATACTCTAAAATACGCAAGATAAGCGTGAGTGCTATGGATGGCGTTTTCGTAGGGAGACGGAAGCGGATCCATAGTGGTGTATTGGTTGGTGAATATGTGGACTCGTGTGCGCCACCTCAAAAGAGTTACTTGCAGTCGTAGTTCAGGATAGCCACCGAGTCAAAGCTGGCTTGCTGCAGTTAAACTCCACCACCCCCTTGTTGATAATGATGCATATGTCGTTAGTTCTGATGTAAGTCTTGCTGGGTACATTTGTACTCACGTTTGCCTATTTTATGTTTTTGCAGACAGACTTCAGTCTCACTAGTAGTTCCACGTGAACTTCGACGTTTAGCTTGATACCTCAGCTACGATCTTGTGCCTCGGCAGGATCTGGTAGATAGTCAGGCTTCTCAGCCTTTTTCATTTATAAATGTCTGTACCCAGACATGATAGCTTCCGCTTGTGCTTTGATTTGTATGCTCTGATTGTTGGGTCATGAGACCCATGTCAGGACCCCGACTCGATGTCACATCGATCTAGCCGGTAACACCTCATATCACTTTGCGGCCTCACGCACGGTATCCCCACGGGTGTCGCCTTACCTTTGCCCGGGACCGTTTGCGCCTTTTGGCTCACGTATATGATAGTGTCGCTAGCATCCATATGATAAAGAGCCCGGGCTGACATGACTAGTCGTAAACCCAAAGTGGCACAGACTTACAGGGACAGGCATCCATGACCCAGCTTCGAACGTGTCGGTCATCAGCAAGTGGGTCCGGGCTGTAGCACTGGGCTAGCAGGACTCCGGTAAACCGGGCTGTAGCGGGCTAACAGGACTCCGGTATTCAAAGCGTGACATTTCCCCGAAGGGACAGACACAGGAACGAAGAAGGACACATGCCGGCCAGCCTAAGTGTTCCAGAGCAGTAGCAAGCTACCATGGCTCAGCGGTAACACTAGGAGACATTTCCCGGTAAGAGAGGCTACTAAAGATAAACAACTAGATAGTCAGATCCCACACATACCAAGCATTTCAATCATACACACAATATGCTCGATATGTGCAAATACAACGAAGCATCACAACATGACTCTACGACACAAGTACTTTATTTAAGGCTCAGGAAGCCATACATAACATACACGAAGGTACGGGTCTCACGACCCAACATACAAGTCATACAGTCATACAAACCAGCAGCGGAAGTAACTTGTCTGAGTACAGACAACTAGTAAAATAAAAGAGGCTTGGGAAGCCTAGCTATACTACAAGGTCCTTCACAAGCTCAGGGTCACCACCTGGGTCTTTAGCCTACTCGTTGATGTCAACGTCTACATAGAACCCATCAGAAGGGGTTGCAGCGTCTTCTGTAAAAATGTAGATTATAGCAACATGAGTACAAAGGTACTCAGCAAGACTTACATCAGATCCTACATACATGCTTAGTATCAAGAAGGGTTGGTGGAGTTATTGCAGCAAGCCAGCTTTGACTCTTGGCTAGGCTATCCTACGATACTCCAACTTGAATGGTTTTGCGCACACGAGTCCACTACTCACCACTTCAATACACTACCGAGGATCCACCTCCGTCTTCCTACGGAAGAGCCATCCTCGGCACTCACACTTATCTTGAGGCTTTTAGTAGTTTCCATTTACTTGTCTATGAACTGTATAGGCAACCAAGTAGTCCTTTACCGCGGACGCGGCTATCCGAATAGATTATGTTAACCCTGCAGGGGTGTACTCCTTCATACACGCTCCCACCACTTACCGTCGTTTACACGACATGTACTCGGCAACCTTCAAGCGGAAGCCCAACGTGGGTGTCGGCCACGACCTACCTAATCACCTAAGCCTCTAGTCCAGGTTTATCGCCTATCCAGGTTCCATCCGCAGGGAGTCCGGCCGAGGTTTCCCATACGGCCCCGAACGATGTGAACAGGGTTCCCGAGATACCTAACGGGTATTCGGTACACCGTGCCACGTACCTACCGCATCACAGCCCACCCCTACGGTCAGTGCTGTCCACGGCCTCCAGTAGGCTACAAACACCAGAAACTACTTGCAACTCCTGGACGGAGAACTAGGGTGAATAAGAAGCCGAGAGGGTCCATTGGTTTCGGGCCCAATGCATGGTAGTAGCTGATTCTTAAATCACACATACAGATCTCAGTGCTTAAGGTCGGCTTCAATGAAACAACCCACCATGTACTCCTACATGGCCTCTCATCGATACCTTTACCAAATCGTGTTCACCACATCACTCTCATTACCGACATAATCATTTCACTCTAGCCCATCACCCAGATGAACCAGACCTGACACGACTCTAAGCATAGCAGGCATAGCAAGGTAGGAACAACACATACATAGGGCTCAATCAACTCCTACACATGCTAGTGGGTTTCATCTAGTTACTGTGGCAATGACAGGTCATGCAGAGGAAATGGGTTCAACTACCGTAGCACACAGCAGTTTGAATCGCGTTGTCTTAATGCAGTAAAAGAGAGCAGGAGCGAGAACATGGGATTGTATCGATATGATCAAATGGTTGGTTGCTTGCCTGATGGTTCGATGCACGGATACGATTCTTCGTTAGGGTAATCACGGTACTCCTCGGAGGCAGAACCTGTCGCAAGGGACATCGATACACAAGCATCACCAAACAATGTGCAACAATATGATGCATGCATGAAACATGGCAATATGAGTGTGTTGGGCTAATGCAACTAAAACCAGAAGGGTTTGAACAAATTTGAATCAAGGATTCAAATTTCAAATTCAAATATGGCCTTTTAAAGTGCTTTTCCTTGTTCTGCTTGAAACATCAATTTAACTTGTTTGATCATGCATGAAAATAGTACAGATGGATAGATTGGATTTTTCTGATCATTTTTCATATATAATTTGTCCAATTTGGAGTTACAGAATAAAAGTTATGAATTTTTGAAGTTTAAATAATATTCTGGAATTTCCTGATTTAATTTAAATCCAGAAATATAATTATTGCGCCAGCATGACGTCAGCATGACGTCAGTGGTCAACTGCGGCTGGCTGAGGTCAAACCTGACGTGTGGGGCCCACACGTCAGTGACAGGGGGGTTAAACAGAGTTAAATTAATCCTAATTACTAATTAGTGGCGCTGGGGCCCACTGGTCAGTGTCAGGGGGTTAACTAACAGTGGTTAGCGCTAATGATGTCCACCTGGCCGACGGGGCCCACGCGTCAGTGACCCTGGGGGGTCAAACCCCAGGTCGGACAAGTCAAACCCCACCGGCGACATGACGCCAGCGAGGTCCGAGACGGCGGCGTGATGCGGGATCGCGCTACAGGGCACGGGCGAGGCTGTGCTTGGGCTCGTTGGAGAGCCCTTGCTCCCGCGCGTCGAACGGTGGCCGTGGCTGTGCCTGAGGTGGCCGGAGTCGACGGCGGCGAGCTCGGCTGCGGCCGTCGGAGTTCGGTCGTGCACGGAAACGGGGTTGGAGCTCGAAGGCGAGCGAAGCGAGGCGCTAGGGATGCTCTATGGAGCCTTACGAACTCGTTGGACTCGCCGGGGTGACCAAATGGTCACCGGAGCTGCGTCGACGGCGAGCTCGGCGACGGCGGAGGTTCGGCCGTGGTGGGGAGGAGGCTACGGTGAGGGAACGAGGGGGAGAAGAAGGGGAAACGGTGGCGTAGCTCACCGCGGTTGCAGTGGGCGTCGAAGCGGGCTCGGGGACGCGCTGGAGACGGCGAATCGACGGTGACGGTGGTCGGAGCCCGAGGAGGGGAACGGCGACGTGGCGGCGATGCAGGGCTTCCGGAGGCCCGTGGAGCGGTGGGGAGGAAGAGGAGGTCGAGGCGGAGCTCCTGAGCTAGTCGGGGGAGCGAGGGGTGGCCGGAGACGGCTGCTAAGGCGAACGGCGGCGACGGTGGTGTTCGGCCGTGTGAGAGAGAGAGCGAGGGAGAGGAGGGGAGAGCCGAGGGCGAGTGAGAGAGAGCAGGGGGGGAGGCGTGGCGTCGTCCAGGGCATCGAGGCGAGGAGGGGAGGGCAGGCAGGCAGGGAGAGAGGTGGCGTGGCGCGGTGGCGCGCGCGCGCGCCGGCCACACTCCCCTCCCTCTGTCGGGACGAAGACGACAGAGGAGGGAGGCGGGCTGGGCCGGCCAGCTGGCTGGGCTGCACAGGGAGGAGCCCAGGTAAGTTTCTCCCTTTATTTATTTTTCTGTTTTCTAATTTCTGACATTTGTTTTAATTTAAATAATATATTAAATCATTTATTTAACTTATGCCAAATTTTTCAGGGGCTAGATATATTATTCCAGAGCTCCTTTATAATTGGCATAATATTTGGACATATATTAATATATATAGAAATATATTTCCAAAGCAAATATTTATGCATTAATTCCAAATGCCCAAAATAAATGTCCATGAGCCACTAAAAATATTGGTTTGATTTTTATCTCTGTCCAATATTTTCAGAGATCAACATGAGCATTTTCTTGGACCCTTTTGGAGAAATTTTTATTTGGGTCATTTTCAAAATGATTCTGAGGGTTTCACAGATCCCCATTTCAAGTTTCTGATGAAAGAGTAAACATGATGCAACACTCTAATGCATGACTAGCTAGGGTGTGACAACCCATGTTTGTAATATCTCGCTCCTCGGAGCCTATTGAATAAATTACTTGAGTCGTAGAGTCATGTTGTGATGCCATGTTGTATTTGCACATATCGAGCATATTGTGTGTATGTTATTGAAATGCTTGGTATGTGTGGGATCTGACCATCTAGTTGTTTATCTTTAGTAGCCTCTCTTACGGGGAAATGTCTCCTAGTGTTTCACTGAGCCATGGTAGCTTGCTACTGCTCCGGAACACTTAGGCTGGCCGGCATGTGTCCTTCTTCGTTCCTGTGTCTGTCCCTTTGGGGAAATGTCACGCGATGAATACCGGAGTCCTGTTAGCCCGCTACAGCCCGGTTCACCGGAGTCCTGCTAGCCCAGTGCTACAGCCTAGATTCACTCGCTGATGACCGACACGTTCGATGCTGGGTCATGGATGCCTGTCCCTATAAGTCTATGCCACTTTGGGTTTACGACTAGCCATGTCAGCCCGGGCTCCTTATCATATGGATGCTAGCGACACCGTCATATACGTGTGCCAAAAGGCGCAAACGGTCCCGGGCTAAGGTAAGGCGACACCCGTGGGAATACCGTGTGTGAGGCCGCAAAGTGATATGAGGTGTTACATGCTAGATCGATGTGGCATTGAGTCGGGGTCCTGACACTCGTCTCCGTGATTGAGCGGGAGAGTATGTAGTATAGGACATTATCCATTGTTAGGGAACGGTTGTAATGGTAGTGAGAATGTAGAATCGTCTTTGGAGTGGACCTGGGAGTGGCAAGCATAAGGGACGAAGACGGGGAAACATGTCGGATGCGATCATACCAGCACTAAAGCACCGGATCCCATCAGAACTCCGAAGTTAAGCGTGCTTGGGCGAGAGTAGTACTAGGATGGGTGACCTCCTGGGAAGTCCTCGTGTTGCATTCCTTTTTTAATTATTTTTTGCGCCTTGTGACAAACATATCGCACGTGCGCGATATATATTAATCCCGTTATATTATTTTTGACGTTTGCGATATGATATGTATTAATCCCGTTATATTATTTTTGACGTTTGCGATATGTTTAAGCTCGATGCTCATTGCTCGCGCGTCTTGGGGTGGCTTTGTGGCGCGAAGAGCGCGTTCTGAAAGGGGTGGAAAAAACTCGTGTTGCTGCGGTATGGAGGGAGGGGTGGAAACCGTGGAAAACTCGTCTCCGTGATTGAGCGGGAGAGTAAGTAGTATAGGACATTATCCATTGTTAGGGAACGGTTGTAATGGTAGTGAGAATGTAGAATCGTCTTTGGAGCGGACCTGGGAGTGGCAAGCATAAGGGACGAAGACGGGGAAACATGTTGGATGCGATCATACCAGCACTAAAGCATCAGATCCCATCAGAACTCCAAAGTTAAGCGTGCTTGGGCGAGAGTAGTACTACGATGGGTGACCTCCTGGGAAGTCCTCATGTTGCATTCCCTTTTTAATTATTTTTTGCGCCTTGTGACAAACATATCGCACGTGCGCGATATATATTAATCCCGTTATATTATTTTTGACGTTTGCGATATGTTTAAGCTCGATGCTCATTGCTCGCGCGTCTTGGGGCGGCTTTGTGGCGCGAAGAGCGCGTTCTGAAAGGGATGGAAAAAACTCGTGTTGCTGCGGTATGGAGGGAGGGGTGGAAACCGTGGAAAACTCGTCTCCGTGATTGAGCGGGAGAGTAAGTAGTATAGGACATTATCCATAGTTAGGGAACGGTTGTAATGGTAGTGAAAATGTAGAATCGTCTTTGGAGCGGATCTGGGAGTGGCAAGCATACCGGACGAAGACGGGGAAACATGTCGGATGCGATCATACCAGCACTGAAGCACCGTATCCCATCAGAACTCTGAAGTTAAGCGTGCTTAGGCGAGAGTAGTACTAGGATGGGTGACCTCCTGGGAAGTCCTCTTGTTGCATTCTCTTTTTAATTATTTTTTGCGCCTTGTGACAAACATATCGCACGTGCACGATATATGTTAATCCCGTTATATTATTTTTGACGTTTGCGATATGTTTAAGCTCGATGCTCATTGCTCGCGCGTCTTGGGGCGGCTTTGTGGCGCGAAGAGCGCGTTCTGAAAGGGGTGGAAAAAACTCGTGTTGCTGCGGTATGGAGGGAGGGGTGGAAACCGTGGAAAACTCGTCTCCGTGATTGAGCGGGAGAGTAAGTAGTATATGACATTATCCATTGTTAGGGAACGGTTGTAATGGTAGTGAGAATGTAGAATCGTCTTTGGAGCGGACCTAGGAGTGGCAAGCATAAGGGACGAAGACGGGGAAACGTGACGGATGCGATCATACCAGCACTAAAGCACCGGATCCCATCAGAACTCTGAAGTTAAGCGTGCTTGGGCGAGAGTAGTACTAGGATGGGTGACCTCCTGGGAAGTCCTCGTGTTGCATTCCTTTTGTAATTATTTTTTGCACCTTGTGACAAACATATCGCACGTGCGCGATATATATTAATCCCGTTATATTATTTTTGACGTTTGCGATATGTTTAAGCTCGATGCTCATTGCTCGCACGTCTTGGGGCGGCTTTGTGGCACGAAGAGCGCGTTCTGAAAGGGGTGGAAAAAACTCGTGTTGCTGCGGTATGGAGGGAGGGGTGGAAACCGTGGAAAACTCGTCTCCGTGATTGAGCGGGAGAGTAAGTAGTATAGGACATTATCCATTGTTAGGGAACGGTTGTAATGGTAGTGAGAATGTAGAATCGTCTTTGGAGCGGACCTGGGAGTGGCAAGCATAAGGGACGAAGACGGGGAAACATGTCGGATGCGATCATACCAGCACTAAAGCACCGGATCCCATCAGAACTCTGAAGTTAAGCGTGCTTGGGCGAGAGTAGTACTAGGATGGGTGACCTCCTGGGAAGTCCTCGTGTTGCATTCCTTTTGTAATTATTTTTTGCACCTTGTGACAAACATATCGCATGTGCGCGATATATATTAATCCCGTTATATTATTTTTGATGTTTGCGATATGTTTAAGCTCGATGTTCATTGCTCGCACGTCTTGGGGCGGCTTTGTGGCACGAAGAGCGCGTTCTGAAAGGGGTGGAAAAAACTCGTGTTGCTGCGGTATGGAGGGAGGGGTGGAAACCGTGGAAAACTCGTCTCCGTGATTGAGCGGGAGAGTAAGTAGTATAGGACATTATCCATTGTTAGGGAACGGTTGTAATGGTAGTCAGAATGTAGAATCGTCTTTGGAGCGGACCTGGGAGTGGCAAGCATAAGGGACGAAGACGGGGAAACATGTTGGATGCGATCATACCAGCACTAAAGCATCAGATCCCATCAGAACTCCAAAGTTAAGCGTGCTTGGGCGAGAGTAGTACTAGGATGGGTGACCTCCTGGGAAGTCCTCATGTTGCATTCCCTTTTTAATTATTTTTTGCGCCTTGTGACAAACATATCGCACGTGCGCGATATATATTAATCCCGTTATATTATTTTTGACGTTTGCGATATGTTTAAGCTCGATGCTCATTGCTCGCGCGTCTTGGGGCGGCTTTGTGGCGCGAAGAGCGCGTTCTGAAAGGGATGGAAAAAACTCGTGTTGCTGCGGTATGGAGGGAGGGGTGGAAACCATGGAAAACTCGTCTCCGTGATTGAGCGGGAGAGTAAGTAGTATAGGACATTATCCATAGTTAGGGAACGGTTGTAATGGTAGTGAAAATGTAGAATCGTCTTTGGAGCGGATCTGGGAGTGGCAAGCATACGGGACGAAGACGGGGAAACATGTTGGATGCGATCATACCAGCACTGAAGCACCGTATCCCATCAGAACTCCGAAGTTAAGCGTGCTTAGGCGAGAGTAGTACTAGGATGGGTGACCTCCTGGGAAGTCCTCTTGTTGCATTCTCTTTTTAATTATTTTTTGCGCCTTGTGACAAACATATCGCACGTGCACGATATATATTAATCCCGTTATATTATTTTTGACGTTTGCGATATGTTTAAGCTCGATGCTCATTGCTCGCGCGTCTTGGGGCGGCTTTGTGGCGCGAAGAGCCGTTCTGAAAGGGGTGGAAAAAACTCGTGTTGCTGCGGTAT
This sequence comes from Triticum dicoccoides, assembly GCF_002162155.2. Classification (NCBI taxonomy): domain Eukaryota; kingdom Viridiplantae; phylum Streptophyta; class Magnoliopsida; order Poales; family Poaceae; genus Triticum; species Triticum dicoccoides. The sequence continues at coordinate 88,115,529 of NC_041389.1, forward strand.
GGAGGGAGGGGTGGAAACCGTGGAAAACTCGTCTCCGTGATTGAGCGGGAGAGTAAGTAGTATAGGACATTATCCATTGTTAGGGAACGGTTGTAATGGTAGTGAGAATGTAGAATCGTCTTTGGAGCGGACCTAGGAGTGGCAAGCATAAGGGACGAAGACGGGGAAACATGTCGGATGCGATCATACCAGCACTAAAGCACCGGATCCCATCGCGAGAGTAGTACTAGGATGGGTGACCTCCTGGGAAGTCCTCGTGTTGCATTCCTTTTGTAATTATTTTTTGCACCTTGTGACAAACATATCGCACGTGCGCGATATATATTAATCCCGTTATATTATTTTTGACGTTTGCGATATGTTTAAGCTCGATGCTCATTGCTCGCACGTCTTGGGGCGGCTTTGTGGCACGAAGAGCGCGTTCTGAAAGGGGTGGAAAAAACTCGTGTTGCTGCGGTATGGAGGGAGGGGTGGAAACCGTGAAAAACTCGTCTCCGTGATTGAGCGGGAGAGTAAGTAGTATAGGACATTATCCATTGTTAGGGAACGGTTGTAATGGTAGTGAGAATGTAGAATCGTCTTTGGAGCGGACCTGGGAGTGGCAAGCATAAGGGACGAAGACGGGGAAACATGTCGGATGCGATCATACCAGCACTAAAGCACCGGATCCCATCAGAACTCTGAAGTTAAGCGTGCTTGGGCGAGAGTAGTACTAGGATGGGTGACCTCCTGGGAAGTCCTCGTGTTGCATTCCTTTTGTAATTATTTTTTGCACCTTGTGACAAACATATCGCACGTGCGCGATATATATTAATCCCGTTATATTATTTTTGACGTTTGCGATATGTTTAAGCTCGATGCTCATTGCTCGCACGTCTTGGGGCGGCTTTGTGGCACGAAGAGCGCGTTCTGACAGGGGTGGAAAAAACTCGTGTTGCTGCGGTATGGAGGGAGGGGTGGAAACCGTGGAAAACTCGTCTCCGTGATTGAGCGGGAGAGTAAGTAGTATAGGACATTATCCATTGTTAGGGAACGGTTGTAATGGTAGTCAGAATGTAGAATCGTCTTTGGAGCGGACCTGGGAGTGGCAAGCATAAGGGACGAAGACGGGGAAACATGTCGGATGCGATCATACCAGCACTAAAGCATCAGATCCCATCAGAACTCCAAAGTTAAGCGTGCTTGGGCGAGAGTAGTACTAGGATGGGTGACCTCCTGGGAAGTCCTCATGTTGCATTCCCTTTTTAATTATTTTTTGCGCCTTGTGACAAACATATCGCACGTGCGCGATATATATTAATCCCGTTATATTATTTTCGACGTTTGCGATATGTTTAAGCTCGATGCTCATTGCTCGCGCGTCTTGGGGCGGCTTTGTGGCGCGAAGAGCGCGTTCTGAAAGGGATGGAAAAAACTCGTGTTGCTGCGGTATGGAGGGAGGGGTGGAAACCGTGGAAAACTCGTCTCCGTGATTGAGCGGGAGAGTAAGTAGTATAGGACATTATCCATAGTTAGGGAACGGTTGTAATGGTAGTGAAAATGTAGAATCGTCTTTGGAGCGGATCTGGGAGTGGCAAGCATACGGGACGAAGACGGGGAAACATGTTGGATGCGATCATACCAGCACTGAAGCACCGTATCCCATCAGAACTCTGAAGTTAAGGGTGCTTAGGCGAGAGTAGTACTAGGATGGGTGACCTCCTGGGAAGTCCTCTTGTTGCATTCTCTTTTTAATTATTTTTTGCGCCTTGTGACAAACATATCACACGTGCACGATATATATTAATCCCGTTATATTATTTTTGACGTTTGCGATATGTTTAAGCTCGATGCTCATTGCTCGCGCGTCTTGGGGCGGCTTTGTGGCGCGAAGAGCGCGTTCTGAAAGGGGTGGAAAAAACTCGTGTTGCTGCGGTATGGAGGGAGGGGTGGAAACCGTGGAAAACTCGTCTCCGTGATTGAGCGGGAGAGTAAGTAGTATAGGACATTATCCATTGTTAGGGAACGGTTGTAATGGTAGTGAGAATGTAGAATCGTCTTTGGAGCGGACCTAGGAGTGGCAAGCATAAGGGACGAAGACGGGGAAACATGTCGGATGCGATCATACCAGCACTAAAGCACCGGATCCCATCAGAACTCTGAAGTTAAGCGTGCTTGGGCGAGAGTAGTACTAGGATGGGTGACCTCCTGGGAAGTCCTCGTGTTGCATTCCTTTTGTAATTATTTTTTGCACCTTGTGACAAACATATCGCACGTGCGCGATATATATTAATCCCGTTATATTATTTTTGATGTTTGCGATATGTTTAAGCTCGATGCTCATTGCTCGCACGTCTTGGGGCGGCTTTGTGGCACGAAGAGCGCGTTCTGAAAGGGGTGGAAAAAACTCGTGTTGCTGCGGTATGGAGGGAGGGGTGGAAACCGTGGAAAACTCGTCTCCGTGATTGAGCGGGAGAGTAAGTAGTATAGGACATTATCCATTGTTAGGGAACGGTTGTAATGGTAGTCAGAATGTAGAATCGTCTTTGGAGCGGACCTGGGAGTGGCAAGCATAAGGGACGAAGACGGGGAAACAAGTTAGATGCGATCATACCAGCACTAAAGCATCAGATCCCATCAGAACTCCAAAGTTAAGCGTGCTTGGGCGAGAGTAGTACTAGGATGGGTGACCTCCTGGGAAGTCCTCATGTTGCATTCCCTTTTTAATTATTTTTTGCGCCTTGTGACAAACATATCGCACGTGCGCGATATATATTAATCCCGTTATATTATTTTTGACGTTTGCGATATGTTTAAGCTCGATGCTCATTGCTCGCGCGTCTTGGGGCGGCTTTGTGGCGCGAAGAGCGCGTTCTGAAAGGGATGGAAAAAACTCGTGTTGCTGCGGTATGGAGGGAGGGGTGGAAACCATGGAAAACTCGTCTCCGTGATTGAGCGGGAGAGTAAGTAGTATAGGACATTATCCATAGTTAGGGAACGGTTGTAATGGTAGTGAAAATGTAGAATCGTCTTTGGAGCGGATCTGGGAGTGGCAAGCATACGGGACGAAGACGGGGAAACATGTTGGATGCGATCATACCAGCACTGAAGCACCGTATCCCATCAGAACTCCGAAGTTAAGCGTGCTTAGGCGAGAGTAGTACTAGGATGGGTGACCTCCTGGGAAGTCCTCTTGTTGCATTCTCTTTTTAATTATTTTTTGCGCCTTGTGACAAACATATCGCACGTGCACGATATATATTAATCCCGTTATATTATTTTTGACGTTTGCGATATGTTTAAGCTCGATGCTCATTGCTCGCGCGTCTTGGGGCGGCTTTGTGGCGCGAAGAGCCGTTCTGAAAGGGGTGGAAAAAACTCGTGTTGCTGCGGTATGGAGGGAGGGGTGGAAACCGTGGAAAACTCGTCTCCGTGATTGAGCGGGAGAGTAAGTAGTATAGGACATTATCCATTGTTAGGGAACGGTTGTAATGGTAGTGAGAATGTAGAATCGTCTTTGGAGCGGACCTAGGAGTGGCAAGCATAAGGGACGAAGACGGGGAAACATGTCGGATGCGATCATACCAGCACTAAAGCACCGGATCCCATCGCGAGAGTAGTACTAGGATGGGTGACCTCCTGGGAAGTCCTCGTGTTGCATTCCTTTTGTAATTATTTTTTGCACCTTGTGACAAACATATCGCACGTGCGCGATATATATTAATCCCGTTATATTATTTTTGACGTTTGCGATATGTTTAAGCTCGATGCTCATTGCTCGCACGTCTTGGGGCGGCTTTGTGGCACGAAGAGCGCGTTCTGAAAGGGGTGGAAAAAACTCGTGTTGCTGCGGTATGGAGGGAGGGGTGGAAACCGTGAAAAACTCGTCTCCGTGATTGAGCGGGAGAGTAAGTAGTATAGGACATTATCCATTGTTAGGGAACGGTTGTAATGGTAGTGAGAATGTAGAATCGTCTTTGGAGCGGACCTGGGAGTGGCAAGCATAAGGGACGAAGACGGGGAAACATGTCGGATGCGATCATACCAGCACTAAAGCACCGGATCCCATCAGAACTCTGAAGTTAAGCGTGCTTGGGCGAGAGTAGTACTAGGATGGGTGACCTCCTGGGAAGTCCTCGTGTTGCATTCCTTTTGTAATTATTTTTTGCACCTTGTGACAAACATATCGCACGTGCGCGATATATATTAATCCCGTTATATTATTTTTGACGTTTGCGATATGTTTAAGCTCGATGCTCATTGCTCGCACGTCTTGGGGCGGCTTTGTGGCACGAAGAGCGCGTTCTGAAAGGGGTGGAAAAAACTCGTGTTGCTGCGGTATGGAGGGAGGGGTGGAAACCGTGGAAAACTCGTCTCCGTGATTGAGCGGGAGAGTAAGTAGTATAGGACATTATCCATTGTTAGGGAACGGTTGTAATGGTAGTGAGAATGTAGAATCGTCTTTGGAGCGGACCTGGGAGTGGCAAGCATAAGGGACGAAGACGGGGAAACATGTCGGATGCGATCATACCAGCACTAAAGCACCGGATCCCATCAGAACTCCGAAGTTAAGCGTGCTTGGGCGAGAGTAGTACTAGGATGGGTGACCTCTTGGGAAGTCCTCGTGTTGCATTCCTTTTATAATTATTTTTTGCGCCTTGTGACAAACATATCGCACGTGCGCGATATATATTAATCCCGTTATATTATTTTTGACGTTTGCGATATGTTTAAGCTCGATGCTCATTGCTCGCGCGTCTTGGGGCGGCTTTGTGGCGCGAAGAGCGCTTTCTGAAAGGGGTGGAAAAAACTCGTGTTGCTGTGGTATGGAGGGAGGGGTGGAAACCGTGGAAAACTCGTCTCCGTGATTGAGCGGGAGAGTAAGTAGTATAGGACATTATCCATTGTTAGGGAACGGTTGTAATGGTAGTGAGAATGTAGAATCGTCTTTGGAGCGGACCTGGGAGTGGCAAGCATAAGGGACGAAGACGGGGAAACATGTCGGATGCGATCATACCAGCACTAAAGCACCGGATCCCATCAGAACTCTGAAGTTAAGCGTGCTTGGGCGAGAGTAGTACTAGGATGGGTGACCTCCTGGGAAGTCCTCGTGTTGCATTCCTTTTGTAATTATTTTTTGCACCTTGTGACAAACATATCGCACGTGCGCGATATATATTAATCCCGTTATATTATTTTTGACGTTTGCGATATGTTTAAGCTCGATGCTCATTGCTCGCACGTCTTGGGGCGGCTTTGTGGCACGAAGAGCGCGTTCTGACAGGGGTGGAAAAAACTCGTGTTGCTGCGGTATGGAGGGAGGGGTGGAAACCGTGGAAAACTCGTCTCCGTGATTGAGCGGGAGAGTAAGTAGTATAGGACATTATCCATTGTTAGGGAACGGTTGTAATGGTAGTCAGAATGTAGAATCGTCTTTGGAGCGGACCTGGGAGTGGCAAGCATAAGGGACGAAGACGGGGAAACATGTCGGATGCGATCATACCAGCACTAAAGCATCAGATCCCATCAGAACTCCAAAGTTAAGCGTGCTTGGGCGAGAGTAGTACTAGGATGGGTGACCTCCTGGGAAGTCCTCATGTTGCATTCCCTTTTTAATTATTTTTTGCGCCTTGTGACAAACATATCGCACGTGCGCGATATATATTAATCCCGTTATATTATTTTCGACGTTTGCGATATGTTTAAGCTCGATGCTCATTGCTCGCGCGTCTTGGGGCGGCTTTGTGGCGCGAAGAGCGCGTTCTAAAAGGGATGGAAAAAACTCGTGTTGCTGCGGTATGGAGGGAGGGGTGGAAACCGTGGAAAACTCGTCTCCGTGATTGAGCGGGAGAGTAAGTAGTATAGGACATTATCCATAGTTAGGGAACGGTTGTAATGGTAGTGAAAATGTAGAATCGTCTTTGGAGCGGATCTGGGAGTGGCAAGCATACGGGACGAAGACGGGGAAACATGTTGGATGCGATCATACCAGCACTGAAGCACCGTATCCCATCAGAACTCTGAAGTTAAGGGTGCTTAGGCGAGAGTAGTACTAGGATGGGTGACCTCCTGGGAAGTCCTCTTGTTGCATTCTCTTTTTAATTATTTTTTGCGCCTTGTGACAAACATATCGCACGTGCACGATATATATTAATCCCGTTATATTATTTTTGACGTTTGCGATATGTTTAAGCTCGATGCTCATTGCTCGCGCGTCTTGGGGCGGCTTTGTGGCGCGAAGAGCGCGTTCTGAAAGGGGTGGAAAAAACTCGTGTTGCTGCGGTATGGAGGGAGGGGTGGAAACCGTGGAAAACTCGTCTCCGTGATTGAGCGGGAGAGTAAGTAGTATAGGACATTATCCATTGTTAGGGAACGGTTGTAATGGTAGTGAGAATGTAGAATCGTCTTTGGAGCGGACCTAGGAGTGGCAAGCATAAGGGACGAAGACGGGGAAACATGTCGGATGCGATCATACCAGCACTAAAGCACCGGATCCCATCAGAACTCTGAAGTTAAGCGTGCTTGGGCGAGAGTAGTACTAGGATGGGTGACCTCCTGGGAAGTCCTCGTGTTGCATTCCTTTTGTAATTATTTTTTGCACCTTGTGACAAACATATCGCACGTGCGCGATATATATTAATCCCGTTATATTATTTTTGACGTTTGCGATATGTTTAAGCTCGATGCTCATTGCTCGCACGTCTTGGGGCGGCTTTGTGGCACGAAGAGCGCGTTCTGAAAGGGGTGGAAAAAACTCGTGTTGCTGCGGTATGGAGGGAGGGGTGGAAACCGTGGAAAACTCGTCTCCGTGATTGAGCGGGAGAGTAAGTAGTATAGGACATTATCCATTGTTAGGGAACGGTTGTAATGGTAGTCAGAATGTAGAATCGTCTTTGGAGCGGACCTGGGAGTGGCAAGCATAAGGGACGAAGACGGGGAAACATGTTGGATGCGATCATACCAGCACTAAAGCATCAGATCCCATCAGAACTCCAAAGTTAAGCGTGCTTGGGCGAGAGTAGTACTAGGATGGGTGACCTCCTGGGAAGTCCTCATGTTGCATTCCCTTTTTAATTATTTTTTGCGCCTTGTGACAAACATATCGCACGTGCGCGATATATACTAATCCCGTTATATTATTTTTGACGTTTGCGATATGTTTAAGCTCGATGCTCATTGCTCGCGCGTCTTGGGGCGGCTTTGTGGCGCGAAGAGCGCGTTCTGAAAGGGATGGAAAAAACTTGTGTTGCTGCGGTATGGAGGGAGGGGTGGAAACCGTGGAAAACTCGTCTCCGTGATTGAGCGGGAGAGTAAGTAGTATAGGACAATATCCATAGTTAGGGAACGGTTGTAATGGTAGTGAAAATGTAGAATCGTCTTTGGAGCGGATCTGGGAGTGGCAAGCATACGGGACGAAGACGGGGAAACATGTTGGATGCGATCATACCAGCACTGAAGCACCGTATCCCATCAGAACTCTGAAGTTAAGCGTGCTTAGGCGAGAGTAGTACTAGGATGGGTGACCTCCTGGGAAGTCCTCTTGTTGCATTCTCTTTTTAATTATTTTTTGCGCCTTGTGACAAACATATCGCACGTGCACGATATATATTAATCCCGTTATATTATTTTTGACGTTTGCGATATGTTTAAGCTCGATGCTCATTGCTCGCGCGTCTTGGGGCGGCTTTGTGGCGCGAAGAGCGCGTTCTGAAAGGGGTGGAAAAAACTCGTGTTGCTGCGGTATGGAGGGAGGGGTGGAAACCGTGGAAAACTCGTCTCCGTGATTGAGCGGGAGAGTAAGTAGTATAGGACATTATCCATTGTTAGGGAACGGTTGTAATGGTAGTGAGAATGTAGAATCGTCTTTGGAGCGGACCTAGGAGTGGCAAGCATAAGGGACGAAGACGGGGAAACATGTCGGATGCGATCATACCAGCACTAAAGCACCGGATCCCATCAGAACTCTGAAGTTAAGCGTGCTTGGGCGAGAGTAGTACTAGGATGGGTGACCTCCTGGGAAGTCCTCGTGTTGCATTCCTTTTGTAATTATTTTTTGCACCTTGTGACAAACATATCGCACGTGCGCGATATATATTAATCCCGTTATATTATTTTTGACGTTTGCGATATGTTTAAGCTCGATGCTCATTGCTCGCACGTCTTGGGGCGGCTTTGTGGCACGAAGAGCGCGTTTTGAAAGGGGTGGAAAAAACTCGTGTTGCTGCGGTATGGAGGGAGGGCTGGAAACCGTGGAAAACTCGTCTCCGTGATTGAGCGGGAGAGTAAGTAGTATAGGACATTATCCATTGTTAGGGAACGGTTGTAATGGTAGTGAGAATGTAGAATCGTCTTTGGAGCGGACCTGGGAGTGGCAAGCATAAGGGACGAAGACGGGGAAACATGTCGGATGCGATCATACCAGCACTAAAGCACCGGATCCCATCAGAACTCTGAAGTTAAGCGTGCTTGGGCGAGAGTAGTACTAGGATGGGTGACCTCCTGGGAAGTCCTCGTGTTGCATTCCTTTTGTAATTATTTTTTGCACCTTGTGACAAACATATCGCACGTGCGCGATATATATTAATCCCGTTATATTATTTTTGACGTTTGCGATATGTTTAAGCTCGATGCTCATTGCTCGCACGTCTTGGGGCGGCTTTGTGGCACGAAGAGCGCGTTCTGAAAGGGGTGGAAAAAACTCGTGTTGCTGCGGTATGGAGGGAGGGGTGGAAACCGTGGAAAACTCGTCTCCGTGATTGAGCGGGAGAGTAAGTAGTATAGGACATTATCCATTGTTAGGGAACGGTTGTAATGGTAGTGAGAATGTAGAATCGTCTTTGGAGCGGACCTGGGAGTGGCAAGCATAAGGGACGAAGACGGGGAAACACGTCGGATGCGATCATACCAGCACTAAAGCAATGTATCCCATCAGAACTCCGAAGTTAAGCGTGCTTGGGCGAGAGTAGTACTAGGATGGGTGACCTCTTGGGAAGTCCTCGTGTTGCATTCCCTTTTTAATTATTTTTTGCGCCTTCTGACAAACATACCGCACGTACGCGATATATATTAATCCCGTTATATTATTTTTGACGTTTGCGATATGTTTAAGCTCGATGCTCATTGCTCGCACGTCTTGGGGCGGCTTTGTGGCGCGAAGAGCGCGTTCTGAAAGGGGTGGAAAAAACTCGTGTTGCTGCGGTATGGAGGAAGGGATGGAAACCGTGGAAAACTCGTCTCCGTGATTGAGCGGGAGAGTAAATAGTATAGGACATTATCCATTGTTAGGGAACGGTTGTAATGGTAGTGAGAATGTAGAATCGTCTTTGGAGCGGACCTGGGAGTGGCAAGCATAAGGAGCGAAGACGGGGAAACATGTCGGATGCGATCATACCAGCACTAAAGCACCGTATCCCATCAGAACTCCGAAGTTAAGCGTGGTTGGGCGAGAGTAGTACTAGGATGGGTGACCTCCTGGGAAGTCCTCTTGTTGCATTCCCCTTTTAATTATTTTTTGCGCCTTGTGACAAACATATTGCACGTGCGCGATTTATATTAATCCCGTTATATTATTTTTGACGTTTGCGATATGTTTAAGCTCGATGCTCAACGCTCGCGCGTCTTGGGGCGGCTTTGTGGCGCGAAGAGCGCATTCTGAAAGGGGGGGAAAAAACTCGTGTTGCTGCGGTATGGAGGGAGGGGTGGAAACCGTGGAAAACTCGTCTCCGTGATTGAGCGGAAGAGTAAGTAGTATAGGACATTATCCATTGTTAGGGAACGGTTGTAATGGTACTGAGAATGTAGAATAGTCTTTGGAGCGGACCTGGGAGTGGCAAGCATAAGGGACGAAGACGGGGAAACATGTCGGATGCGATCATACCAGCACTAAAGCACCGGATCCCATCAGAACTCCGAAGTTAAGCGTGCTTGGGAGAGAGTAGTACTAGGATGGGTGACCTCTTGGGAAGTCCTCGTGTTGCATTCCCTTTTTAATTATTTTTTGCGCCTTGTGACAAACATACCGCACGTGCGCGATATATATTAATCCCGATATATAATTTTTGACGTTTGCGATATGTTTAAGCTCGATGCTCATTGCTCGCGCGTCTTGGGGCGGCTTCGTGGCGCGAAGAGCGTGTTCTGAAAGGGGTAGAAAAAACTCGTGTTGCTGCGGTATGGAGGGAGGGGTGGAAACCGTGGAAAACACGTCTCCGTGATTGAGCGGGAGAGTAAATAGTATTGGACATTATCCATTGTTAGGGAACGGTTGTAATGGTAGTGAGAATGTAGAATCGTCTTTGGAGCGGACCTGGGAGTGGCAAGCATAAGGGACGAAGACGGGGAAACATGTCGGATGTGATCATACCAGCACTAAAGCACCGTATCCCATCAGAACTCCGAAGTTAAGCGTGCTTAGGCGAGAGTTGTACTAGGATGGGCGACCTCCTGGGAAGTCCTCTTGTTGCATTCCCTTTTTAATTATTTTTTAGGCCTTGTGACAAACATATTGCACGTGCACGATATATATTAATCCCGTTATATTATTTTTGACGTTTGCGATATGTTTAAGCTCGATGCTCAATGCTCGCGCGTCTTGGGGCGGCTTTGTGGCGCGAAGAGCGCATTCTGAAAGGGGTGGAAAAAACTCGTGTTGCTGCGGTTTGGAGGGAGGGGTGGAAACCGTGGAAAACTCGTCTCCGTGATTGAGCGGGAGAGTAAGTAGTATAGGACATTATCCATTGTTAGGGAACGGTTGTAATGGTAGTGAGAATGTAGAATCGTCTTTGGAGCGGACCTGGGACTGGCAAGCATAAGGAGCGAAGACGGGGAAACATGTCGGATGCGATCATACCAGCACTAAAGCACCGTATCCCATCAGAACTCCGAAGTTAAGCGTGCTTGGGCGAGAGTAGTACTAGGATGGGTGACCTCCTGAGAAGTCCTCTTGTTGCATTCCCCTTTTAATTATTTTTTGCGCCTTGTGACAAACATATTGCACGTGCGCGATATATATTAACCCCGTTATATTATTTTTGACGTTTGCGATATGTTTAAGCTCGATGGTCAACGTTCGCACGTCTTGGGGCGGCTTTGTGGCGCGAAGAGCGCATTCTGAAAAGGGTGGAAAAAACTTGTATTGCTGCGGTATGGAGGGAGGGGTGGAAACCGTGGAAAACTCGTCTCCGTGATTGAGCGGAAGAGTAAGTAGTATAGGACATTATCCATTGTTAGGGAACGGTTGTAATGGTAGTGAGAATGTAGAATCGTCTTTGGAGCGGACCTGGGAGTGGCAAGCATAAGGGACGAAGACGGGGAAACATGTCGGATGCGATCATACCAGCACTAAAGCACCGGATCCCATCAGAACTCCGAAGTTAAGCGTGCTTGGGAGAGAGTAGTACTAGGATGGGTGACCTCTTGGGAAGTCCTCGTGTTGCTTTCCCTTTTTAATTATTTTTTGCGCCTTGTGACAAACATACCGCACGTGCGCGATATATATTAATCCCGTTATATAATTTTTGACGTTTGCGATATGTTTAAGCTCGATGCTCATTGCTCGCGCGTCTTGGGGCGGCTTTGTGGCGCGAAGAGCGCGTTCTGAAAGGGGTGGAAAAACTCGTGTTGCTGCGGTATGGAGGGAGGGGTGGAAACCGTGGAAAACTCGTCTCCGTGATTGAGCGGGAGAGTAAGTAGTATAGGACATTATCCATTGTTAGGGAATGGTTGTAATGGTAGTGAGAATGTAGAATCGTCTTTGGAGCGGACCTGGGAGTGGCAAGCATAAGGGACGAAGACGGGGAAACATGTCGGATGCGATCATACCAGCACTAAAGCACCGTATCCCATCGGAACTCCGAAGTTAAGCATGCTTGGGCGAGAGTAGTACTAGGATGGGTGACCTCCTGGGAAGACCTCTTGTTGCATTCCCTTTTTGATTATTTTTTGCGCCTTGTGACAAACATATCACATGTGCGCGATATATATTAATCACGTTATATTATTTTTGACGTTTGCGATATGTTTAAGCTCGATCCTCAATGCTCGCGCGTCTTGGGGCGGCTTTGTGGCGCGAATAGCGCGTTCTGAAAGGGGTGGAAAAACCTCGTGTTGCTGCGGTATGGAGGGAGGGGTGAAAACCGTGGAAAACTCGTCTTCGTGATTGAGCGGGAGAGTAAGTAGTATAGGACATTATCCATTGTTAGGGAACGGTTGTAATGGTAGTGAGATTGTAGAATCGTCTTTGGAGCGGACCTGGGAGTGGCAAGCATAAGGGACGAAGACGGGGAAACACGTCGGATGCGATCATACCAGCACTAAAGCAATGTATCCCATCAGAACTCCGAAGTTAAGCGTGCTTGGGCGAGAGTAGTACTAGGATGGGTGACCTCTTGGGAAGTCCTCGTGTTGCATTCCCTTTTTAATTATTTTTTGCGCCTTCTGACAAACATACCGCACGTACGCGATATATATTAATCCCGTTATATTATTTTTGACGTTTGCGATATGTTTAAGCTCGATGCTCATTGCTCGCACGTCTTGGGGCGGCTTTGTGGCGCGAAGAGCGCGTTCTGAAAGGGGTGGAAAAAACTCGTGTTGCTGCGGTATGGAGGGAGGGGTGGAAACCGTGGAAAACTCGTCTCCATGATTGAGCGGGAGAGTAAATAGTATAGGACATTATCCATTGTTAGGGAACGGTTGTAATGGTAGTGAGAATGTAGAATCGTCTTTGAAGCGGACCTGGGAGTGGCAAGCATAAGGAGCGAAGACGGGGAAACATGTCGGATGCGATCATACCAGCACTAAAGCACCGTATCCCATCAGAACTCCGAAGTTAAGCGTGCTTGGGCGAGAGTAGTACTAGGATGGGTGACCTCCTGGGAAGTCCTCTTGTTGCATTCCCCTTTTAATTATTTTTTGCGCCTTGTGACAAACATATTGCACGTGCGCGATTTATATTAATCCCGTTATATTATTTTTGACGTTTGCGATATGTTTAAGCTCGATGCTCAACGCTCGCGCGTCTTGGGGCGGCTTTGTGGCGCGAAGAGCGCATTCTGAAAGGGGTGGAAAAAACTCGTGTTGCTGCGGTATGGAGGGAGGGGTGGAAACCGTGGAAAACTCGTCTCCGTGATTGAGCGGAAGAGTAAGTAGTATAGGACATTATCCATTGTTAGGGAACGGTTGTAATGGTACTGAGAATGTAGAATAGTCTTTGGAGCGGACCTGGGAGTGGCAAGCATAAGGGGCGAAGACGGGGAAACATGTCGGATGCGATCATACCAGCACTAAAGCACCGGATCCCATCAGAACTCCGAAGTTAAGCGTGCTTGGGAGAGAGTAGTACTAGGATGGGTGACCTCTTGGGAAGTCCTCGTGTTGCATTCCCTTTTTAATTATTTTTTGCGCCTTGTGACAAACATACCGCATGTGCGCGATATATATTAATCCCGTTATATTATTTTTGACGTTTGCGATATGTTTAAGCTCGATGCTCATTGCTCGCGCGTCTTGGGGCGGCTTTGTGGCGCGAAGAGCGCGTTCTGAAAGGGGTGGAAAAAACTCGTGTTGCTGCGGTATGGAGGGAGGGGTGGAAACCGTGGAGAACACGTCTCCGTGATTGAGCGGGAGAGTAATAAGTATAGGACATTATCCATTGTTAGGAAACGGTTGTAATGGTAGTGAGAATGTAGAATCGTCTTTGGAGCGGACCTGGGAGTGGCAAGCATAAGGGACGAAGACGGGGAAACATGTCGGATGCGATCATACCAGCACTAAAGCACCGTATCCCATCAGAACTCCGAAGTTAAGCGTGCTTGGGCGAGAGTAGTACTAGGATGGGTGACCTCTTGGGAAGTCCTCTTGTTGCATTCCCCTTTTAATTATTTTTTGAGAGTAGTACTAGGATGGGTGACCTCCTGGGAAGTCGTCTTGTTGCATTCCCCTTTTAATTATTTTTTGCGCCTTGTGACAAACATATCGCACGTGCGCGATATATATTAATCCCGTTATATTATTTTTGACGTTTGCGATATGTTTAAGCTCGATGCTCATTGCTCGCGCGTTTTGGGGCGGCTTTGTGGCGCGAAGAGCGCGTTCTGAAAGGGGTGGAAAAAACTCGTGTTGCTGCGGTATGGAGGGAGGGGTGGAAACCGTGGAAAACTCGTCTCCGTGATTGAGCGAGAGAGTAAGTAGTATAGTACATTATCCATTGTTAGGGAACGGTTGTAATGGTAGTGAGAATGTAGAATCGTCTTTGGAGCGGACCTGGGAGTGGCAAGCATAAGGGACGAAGATGGGGAAACATGTCGGATGCGATCATACCAGCACTAAAGCACCGTATCCCATCAGAACTTTGAAGTTAAGCGTGCTTGGGCGAGAGTAGTACTAGGATGGGTGACCTCCTGGGAAGTCCTCTTGTTGCCTTCCCCTTTTAATTATTTTTTGAGAGTAGTACTAGGATGGGTGACCTCCTGGGAAGTCCTCCTGTTGCATTCCCTTTTTAATTATTTTTTGCGCCTTGTGACAAACATATCGCACGTGCGCGATATATATTAATCCCGTTATATTATTTTTGACATTTGCGATATGTTTAAGCTCGATGCTCATTGCTCGCGCGTCTTGGGGCGGCTTTGTGGCGCGAAGAGCGCGTTCTGAAAGGGGTGGAAAAACTCGTGTTGCTGCGGTATGGAGGGAGGGGTGGAAACCGTGGAAAACTCGTCTCCGTGATTGAGCGGGAGAGTAAGTAGTATAGGACATTATCCATTGTTAGGGAACGGTTGTAATGGTAGTGAGAATGTAGAATCGTCTTTGGAGCGGACCTAGGAGTGGCAAGCATAAGGGACGAAGACGGGGAAACATGTCGGATGCGATCATACCAGCACTAAAGCACCGTATCCCATCAGAACTCGAAAGTTAAGCGTGCTTGGGCGAGAGTAGTACTAGGATGGGTGACCTCCTGGGAAGTCCTCTTGTTGCATTCCCTTTTTAATTATTTTTTGCGCCTTGTGACAAACATATCACATGTGCGCGATATATATTAATCCCGTTATATTATTTTTGACGTTTGTGATATGTTTAAGCTCGATGCTCATTGCTCGCGCGTCTTGGGGCGGCTTTGTGGCGCGAATAGCGCGTTCTGAAAGGGGTGGAAAAACCTCGTGTTGCTGCGGTATGGAGGGAGGGGTGGAAACCGTGGGAAACTCGTCTTCGTGATTGAGCGGGAGAGTAAGTAGTATAGGACATTATCCATTGTTAGGGAACGGTTGTAATGGTAGTGAGATTGTAGAATCGTCTTTGGAGCGGACCTGGGAGTGGCAAGCATAAGGGACGAAGACGGGAAAACACGTGGGATGCGATCATCCAGCACTAAAGCAATGTATCCCATCAGAACTCCGAAGTTAAGCGTGCTTGGGCGAGAGTAGTACTAGGATGGGTGACCTCCTGGGAAGTCCTCGTGTTGCATTCCCTTTTTAATTAATTTTTGCGCCTTGTGACAAACATATCGCACGTGCGCGATATATATTAATCCCGTTATATTATTTTTGACGTTTGCGATATGTTTAAGCTCGATGCTCATTGCTCGCGCGTCTTGGGGCGGCTTTGTGGCGCGAAGAGCGCGTTCTGAAAGGGGTGGAAAAAACTCGTGTTGCTGCGGTATGGAGGGAGGGGTGGAAACCGTGGAAAACTCGTCTCCGTGATTGAGCGGGAGAGTAAGTAGTATAGGACATTATCCATTGTTAGGGAACGGTTGTAATGGTAGTGAGAATGTAGAATCGTCTTTGGAGCGGACCTGGGAGTGGCAAGCATAAGGGACAAAGACGGGGAAACATGTCGGATGCGATCATACCAACACTAAAGCACCGGATCCCATCAGAACTCCGAAGTTAAGCGTGCTAGGGAGAGAGTAGTACTAGGATGGGTGACCTCCTGGGAAGTCCTCGTGTTGCATTCCCTTTTTAATTATTTTTTGCGCCTTGTGACAAATATATCGCACGTGCGCGATATATATTAATCCCGTTATATTATTTTTGACGTTTGCGATATGTTTAAGCTCGATGCTCATTGCTCGCGCGTCTTGGGGCGGCTTTGTGGAGCAAAGAGCGCGTTCTGAAAGGGGTGGAAAAAACTCGTGTTGTTGCGGTATGGAGAGAGGGGTGGAAACCGTGGAAAACTCGTCTCCGTGATTGAGCGGGAGAGTAAGTAGTATAGGACATTATCCATTGTTAGGGAACGGTTGTAATGGTAGTGAGAATGTAGAATCGTCTTTGGAGCGGACCTGGGAGTGGCAAGCATAAGGGACGAAGACGGGGAAACATGTCGGATGCGATCATACCAGCACTAAAGCACCGTATCCCATCAGAACTCCGAAGTTAAGCGTGCTTGGGCGAGAGTAGTACTAGGATGGGTGACCTCCTGGGAAGTCCTCTTGTTGCATTCCCCTTTTAATTATTTTTTGAGAGTAGTACTAGGATGGGTGACCTCGTGGGAAGTCCTCCTGTTGCATTCCCTTTTTAATTATTTTTTGCGCCTTGTGACAAACATATCGCACGTGCGCGATATATATTAATCCCGTTATATTATTTTTGACATTTGCGATATGTTTAAGCTCGATGCTCATTGCTCGCGCGTCTTGGGGCGGCATTGTGGCGCGAAGAGCGCGTTCTGAAAGGGGTGGAAAAACTCGTGTTGCTGCGGTATGGAGGGAGGGGTGGAAACCGTGGAAAACTCGTCTCCGTGATTGAGCGGGAGAGTAAGTAGTATAGGACATTATCCATTGTTAGGGAACGGTTGTAATGGTAGTGAGAATGTAGAATCGTCTTTGGAGCGGACCTGGGAGTGGCAAGCATAAGGGACGAAGACGGGGAAACATGTCGGATGCAATCATACCAGCACTAAAGCACCGTATCCCATCAGAACTCCAAAGTTAAGCGTGCTTGGGCGAGAGTAGTACTAGGATGGGTGACCTCCTGGGAAGTCCTCTTGTTGCATTCCCTTTTTAATTATTTTTTGCGCCTTGTGACAAACATATCACATGTGCGCGATATATATTAATCCTGTTATATTATTTTTGACGTTTGCGATATGTTTAAGCTCGATGCTCATTGCTCGCGCGTCTTGGGGCGGCTTTGTGGCGCGAATAGCGCGTTCTGAAAGGGGTGGAAAAACCTCGTGTTGCTGCGGTATGGAGGGAGGGGTGGAAACCGTGGGAAACTCGTCTCCGTGATTGAGCGGGAGAGTAAGTAGTATAGGACATTATCCATTGTTAGGGAACGGTTGTAATGGTAGTGAGATTGTAGAATCGTCTTTGGAGCGGACCTGGGAGTGGCAAGCATAAAGGACGAAGACGGGGAAACATGTCGGATGCGATCATACCAGTCCTCTTGTTGCATTCCCTTTTTAATTATTTTTTGCGCCTTGTGACAAACATATCACATGTGCGCGATATATATTAATCCCGTTATATTATTTTTGACGTTTGCGATATGTTTAAGCTCGATGCTCATTGCTCGCGCGTCTTGGGGCGGCTTTGTAGCGCGAATAGCGCGTTCTGAAAGGGGTGGAAAAACCTCGTGTTGCTGCGGTATGGTGGGAGGGGTGGAAACCGTGGGAAACTCGTCTCCGTGATTGAGCGGGAGAGTAAGTAGTATAGGACATTATCCATTGTTAGGGAACGGTTGTAATGGTAGTGAGATTGTAGAATCGTCTTTGGAGCGGACCTGGGAGTGGCAAGCATAAGGGACGAAGACGGGGAAACATGTCGGATGCGATCATACCAGCACTAAAGCACCGGATCCCATCAGAACTCCGAAGTTAAGCGTGCTTGGGAGAGAGTAGTACTAGGATGGGTGACCTCCTGGGAAGTCCTCGTGTTGCATTCCCTTTTTAATTATTTTTTGCGCCTTGTGACAAATATATCGCACGTGCGCGATATATATTAATCCTGTTATATTATTTTTGACGTTTTGCGATATGTTTAAGCTCGATGCTCATTGCTCGCGCGTCTTGGGGCGGCTTTGTGGCGCGAAGAGCGCGTTCTGAAAGGGGTGGAAAAAACTCGTGTTGCTGCGGTATGGAGAGAGGGGTGGAAACCGTGGAAAACTCGTCTCCGTGATTGAGCGGGAGAGTAAATAGTATAGGACATTATCCATTGTTAGGGAACGGTTGTAATGGTAGTGAGAATGTAGAATCGTCTTTGGAGCGGACCTGGGAGTGGCAAGCATAAGGGACGAAGACGGGGAAACATGTCGGATGCGATCATACTAGCACTAAAGCATTGTATCCCATTAGAACTCCGAAGTTAAGCGTGCTTGGGCGAGAGTAGTACTAGGATGGGTGACCTCCTGGGAAGTCCTCTTGTTGCATTCCCTTTTTAATTATTTTTTGCGCCTTGTGACAAACATATCGCACGTGTGCGATATATATTAATCCCGTTATATTATTTTTGACGTTTGCGATATGTTTAAGCTCGATGCTCATTGCTCGCGCGTCTTGGGGCGGCTTTGTGGCGCGAAGAGCGCGTTCTGAAAGGGGTGGAAAAAACTCGTGTTGCTGCGGTATGGAGGGAGGGGTGGAAACCGTGGAAAACTCGTCTCCGTGATTGAGCGGGAGAGTAAGTAGTATAGGACATTATCCATTGTTAGGGAACGGTTGTAATGGTAGTGAGAATGTAGAATCGTCTTTGGAGCGGACCTGGGAGTGCCAAGCATAAGGGACGAAGACGGGGAAACATGTCGGATGCGATCATACCAGCACTAAAGCACCGTATCCCATCAGAACTCCGAAGTTAAGCGTGCTTGGGCGAGAGTAGTACTAGGATGGGTGACCTCCTAGGAAGTCCTCTTGTTGCATTCCCTTTTTAATTATTTTTTGCGCCTTGTGACAAACATATCGCAGGTGCGCGATATATATTAATCCCGTTATATTATTTTTGACGTTTGCGATATGTTTAAGCTCGATGCTCATTGCTCGCGCGTCTTGGGGCGGCTTTGTGGCGCGAATAGCGCGTTCTGAAAGGGGTGGAAAAAACTCGTGTTGCTGCGGTATGGAGGGAGGGGTAGAAACCGTGGAAAATTCGTCTCCGTGATTGAGCGGGAGAGTAATTAGTATAGGACATTATCCATTGTTAGGGAACGGTTGTAATGGTAGTGAGAATGTAGAATCGTCTTTGGAGCAGACCTGGGAGTGGCAAGCATAAGGGACGAAGACGGGGAAACACGTCGGATGTGATCATACCAGCACTAAAGAACCGGATCCCATCATAACTCCAAAGTTAAGCGTGCTTGGGCGAGAGTAGTACTAGGATGGGTGACGTCCTGGGAAGTCCACGTGTTGCATTCCCTTTTTAATTATTTTTTGCGCCTTGTGACAAACATATCGCACGTGCGCGATATATATTAATCCCGTTATATTATTTTTGACGTTTGCGATATGTTTAAGCTCGATGCTCATTGCTCGCGCGTCTTGGAGCGGCTTTGTTGCGCGAAGAGCGCGTTCTGAAAGGGGTGGAAAAAACTCGTGTTGCTGCGGTATGGAGGGAGGGGTGGAAACCATGGAAAACTCGTCTCCGTGATTGAGCGGGAGAGTAAGTAGTATAGGACATTATCCATTGTAAGGGAACGGTTGTAATGGTAGTGAGAATGTAGAATCATCTTTGGAGCGGACCTGGGAGTGGCAAGCATAAGGGACGAAGAAGGGGAAACATGTCGGATGCGATCATACCAGCACTAAAGCACCGTATCCCATCAGAACTTCTCTGAAGTTAAGCGTGCTTGGGCGAGAGTAGTACTAGGATGGGTGACCTCCTGGGAAGTCCTCGTGTTGCATTCCCTTTTTAATTATTTTTTGCGCCTTGTGACAAACATATCTCACGTGCGCGATATATATTAATCCCGTTATATTATTTTTGACGTTTGCGATATGTTTAAGCTCGATGCTCATTGCTCGCGCGTCTTGGGGCGCCTTTGTGGCGCGAAGAGCGCGTTCTGAAAGGGGTGGAGAAAACTCGTGTTGCTGCGGTATGGAGGGAGGGGTGGAAACCGTGGAAAACTCGTCTCCGTGATTGAGCGGGAGAGTAAGTAGTATAGGACATTATCCATTGTTAGGGAATGGTTGTAATGGTAGTGAGAATGTAGAATCGTCTTTGGGGAGGACATCGGAGTGGCAAGCATAAGGGACGAAGAAGGGGAAACATGTCGGATGCGATCATACCAGCACTAAAGCACCGGATCCCATCAGAACTCTGAAGTTAAACGTGCTTGGGCGAGAGTAGTACTAGGATGGGTGACCTCCTGGGAAGTCCTCGTGTTGCATTCCCTTTTTAATTATTTTTGCGCCTTGTGACAAACATATCGCACGTGCGCGATATATATTAATCCCGTTATATTATTTTTGACGTTTGCGATATGTTTAAGCTCGATGCTCATTGCTCGCGCGTCTTGGGGCGGCTTTGTGGCGCGAATAGCGTGTTCTGAAAGGGGTGGAAAAAACTTGTGTTGCTGCGGTATGGAGGGAGGGGTAGAAACCGTGGAAAACTCGTCTCCGTGATTGAGCGGGAGAGTAATTAGTATAGGACATTATCCATTGTTAGGGAACGGTTGTAATGGTAGTGAGAATGTAGAATCGTCTTTGGAGCAGACCTGGGAGTGGCAAGCATAAGGGACGAAGACGGGGAAACACGTCGGATGTGATCATACCAGCACTAAAGCACCGGATCCCATCAGAACTCCAAAGTTAAGCGTGCTTGGGCGAGAGTAGTAATAGGATGGGTGACGTCTTGGGAAGTCCACGTGTTGCATTCCCTTTTTAATTAATTTTTGCGCCTTGTGACAAACATATCGCACGTGCGCGATATATATTAATCCTGTTATATTATTTTTGACGTTTGCGATATGTTTAAGCTCGATGCTCATTGCTCGCGCGTCTTGGAGCGGCTTTGTGGCGCGAAGATCGCGTTCTGAAAGGGGTGGAAAAAACTCGTGTTGCTGCGGTATGGAGGGAGGGGTGGAAACCGTGGAAAACTCGTCTCCGTGATTGAGCGGGAGAGTAAGTAGTATAGGACATTATCCATTGTTAGGGAACGGCTGTAATGGTAGTGAGAATGTAGAATCGTCTTTGGAGCAGACCTGGGAGTGGCAAGCATAAGGGACGAAGACGGGGAAACATGTCGGATGCGATCATACCAGCACTAAAGCACCGAATCCCATCAGAACTCCGAAGTTAAGCGTGCTTGGGCGAGAGTAGTACTAGGATGGGTGACCTCCTGGGAAGTCCTCGTGTTGCATTCCCTTTTTAATTATTTTTTGCGCCTTGTGACAAACATATCTCACGTGCGCGATATATATTAATCCCGTTATATTATTTTTGACGTTTGCGATATGTTTAAGCTCGATGCTCATTGCTCGCGCGTCTTGGGGCGCCTTTGTGGCGCGAAGAGCACGTTCTGAAAGGGGTGGAAAAAACTCGTGTTGCTGCGGTATGGAGGGAGGGGTGGAAACCATGGAAAACTCGTCTCCGTGATTGAGCGGGAGAGTAAGTAGTATAGGACATTATCCATTGTTAGGGAATGGTTGTAATGGTAGTGAGAATGTAGAATTGTCTTTGGGGAGGACATGGGAGTGGCAAGCATAAGGGATGAAGAAGGGGAAACATGTTGGATACGATCATACCAGCACTAAAGCACCGGATCCCATCAGAACTCCGAAGTTAAGCGTGCTTGGGCAAGAGTAGTACTAGGATGGGTGACCTCCTGGGAAGTCCTCGTGTTGCATTCCCTTTTTAATTATTTTTTGCGCCTTGTGACAAACATATCGCACGTGCGCGATATATATTAATCCCGTTATATTATTTTTGACGTTTGCGATATGTTTAAGCTCGATGCTCATTGCTCGCGCGTCTTGGGGCGGCTTCGTGGCACGAAGAGCGCGTTCTGAAAGGGGTGGAAAAAACTCGTGTTGCTGCGGTATGGAGGAAGGGCTGGAAACCGTGGAAAACTCGTCTCCGTGATTGAGCGGGAGAGTAAGTAGTATAGGACATTATCCATTGTTAGGGAACGGTTGTAATGGTAGTGAGAATGTAGAATCGTCTTTGAAGCGGACCTGGGAGTGGCAAGCATAAGGGACGAAGACGGGGAAACATGTCGGATGCGATCATACCAGCACTAAAGCACCGGATCCTATCAGAACTCCGAAGTTAAGCGTGCTTGGGCGAAAGTAGTACTAGGATGGGTGACCTCCTGGGAAGTCCTCGTGTTGCATTCCCTTTTTAATTATTTTTTGCGCCTTGTGACAAACATATCGCACGTGCGCGATATATATTAATCCCGTTATATTATTTTTGACGTTTGCGATAGTTTTAAGCTCGATGCTCATTGCTCGCGCGTCTTGGGGCGGCTTTGTGGCGCGAAGAGCGCGTTCTGAAAGGGGTGGAAAAAACTCGTGTTGCTGCGGTATGGAGGGAGGGGTGGAAACCGTGGAAAACTCGTCTCCGTGATTGAGCGGGAGAGTAAGTAGTATAGGACATTATCCATTGTTAGGGAACGGTTGTAATGGTAGTGAGAATGTAGAATCGTCTTTGGAGCGGACCTGGGAGTGGCAAGCATAAGGGACGAAGACGGGGAAACATATTGGATGCGATCATACCAGCACTAAAGCATCGGATCCCATCAGAACTCCGAAGTTAAGCGAGCTTGGGCGAGAGTAGTACTAGGATGGGTGACCTCCTGGGAAGTCCTCGTGTTGCATTCCCTTTTTAATTATTTTTTGCGCCTTGTGACAAACATATCGCACGTGCGCGATATATATTAATCCCGTTATATTATTTTTGACGTTTGCGATAGTTTTAAGCTCGATGCTCATTGCTCGCGCGTCTTGGGGCGGCTTTGTGGCGCGAATAGCGTGTTCTGAAAGGGGTGGAAAAAACTTGTGTTGCTGCGGTATGGAGGGAGGGGTAGAAACCGTGGAAAACTCGTCTCCGTGATTGAGCGGGAGAGTAATTAGTATAGGACATTATCCATTGTTAGGGAACGGTTGTAATGGTAGTGAGAATGTAGAATCGTCTTTGGAGCAGACCTGGGAGTGGCAAGCATAAGGGACGAAGACGGGGAAACACGTCGGATGTGATCATACCAGCACTAAAGCACCGGATCCCATCAGAACTCCAAAGTTAAGCGTGCTTGAGCGAGAGTAGTAATAGGATGGGTGACGTCTTGGGAAGTCCACGTGTTGCATTCCCTTTTTAATTAATTTTTGCGCCTTGTGACAAACATATCGCACGTGCGCGATATATATTAATCCTGTTATATTATTTTTGACGTTTGCGATATGTTTAAGCTCGATGCTCATTGCTCGCGCGTCTTGGAGCGGCTTTGTGGCGCGAAGATCGCGTTCTGAAAGGGGTGGAAAAAACTCGTGTTGCTGCGGTATGGAGGGAGGGGTGGAAACCGTGGAAAACTCGTCTCCGTGATTGAGCGGGAGAGTAAGTAGTATAGGACATTATCCATTGTTAGGGAACGGCTGTAATGGTAGTGAGAATGTAGAATCGTCTTTGGAGCAGACCTGGGAGTGGCAAGCATAAGGGACGAAGACGGGGAAACATGTCGGATGCGATCATACCAGCACTAAAGCACCGAATCCCATCAGAACTCCGAAGTTAAGCGTGCTTGGGCGAGAGTAGTACTAGGATGGGTGACCTCCTGGGAAGTCCTCGTGTTGCATTCCCTCTTTAATTATTTTTTGCGCCTTGTGACAAACATATCTCACGTGCGCGATATATATTAATCCCGTTATATTATTTTTGACGTTTGCGATATGTTTAAGCTCGATGCTCATTGCTCGCGCGTCTTGGGGCGCCTTTGTGGCGCGAAGAGCACGTTCTGAAAGGGGTGGAAAAAACTCGTGTTGCTGCGGTATGGAGGGAGGGGTGGAAACCATGGAAAACTCGTCTCCGTGATTGAGCGGGAGAGTAAGTAGTATAGGACATTATCCATTGTTAGGGAATGGTTGTAATGGTAGTGAGAATGTAGAATTGTCTTTGGGGAGGACATGGGAGTGGCAAGCATAAGGGATGAAGAAGGGGAAACATGTTGGATACGATCATACCAGCACTAAAGCACCGGATCCCATCAGAACTCCGAAGTTAAGCGTGCTTGGGCAAGAGTAGTACTAGGATGGGTGACCTCCTGGGAAGTCCTCGTGTTGCATTCCCTTTTTAATTATTTTTTGCGCCTTGTGACAAACATATCGCACGTGCGCGATATATATTAATCCCGTTATATTATTTTTGACGTTTGCGATATGTTTAAGCTCGATGCTCATTGCTCGCGCGTCTTGGGGCGGCTTCGTGGCACGAAGAGCGCGTTCTGAAAGGGGTGGAAAAAACTCGTGTTGCTGCGGTATGGAGGAAGGGCTGGAAACCGTGGAAAACTCGTCTCCGTGATTGAGCGGGAGAGTAAGTAGTATAGGACATTATCCATTGTTAGGGAACGGTTGTAATGGTAGTGAGAATGTAGAATCGTCTTTGAAGCGGACCTGGGAGTGGCAAGCATAAGGGACGAAGACGGGGAAACATGTCGGATGCGATCATACCAGCACTAAAGCACCGGATCCTATCAGAACTCCGAAGTTAAGCGTGCTTGGGCGAAAGTAGTACTAGGATGGGTGACCTCCTGGGAAGTCCTCGTGTTGCATTCCCTTTTTAATTATTTTTTGCGCCTTGTGACAAACATATCGCACGTGCGCGATATATATTAATCCCGTTATATTATTTTTGACGTTTGCGATAGTTTTAAGCTCGATGCTCATTGCTCGCGCGTCTTGGGGCGGCTTTGTGGCGCGAAGAGCGCGTTCTGAAAGGGGTGGAAAAAACTCGTGTTGCTGCGGTATGGAGGGAGGGGTGGAAACCGTGGAAAACTCGTCTCCGTGATTGAGCGGGAGAGTAAGTAGTATAGGACATTATCCATTGTTAGGGAACGGTTGTAATGGTAGTGAGAATGTAGAATCGTCTTTGGAGCGGACCTGGGAGTGGCAAGCATAAGGGACGAAGACGGGGAAACATATTGGATGCGATCATACCAGCACTAAAGCATCGGATCCCATCAGAACTCCGAAGTTAAGCGAGCTTGGGCGAGAGTAGTACTAGGATGGGTGACCTCCTGGGAAGTCCTCGTGTTGCATTCCCTTTTTAATTATTTTTTGCGCCTTGTGACAAACATATCGCACGTGCGCGATATATATTAATCCCGTTATATTATTTTTGACGTTTGCGATAGTTTTAAGCTCGATGCTCATTGCTCGCGCGTCTTGGGGCGGCTTTGTGGCGCGAAGAGCGCGTTCTGAAAGGGGTGGACAAAACTCGTGTTGCTGCGGTATGGAGGGAGGGGTGGAAACCGTGGAAAATCGTCTCCGTGATTGAGCGGGAGAGTAAGTAGTATAGGACATTATCCATTGTTAGGGAACGGTTGTAATGATAGTGAGAATGTAGAATCGTCTTTGGAGCGGACCTGGGAGTGGCAAGCATAAGGGACGAAGACGGGGAAACATGTTGGATGCGATCATACCAGCACTAAAGCACCGGATCCCATCAGAACTCCAAAGTTAAGCGAGCTTGGGCGAGAGTAGTAATAGGATGGGTGACCTCCTGGGAAGTCCTTGTGTTGCATTCCCTTTTTAATTATTTTTTGCGCCTTGTGACAAACATATCGCACGTGCGCGATATATATTAATCCCGTTATATTATTTTTGACATTTGCGATATGTTTAAGCTCGATGCTCATTGCTCGCGCGTCTTGGGGCGGCTTTGTGGCGCGAAGAGCGCGTTCTGAAAGGGGTGGACAAAACTCGTGTTGCTGCGGTATGGAGGGAGGGGTGGAAACCGTGGAAAATCGTCTCCGTGATTGAGCGGGAGAGTAAGTAGTATAGGACATTATCCATTGTTAGGGAACGATTGTAATGGTAGTGAGAATGTAGAATCGTCTTTGGAGCGGACCTGGGAGTAGCAAGCATAAGGGACGAAGACGGGGAAACATGTCGGATGCGATCATACCAGCACTAAAGCATCGGATCCCATCAGAACTCCAAAGTTAAGCGTGCTTGGGCGAGAGTAGTAATAGGATGGGTGACCTCCTGGGAAGTCCTTGTGTTGCATTCCCTTTTTAATTATTTTTTGCGCCTTGTGACAAACATATCGCACGTGCGCGATATATATTAATCCCGTTATATTATTTTTGACGTTTGCGATATGTTTAAGCTCGATGCTTATTGCTCGTGCGTCTTGGGGCGGCTTTGTGGCGCGAAGAGCGCGTTCTGAAAGGGGTGGAAAAAACTCGTGTTGCTGCGGTATGGAGGGAGGGGTGGAAACCGTGGAAAACTCGTCTCCGTGATTGAGCGGGAGAGTAAGTAGTATAGGACATTATTGTCACACCCTAGCTAGTCATGCATTAGAGTGTTGCATCATGTTTACTCTTTCATCAGAAACTTGAAATGGGGATCTGTGAAACCCTCAGAACCATTTTGAAAATGACCCAAATAAAAATTTCTCCAAAAGGGTCCAAGAAAATGCTCATGTTGCTCTCTGAAAATATTGGACAGAGATAAAAATCAAACCAATATTTTTAGTGGCTCATGGACATTTATTTTGGGCATTTGGAATTAATGCATAAATATTTGCATTGGAAATATATTAATTATATATATTAATATATGCCCAAATATTATGCCAATTATAATAGAGCTCTGGAATAATATAAATAGCTCCTGCAAAAATTGGCATAAGTTAAATAAATGATTTAATATATTATTTAAATCAAAACAAATGTCAGAAATTAAAACAGAAAAATATATAACAGGAGGAGCTTACCTGGGCTCCTCCACTGTGCGGCCCAGCCAGCTGGCTGGCCCAGCCAGCAGCCGGCCCAGCCCACCTCCCTCCTCTGTCGTCTTCGTCCCGACAGAGGGAGGGGAGTGTGGCCGGCGCGCGCGCGCGCCACCGCGCCACGCCACCTGCTCGCCTGCTTGCCTGCCCTCCCCTCCTCGCTCGATGCCCTGGACGACGCCACGCCTCTCCCCCTGCTCTCTCTCACTCTCCCCCGGCTCTCCTCTCCTCTCCCTCGCTCTCCCTCTCACACGACCGAACACCACCGTCGCCGCCGTTCGCCACAGCAGCCGTCTCCGGCCACCCCTCGCTCCCCCGACTAGCTCAGAAGCTCCTCCACGACCCCCTCTTCCTCCCCACCGCTCCACAGCTCCCCGGAAGCCCTGCATCGCCGCCACGTCGCCGTTCCCCTCTTCGGGCTCCGATCATCGTCGCCGTCGAATTCGTCGTCTCCGGCGCGTCCCCGAGCCCGCTTCGACGCCCACTGCAACCGCGGTGAGCCCCCGGATCGTTTCCCCCTTCTCCCCTGGTCTCTTTCGACCTCTAGGCCCTAGCCCCACCTTGGCCGAGAGCTCCACGCCGCCGGCGATGTCGCCGTCGTGGCCACGGTCGCCGTAGCGCCCAACCGAGCACACCGTCGTGCTCCACACCTCACCAGGAGCACGTAGCACGCACCAACACCTCTTCTAACGCCCTGCAACGCCGATTCCGACCGCACCCGAACTCCGGCCGCCGCAGCCGAGCTCGCCGCCGTCAACTCCGGCCACCCCGAACCCAACCACCACCACCAATAGTCGCGGCTCAACCTCAGCAACACGTAGATGCCTTCCGCCGTCCATTTGGTTGCCGGAATGGCAAAAAGCACTTTCGCCGCCGTCTCGGACCTCGCCGGCGTCAAGTCGCCGGTGGGGTTTGACTTGTCCGACCTGGGGTTTGACCTCCCAGGGTCACTGACGCGTGGGCCCTGTCGGCCAGGTGGTTAGATTAGCGCTAAACTACTGTTAGTCAACCCCCCCTGACACTGACAGTGGGCCCCAGCGCCACTAATCCCTAATTAGGATTAATTTAATCCTGTTTAACCCCCCCTGTCACTGACGTGTGGGCCCCACACGTCAGGTTTGACCTCAGCCAGCCGCAGTTGACCACTGACGTCATGCTGACGTCATGCTGGCGCAATAATTATATTTCTGGATTTAATTTAAATCAGGAAATTCCAGAATATTATTTAAACTTCAAAAATTCATAACTTTTATTCTGTAACTCCAAATTGGACAAATTATATATGAAAAATGATCAGAAAAATCCAATCTACCCATCTGTACTATTTTCATGCATGATCAAACAAGTTAAATTGATGTTTTAAGCATAACAAGGAAAAGCACTTTTAAAAGGCCATGTTTGAATTTGAAATTTGAATCTTTGATTCAAATTTGTTCAAACCCTTCTGGTTCTAGTTGCATTAGCCCAACACACTCATATTGCCATGTTTCATGCATGCATCATATTGTTGCACATTGTTTGGTGATGCTTGTGTATCGATGTCCTTTGCGACAGGTTCTGTCCCCGAGGAGTACCGTGATTACCCTAAAGAAGAACCATATCAGTGCATCGAACCATCAGGCAAGCAACCAACCATTTGATCATATCGATACAATCCCATGTTCTCGCTCCTGCTCTCCTTTACTGCATTAAGACAACGCGTTTCAAACTGCTGTGTGCTACGGTAGTTGAACCCATTTCCTCTGCATGACCTGTCATTGCCACAGTAACTAGATGAAACCCACTAGCATGTGTAGGAGTTGATTGAGCCATATGTATGTGTTGTTCCTACCTTGCTATGCCTGCTATGCTTAGAGTCGTGTCAGGTCTGGTTCATCTGGGTGATGGGCTAGAGTGAAATGTTTATGTCGGTAATGAGAGTGGTGTGGTGAACACGATTTGGTAAAGGTATCGATGAGAGGCCATGTAGGAGTACATGGTGGGTTGTTTCATTGAAGCCGACTTAAGCACTGAGATCTGTATGTGTGATTTAAGAATCAGCTACTACCATGCATTGGGCCCGAAACCAATGGACCCTCTCGGCTTCTTATTCACCCTAGTTCTCCGTCCAGGAGTTGCAAGTAGTTTCTGGTGTTTGTAGCCTACTGGAGGCCGTGGACAGCGCTGACCGTAGGGGTGGGCTGTGATGCGGTAGGTACGTGGCACGGTGTACCGAATACCCGTTAGGTATCTCGGGAACCCTGTTCACATCGTTCGGGGCCGTATGGGAAACCTCGGCCGGACTCCCTGCGGATGGAACCTGAATAGGCGATAAACCTGGACTGGAGGCTTAGGTGATTAGGTAGGTCGTGGCCGACACCCACGTTGGGCTTCCGCTTGAAGGTTGCCGAGTACATGTCGTGTAAACGACGGTAAGTGGTGAGAGCGTGTATGAAGAAGTACCCCCTGCAGGGTTAACATGATCTATTCGAATAGCCGCGTCCGCGGTAAAGGACTGCTTGGTTGCCTATACAGTTCATAGACAAGTAAATGGAAACTGTTAAAAGCCTCAAGATAAGTGTGAGTGCCGAGGATGGCTCTTCAGTAGGAAGACGGAGGTGGATCCTCGGTAGTGTATTGAATTGGTGAGTAGTGGACTCGTGTGCGCAAAACCATTTCAAGTTGGAGTCTCATAGGATAGTCTAGCCAAGAGTCAAAGCTGGCTTGCTGCAATAACTCCACCAACCCTTCTTGATACTATGCATGTATGTAGGATCTGATGTAAGTCTTGCTGAGTACCTTTGTACTCATGTTGCTATAATCTACATTTTTACAGAAGACGCTGCAACCCCTTCTGATGGGTTCTATGTAGACGTTGACATCAACGAGTAGGCTAAAGACCCAGGTGGTGACCCTGAGCTTGTGATGGACCACGTAGTATAGCTAGGCTTTCCAAGCCTCTTTTATTTTATTAGTTGTCTGTACTCAGACAAGTTACTTCCGCTGCTGGTTTGTATGACTGTATGACTTGTATGTGGGGTCGTGAGACCCGTACCTTTGTGTATGTTATGTATGGCTCACTGAGCCTTAAATAAGGTACTTGTGTCATAGAGTCATGTTGTGATGCTTCGTTGTATTTGCACATATCGAGCATATTGTGTGTATGATTGAAATGCTTGGTATGTGTGGGATCTGACTATCTAGTTGTTTATCTTTGGTAGCCTCTCTTACCGGGAAATGTCTCCTAGTGTTACCGCTGAGCCATGGTAGCTTGCTACTGCTCTGGAACACTTAGGCTGGCCGGCATGTGTCCTTCTTCGTTCCTGTGTCTGTCCCTTCGGGGGAATGTCACGCTTTGAGTACCGGAGTCCTGTTAGCCCGCTACAGCCCGGTTTACCGGAGTCCTGCTAGCCCAGTGCTACAGCCCGGACCCACTTGCTGATGGCCGACACGTTCGAAGCTGGGTCATGAATGCCTGTCCCTGTAAGTCTGTGCCACTTTGGGTTTACGACTAGTCATGTCAGCCCGGGCTCTTTATCATATGGATGCTAGCGACACTATCATATACGTGAGCCAAAAGGCGCAAACGGTCCCGGGAAAAGGTAAGACGACACCCGTGGGGATACCGTGCGTGAGGCCGCAAAGTGATATGAGGTGTTACCAGCTAGATCGATGTGACATCGAGTCGGGGTCCTGACAGCGTTGGCATCAGAGCCGGACTGCCTGTAGGTTCTCCAAGCCAAACTGGTCGATGTTGAGTCTAGAAATTCTTTAGTTATATGTAGGGGAATTGTTTGTGGGATGGAACGTAAGGCTCTTTTTACTCCTTTTACCTTATGACTTCTGATCTGAGTCAGTCCATTCTTCTACCGGGGGTTAAGGAATTAGGATCTATTCTCTCTATCAGGATCACGTGTTACTAATCAGTAGTACCTTATAAGTTTGATGGATACAAGCCTAGTTCAGTTCTACTACCACATTATGTTGTTAGAATGGATTCAGAACTTGGATATGATGATGTTGAATGTGTACGAAATCCTTTGTCAAATGTCTCAAAATCCTTCTTGAGCATTTACAGCTGTTATGCTGCCGAAATTTTGCTAGAAATTCTAATGCCTTTGCATTATGATTGTGCTTTCAGATGGCCACTCGCGACCTCAATCAAGTGGTTCGCCTGACTCGATGCCTAGATGTACCCGGCCATACTGCCAAGTTGGTCAGGGTAATGACTGAGGCTGGATACCGCTGGTATCCTGAGTACACGGTCGAAGAGCAATTCCGAGATTTTAATCAAAGCCAGTATCTCTGCACTGTCAGGATATTTCCATCTTATCCTGGATCCACCGAGCCTCTTCACTGCTCCTATGGACTCGGGGTTACTATTGAGATGGCTGTGCAGGACGCCGCCTACTCTATGATGACCATTATGCGAGTCAGATCTGGTTTATTTCGGGACTCTGACTTCCGGTATATGCCAGGATCACTTCCGGGAGCACAAGGGTATCTCGAGGCTATTTATGCTGACCCCACTCAGGAGGATTCACGGACTCGCACCACTGCTGAGATGCTCGAGGATAAGGACCGTGAAAATCGGGCCTTAAGGTTAGAGCTCTTCAATACCCGTGCTGATCACTGGGCTACTTTGACTCGGTTCGCACCGGCGGTGCAAGCTGGATTCTCAGATATGCGCGATCTCTATCCTGTGAGATCTGCTCTGCCAGACGTGATGGTTTGGCGTGATGTAGGAGGCATCACCCCACCTCGCGGTCCCCGCAGGCCACCGTTTGTCGGTCCACGACCTCATCCTAGCCCCTATGGTCCACAAGCTCCGCGAGACCGTCTGTTTCCGGATGATCATGTTGAACTTCCAGGCTATGGAGGTGACTTTTACGAGGACTACTACGGATCGGTCTGAGTTAGTGGTAGTATCACTAGTTTGCACTAGCTGTGTCGTCTATCGTCCTGCGTGACTCGTGGGATATGACCTAGTTGTACTCTTTCCGGAGATGTAGAAAAATAATGTATAGGAGCTTGGAATGTCTCCGATGAGATGTAATCCTCTTTTCACCGTAATAGTACTTTGTTTGGTCTTGTACTAAACCCTGTATGGTGTGTATGACGATGGAATAAAGAAGCAGTTTCTGTATCTACCATGTCATACGGATGATCATCTTGCATTTCGAGTCATTCCTTGCATTTTTATCCTATGTCGGAATTTTATCATCCTGACTAAATCATTGTCTTGTTTACCTAGGATGGTCAACACGTGCGCTAACCCTGCTTCTCAAGAGCAGGCCGAAGGCAGTGAAGCCAGGAATGAAAATCTGCCTCATCCTCCTTCACTAGCCGAGGTTATGATGGAAGCTGAGAGAAACAAGCGGGAGACAAACCGTTTGTTGGAGCGTATTGAACAGAATACAGCACACCATCAGAGGGCTAACGTGGTGTCACTCAGTGATTTTATCAAATTGCATCCACCCACGTTCCACCACTCCGTCGAGCCTCTCGACGCTGATGATTGGCTTCGCAGTATCTCTCACAAGCTGCGTTCCGCGCTAGTAGCTGAGGTTGACAAGGTCACCTTTGCTGCATATCATCTTGAAGGCCCCACCAGTCTATGGTGGGAGAATTATGGAGCTATGCGCCCAGCGGGCCATGTCACTACTTGGGCTGAGTTCAGCGAGGCTTTCCGTGAACATCACATTCCGGAGGGTCTCATGGACCGTAAACGTGAAGAATTTTGCAGTTTCACCCAAGGCCGACTTTCTGTGGATGCCTATAGCAGGGAGTTTGGTAATCTCGCACGATATGCAACTGAGGAAGTGTCTACTGACGCCAAGAAGCAAGCAAGGTTCCGTAAGGGCCTTAGTCCTGAGCTTCGCCGCGACCTCCGTCTGCAAAGCCATCAGTGCTGAAACTGGTCAGACTGACTATGACGCAACACGCAAGCATGGACGTGATATGGGTTCCTCATCCGGTGCTGGTCCTCAGAAGCGCCGCGTGTGGGTACCCAACACCGCCCTGCCACCCAGGTTCACACCGAGGCCATCTTTCCAGGCGCCTCGCCCCGTTCAACAGTCTGCACCGGCCAAGCCCTATGGAGGTCCAACCAATAATGCTCCTCCACGTACCAGTTCCGTGACTTGTTTCAAGTGTGGGGAATCTGGTCACTATATGCGTGAATGCCCCCAGACCAACCCCAATCAATCTGCTAAAGCTGTTGGCCGTGGCAAGCCGACAGGGAAAGTGTTTCATGCTAAACCGGTCACCGCTTCACGTGGCCATGTCAACTGTATCTCTGCCGAAGAAGCTCAAGAGGATCCCAACGTCGTTCTCGATACGCTTCTTGTTAATTGCCACCCGGCATCTGTTCTTTTCGATACAGGAGCCTCTCATTCTTTTATATCTGAAAATTATGCTCGCTTGCATAACATCGCATTCGGTGATATGCCAACCTCTATGGTAATCCAAACTCCGGGATCCAAATGGCAAACTTCTAGAGTAAGCCATGGAAACGAAATCCAAGTCGACAGACTTGTTTTCCTCGCATCTTTGATAGCCCTTAAATCTTCAGATATTAATATCATTCTGGGTATGGACTGGATGTCAGCTCATCATGCCCAAATTGATTGCTTCTCTACGACTGTTCAACTCACCCATCCTTCGGGGAAGATAGTCAATGTCTTGACCCGAATAGCCAAGCGACAATTATATTCTCTTAACGCCAGCCCTTTGCCAGACCTTGAGGACGTTCCGGTAGTCCGTGACTTCCCGGATGTCTTTCCAGAGGAATTGCCAGGTGTTCCACCTGACAGGGATGTTGAGTTCGTAATAGACCTCATTCCAGGAACCGTTCCGATTGCTAGAAGACCCTATAAGATGGCACCCCTAGAACTAGCCGAGCTTAAGAAACAACTCGATGAATCCTTGAAAAAGGGTTTCATCCGCCCTAGTTCATCTCCGTGGGCTTGCCCCGTCCTATTCGTCAAGAAGAAGGATGGTACGGACCGGATGGTTGTAGATTACCGACCTGTCAATTTGGTCACAATCAAGAACAAATATCCGCTTCCCAGGATCAACGACCTATATGATCAGCTCGCTGGATCCTCAGTCTTCTCCAAGATGGATTTGAGGTTGGGCTACCATCAAATCAAAATCAGAAACGGGGACATTCCTAAGACGGCCTTTGTTACTCGTTATGGCCAATACGAGTACACCGTCATGTCCTTCGGTTTAACCAACGCTCCAGCCACCTTTTCTCGGTTAATGAACTCAATCTTCATGGAGTATTTGGATAAATTCGTCGTGGTTTACCTCGATGATATACTCATCTACTCCAAGAACGAGGAAGAACATGCCGAACATCTAAGGCTAGTGTTGCAGAAACTTCGAGAGCATCGCCTTTATGCCAAATTTTCTAAATGTGAATTCTGGTTATCAGAAGTGACCTATCTGGGTCATGTAATATCTGGTAAAGGTATTGCTGTTAACCCTGAGCGAGTTCAAGCCGTCCTCAACTGGACTCCACCTGAATCGGTCAAGCAAGTTCGGAGTTTTCTAGGCTTAGCGAGCTATTGTCGTCGCTTTGTCGAGAACTTCTCCAAAGTTGCCAAACCTCTAACCGAACTCCTCAAGAAAGATAAGAAGTTCGAATGGACTCCACAATGTGAGCACAGCTTTCAGGAACTGAAAAGACGCCTGACTTCTGCTCCCGTACTGGTACCGCCAGACTTCTCCAAGGACTTTGTTATCTACTGCGACGCCTCGCGACAAGGACTAGGTTGCATTCTCATGCAAGATCGACACGTAATTGCCTACGCTTCACGGCAATTGCACCCACATGAGGAGAATTATCCTACTCATGATCTAGAGCTTGCAGCCGTAGTCTATGCACTTAAAACCTGGCGACATTACCTCCTCGGTAATCGTTGCGAAATATTCACTGATCACCAAAGTCTGAAGTACATCTTCACCCAACCGGATTTGAATCTCAGGCAAAGACGTTGGGTCGAGCTGATCACAGATTTCGACTTAGGAATAACCTACACCCCAGGGAAAGCCAACGTCATGGCTGATGCGCTAAGTCGTAAATCTTATTGTAACAATCTGATGTTACAACAAAGTCAACCGCTTCTCCATGAGGAATTTCGGAAGCTTAACCTTCACATTGTTCCTCAAGGATTTCTTTCCACCTTGGTGGCGAAACCTACTCTTACGGATCAAATCATTGCTGCCCAGAAGCGAGATAAGGGAATAGCTAAGATCAAGGAGAACATTGCTAGCGGAGGTGCTAGTTGTTTCTCCACAAATGATCGTGGTGTTGTGTACTTTGAGAACCGTCTAGTGGTTCCCAAGAACCAGCATCTACGGCAGTTGATCCTTAAGGAGGCTCATGAATCTCCTCTCACTATTCATCCCGGTAGTACTAAGATGTATCAGGACCTACGCCAGAGGTTCTGGTGGACTAGGATGAAGAGAGAAATTGCTCAGTATATTGCTAATTGCGACGTTTGTCGTCGTGTAAAAGCAGAGCATCAACGGCCTGCTGGCACCCTTCAACCCTTAGCTATTCCTGAATGGAAATGGGATAAAATTAGTATGGATTTCATTACCGGTTTTCCCAGGACCAAGAGAGGGAATAATGCTATCTTCGTCGTTGTCGATCGTCTTTCCAAAGTAGCCCATTTCCTACCTGTTCGTGAGAGTATAACCGCTAGTCAATTGGCAGACTTATACATCTCCCGAATAGTGTCTCTCCATGGTGTTCCTTTGGAAATTAACTCGGATCGAGGAAGTCTTTTCACCTCTCGATTTTGGGAAAGTTTCCAAAATGCTATGGGAACCCGTCTCTCCTTCAGCACCGCTTTCCACCCTCAGTCGAGTGGTCAAGTGGAACGCGTCAACCAGATTCTAGAAGACATGCTTCGAGCCTCTGTTATCTCATTCGGAATGGGTTGGGAGAAATGCCTTCCATTTGCCGAATTTGCTTACAACAACAGCTATCAATCTAGCTTGGGTAAAGCCCCTTTTGAAGTTCTCTATGGACGACGGTGTCGAACACCCCTTAACTGGTCAGAGACCGGGGAAAGACAATTCTTTGGCCCGGATATGATTCAGGAAGCAGAAGAGCAAGTTCGCATCGTTCGTGAAAAGTTGAAAACAGCCCAATCTCGTCAAAAGAGTCAATATGACCGAAAACAT
Organism: Triticum dicoccoides; assembly: GCF_002162155.2. Classification (NCBI taxonomy): domain Eukaryota; kingdom Viridiplantae; phylum Streptophyta; class Magnoliopsida; order Poales; family Poaceae; genus Triticum; species Triticum dicoccoides. Next base: position 88,151,550 of record NC_041389.1, read on the forward strand.
AAGGCTATGACTTTCGAGGTTGACGAGAAGGCTTATCTTCGGGTCACCCCTCTGAAGGGAACCCATCGTTTCGGTATCAAAGGCAAATTGGCTCCTCGTTACATTGGACCTTTTCGCATTCTCGCCAAACTACCTCCGCACCTCTCCAGAGTCCACGATATCTTCCATGTTTCTCAACTCAGGCGTTGCTTCTCGGATCCTATCCGTGGAGTAGACTACGAAACGCTTGATCTCCAAGATAATCTTACATATCGAGAGTACCCCATTCGTATCCTCGATCAGGCCGAACGTATCACCCGACGTCAGAACATCAAGTTCCTCAAAGTACAATGGTCGCACCATTCTGAGGATGAAGCAACTTGGGAAAGGGAGGATCGTCTTCGACTCGAGTACCCCGCCTTCTTCCCGGAGGAACCCAAATCTCGGGACGAGATTCTTTTGAGTGGGGGTGAGTTGTCACACCCTAGCTAGTCATGCATTAGAGTGTTGCATCATGTTTACTCTTTCATCAGAAACTTGAAATGGGGATCTGTGAAACCCTCAGAATCATTTTGAAAATGACCCAAATAAAAATTTCTCCAAAAGGGTCCAAGAAAATGCTCATGTTGCTCTCTGAAAATATTGGACAGAGATAAAAATCAAACCAATATTTTTAGTGGCTCATGGACATTTATTTTGGGCATTTGGAATTAATGCATAAATATTTGCATTGGAAATATATTAATTATATATATTAATATATGCCCAAATATTATGCCAATTATAAAAGAGCTCTGGAATAATATAAATAGCTCCTGCAAAAATTGGCATAAGTTAAATAAATGATTTAATATATTATTTAAATCAAAACAAATGTCAGAAATTAAAAAAACAGAAAAATATATAACAGGAGGAGCTTACCTGGGCTCCTCCACTGTGCGGCCCAGCCAGCTGGCTGGCCCAGCCAGCAGCCGGCCCAGCCCACCTCCCTCCTCTGTCGTCTTCGTCCCGACAGAGGGAGGGGAGTGTGGCCGGCACGCGCGCGCGCCACCGCGCCACGCCACCTGCTCGCCTGCTTGCCTGCCCTCCCCTCCTCGCTCGATGCCCTGGACGACGCCACGCCTCTCCCCCTGCTCTCTCTCACTCTCCCCCGGCTCTCCTCTCCTCTCCCTCGCTCTCCCTCTCACACGACCGAACACCACCGTCGCCGCCGTTCGCCACAGCAGCCGTCTCCGGCCACCCCTCGCTCCCCCGACTAGCTCAGAAGCTCCGCCACGACCCCCTCTTCGTCCCCACCGCTCCACAGCTCCCCGGAAGCCCTGCATCGCCGCCACGTCGCC